>NW_025333735.1:1200000-1515000 GCF_019186645.2 Phyllostomus hastatus | reverse complement strand
CACATTTTGCATATTTCTATATAATCATCTATACCCATAGCTACACACTTAACGGACGTGCATGAAGGCTCATGCGGGGACAGAGGCTCTCAGACTTGCAATAAACAGGGACAAGTATTTGGGTCACTTTTATGGGAGCACAAAACCAAGTGCTCACTCCCGCCATATGTTGCTATGCTTTGAAGTGTTCTGGATGCCGTTATTACATTTTAGATTGCCCTCTGCATCAGATGAAGAATTTCAGTGCATTGTAGACATTGGAGATGGCATTTCTGATTTTCTAAAATACCCTCTCCCTTCTGTGATGTGGCAGATTGTATTTTCCAATTTTCCAAAGATGGCTGGTGTAATATCTCCAATCCCACGTGCCCTTCCAGAACTTTTTTGCTACTCCCCAGCAAGAGATGGAGTCTCACTGCCCTTCCCTTGGATCTGGATGGGCTAGTGACTCAGTGGTAACCAATGGAATGTGGCACAAGTGATACTGCATGACCTCTGAGGCTATATCATCAACGATGATACAACTTCTGCTCCCTTGAAATACTAGTTCTCGAACACCTGAGCTTCCAGGTAAGCAATCCAACTGTCATAAGGACTCCACATTGTGAGGAAGCCCAAACCAAACCTCATGGAGTGTCCATGGAGAGGCCTTCAGCCTCCAAGAAGGAGAGATGCTTGCTGGCTCCAGTTACTGTCTGTGTTTCAATGCATGAGAGACTCCAAGCCCAGCCAAATCATCCCCAAATTCCTGTCCCACAGAAACCATAAATAATAATAATAATACATCATTGATGTATTAAGTCACTAAGTTTTGGGGGTGATTTGTTATGCAGCAATAATAAGCTGATTGTGGGGGGGTGGGGGAGAATTCCTGATGAAAGAGTTTCTAGCAGACCCAGAAAGCAAACAGATATCGTTGTCCCAAGACTTTTCAGGAGTTGCTGCTGAATGACCATGTGAGGAGGCAGCAAGCGGTGTAACCACAAATGGACTGGGTATGTGAGCTGCCTCCTGGCCTGTCCCTGGCAAGCAGTAAGACCTGAGTGAGTTACTGCATCTCTCTGGGCCTTCCTTCTGTCCTCAAGGGAATGGATTATGCTATAAAGATAGGGAAGGTTTCTTATAGTTTTAAATATTTGGGGGGCTCTTACCTCTGTGCTTCTAGCTATTAAAAGCCACAATGTCTATGCTGGAGGTACTGTAGGGGCATCAAAGCACCCTTCTCTCCTAGTGGTGCTGCCCAAAGGGTCTTGTCATTTCTACAAAAACTCGTGCTACAAAGCAATAGTAGGAATATATTTGCAGTCACTCACCTGCTTAGCCCTCCAACTTTCCTCCTGTCTCCTCTCATTCATTCATTTATTCATTCAACAAATATTTGCTGAGCACTACTAGTGTCAAACGCTGTTGTGGGCACTGGAGAAGCAGCTGAAAAAAAATGTCTGACCAAGCTTATGTCTGAGTTAGGGAGGCAAAGTAAATAATTTGGGAAATAAAGGAGCAAGATGATTTTAGATAACAGTGCTTTCTAGAAAGGCAATGCAACTTATTGACGGTGTTGCTTTGGTTAATGGTCGGGGAAGGATTCTCTGATGAGGTTTGAGTTGAAACCTGAGCAATATGCAGAGCTACGAGTGTTCCAGGCAGAGGGCACAGCAAGAGCAAAGGCCCTGTGTTTGGGGGAAGAAAAAGAAGGTAATTGTGACTGGAACAACGTGGACAAAGGAGGGCATTGTATGAGAGGAGGGAGGTTGGAGAGGTAGGCAGGGGTCAGGTTTAGTGGGGTCTTATAAGTGGTTAAATGGTTCAACTTTAGTATAAGTGCAAATTGGAGAGTTCTTGGCAGTGGAATGGTGTGATCAAATTTACATTTAAAAAAAAAAATCATCCATGGCCTTCATCTATTTGATGGTTTTAAAGCAGGAGTTTCGGCACACATTACCGCACTGGCAACAGCTAGGCAGCAACTGAAGGAGGCATGGGAAATAGGAAAGGAGGGAGGAGGCATAGCTTGTGTTTAAGGACTGAAAACACTGAGTGGGATATGATGCAAGGGCCGGAGAAACGACTTAGAAGAGGAGATAGGGATTGGATCACAATGAAGCCTGTAGTCCCAGCCTAGGAGATTGGACTTATTCCGAAGGTGGTGGGTTTCTGATGACACAGTCAGGTTTCTGCTTTTGCTGCCATGTGGGTGGTGATTAAAGTGGGCAAGACAGAAGCAGGAAGACAAGCTAGGATTGTGGCAGTAATCAGGGAAGATGATGGTGACTTAGATGACTTAGAGCTGGGCAGAAGCAGCGGGAATGGAGAAACCTACTTGGGTTTGAGAATGGTTGAGGTTATAAGCCATAGGGCTTGAGGATAAACTGTAGCAAAAACAGAGCAAAACACCACATCGCAGACATTTCTCAGCTCTGTTTTGAGACACTCATCTCTCGCCCAGGAGTTGAGAGCCCCGTGTTGGAGCCACGACTACTAATTTGTTGTGATATTAATAAACATGTAAGAGTGGGGCCCTTTGGTGTTTATTGCTTATGGTCTTTAGAAGGTTTCTATCTCTTTCTATACATGACCAGCAAAAGTAGAAACTATTTAATAAGGCAAGACATTTTTTTTAGCCTTTGTATAAGTTATAACTCACTGGTCCAGGGGACAATTATATAAGTGGACCTGATTTTAAACTCCAGCTCTATTACCACCCAGTAGCTGTCTGATATCTTGGGCTGTATTAATTCATTTTTCTAAGCCTCAGTTTCCTCAACTGTAACATGGGGATGATGCAGTGCCCACCTTGGAAGACCTTATTTCATGGTTAAGAGGACAGACTCTGAGGCCAGACTATCTGGGTTGCCATGTGAACTTGGCTACTTAGTATGTGGCTGTTGGGAAGCCAGTTTACCTCCTTGAGCCTCAGTTTCCTAGTCTGTAAAATGGAGCTCGTCATGGTGCCTCCCTCACTGAGTTGTTCTGAGGATTGTAAGGTAATTACGATCCTTTTGTATGTGGGGGGCTTTCCCAAGAAGTAGACCCCAGGGAAACACTGCACATATAGCAAGTGCTGCTTTAGTATTTGCTAATTTTGAGAAGATTAAGTAAGAAAGTGTATATGAAGCTACGTGGCTCATGTGGAGTCAGTGGTTGAGACTTAGAACCTCTCCATGCCCCCCTGCGCCCACCTGTGGCCTGGCTCCATGTTGGGCGTACGGTCAGTGCTGAGTCTGTACATGTGGGTGACAGCTCACTCAACTTTATGAAACATGGGGCACCCCCTGGCCCTCAAGGACTATGTTCTTCCTTTGCCAGTAGAAGCTGGTACTGATTTCAGATCTGTGTGAGGGGAGGTGTGATGTTCTTTGTTTACTAACATTCACTCGGACTGGTATCTGGGACACCCCAAATATGTTATGAGTCATTCAGAGGATAACAAGATCGGCAGCGCTGTGCGGATTACTCACCAATTTGACATTTGGGGATTTTTGCAAAATGTTAGGGAACATTTGACAAGATGCGAATTGCTCCATCTATAAGTGCATGTGACTCTGAGGATGGGTGGCCCTCTCTCCTGATGTGGTTACATTTGTTCCTAGCACCTGCTGTTGCATCCTGACAAGGAGGCTTGTTTTACTTTTTCCCTCCTAAAGGAGAAAATATTTGAATTTTGCTGCAAAAACCTAACAACTAAAATTCATCAAGCACCTACTATGTCTCAGGTGCCTTGACATCTTCTATCTCATGTCATCTTCACAGTGATCCTGTAAGGTATATATCACTAGCATCTCTATTTTTTAAGGAGGAGATGGGAATTCAGAGACAGTAAGCAGCTTGCTTAAGGTCACACAGCTCTGAAGTTTCTAAGCTAGAATTTGAACCAGGGGTGCCTGTCCCCCAAATCTGGATCCCAGTCCAGCAGGCAGTCTCTCACACCACCAGAGCATTGTCTGAGTCTGACCTGCTTCTCCCACAATGGGAAGGGATGAAGGAGAGGAACATTTCTCGGATAGTCCTTAGCTTTACACAACTGAGCATCATCTGTGGCCATGGAATCTCATTCTACATTGTTTCATAAGTGAGACCTGAATTAGCTGGTAATCTAGAGCTAGGAAGAGCTTGTGCTTATCATGACATTGTTTTCCAAGTCAAACAAGGAAGACTGTGTTGGAGAACAAGAATGGCCCTCCCAGGCCCCTGACCGCGAGCGCACTTATCATGGTCACATTATTTTTGGCACTGTCCTGTGCTCCCGAGCAGTACCACTCCCTGTCGGGCGGTTCTCTCCCTGCTTCCTATCAGCTCCCAGAGAACAAAGGGGGCATGTGTATGGGATCTGGGTGTGTGGAATATAGGATGCCGGGAAAGTAGGACCAGGGACCTTAGGGCAAACCTGGGCCCTGGGGCAGAGTTCTTGGGGGAACGCAGTTGCATGGAGTGGCTGTTCTGAGAAGAGGGCCCCCAGTGAGGTACTTAACCCATCAAAAGAGCAAATGAATGCCTGCTGGTTCTGAAGGCCACCCGAAAGCCACACTTTTCAGTTACTACTTTAAACAAGGGACAAAAATATATTAAATAGGAGTTAAGAAACCCCTAAGATTTTTCATACATTTCCTTGTTATCTGTTCTTATTTTTGTGGTATTTCAGGACTGCCCAAACAAACAGGAAGTGTCTCAAAACAGATTTCGTGCTCTGTCTTATTCGTCCCAACTGATTTGTAATGTTGTGTATGCGGTAAGGGCTTAATGAATGCTTGTTGAAATGAAAATGGTCTTTGGAACAAAATCCATCCTGTGAATTTTAATATTTTAGCATTTAACACTTTAAGTATTGATAAGTTCTTTCTTTCTCTAGTTATGAACATTTAAAACAGGTTTGAAACACTTGGTTTTTAACAAATAGACACATATGGGGATACAATTAAAAAAACTGGATGAAAAAGCTAGAGCAGAGGTTCCCTACCTTTTTAACTATGGAAATCCTTTTTTCAATGTTATGAAACCTTCACGGATCCCTCCATATGGTAAGAGTCGTATTGTTAAGGTCTGTTAATTGGGGAAAAACTGCAATGACAAAATCCTTTTGTATTAACTTCTATTTTATTTATTCCAACATCTAAAAATTGGAAAGAAAAGAGTATATAGTTCATGGCATATAATATAACCTGCGTATTGGCAGTGCTGGGTGCTTGAGTAGATTAGGGCAGGTGGTGGCGTGGGCACAGCTAGAGCTTGGGCATCGGTGGGCTAAGGGTTTAGAAGTATTTGGCTTCTTTGGGGCTCTCTCCTTCCACTCCTTTTCCATCCAGTTGAAAGCCACAGCAACGTTAGCAGTTGCAACTCAATTAAGAATGCTGTTTCCAAATACAAACTGGTGAATGGATGAGTTTATTCTTCTGGGACTTAATACTCTAGAAGCGGCCCAAGGAATACTGGTCCCACCCAAATTCTTATTATAAACTGCCTGAATGGTTGCCTAAATGTCATCATCTCAGAGGCAAGGAGGCAGCGTGGGCTAGAGGATCAAACACCACCCTTCTCATCCGGAGGTTTTGGTACTAAGTCTGACTCTGTGTCTAGTAGTCTGGTTAAGCCAGTTCAGCCCCCTGGAGTGCCCTAAACTCATCTGTAAGGCAGGGAGGTGGAATTAGATGACCTGTGAAGTCCCTTCCAGGTTTTGTAGGCTATATAGACCCAGAAATGGTACTGAAGCACCCAAGCCATCTTGCCAGGTACCAGGTGCCACCCAGCTTCTTCTCACACCAAACCCACTACTATACAGGCCAGCTCAGGGAAGGCTGCACCCAAAACTTTGCTCTGGGCCTCTCTGAAAGTGGACTTTCATTTTCGGTGTCCTGTTATTAACCTTTTTCCAAGCTCTGTTTTCCAAGTTTAGGTTGGCTCATCAGAGTCAAACATGGATTGTTTGGATTTTTGCCCAAGCTGTTCTCTGAGCCTGATAGCACATTCATTACTCCCTACCCATGGTTTCTGCTAAATGACCTCGTTAGTGCTCTAATTACATGTTGCTCCTCAGAAAGCCTAGGGTGGGGGTGGATGAGTCGGCGAAGGCTGAGGTCTGAGATGGAGTACATTGTAAACACGCTGAATGAAGCCTACCTTCCCCTGGCCTGACTGCCCATGGGGAGTTGGAAGGGAAGCTTTATGCTCCTTCCTCTTCTCTTCTTTTATCAGTATACATTAAATGGTAATAATAATGCATACAAAATGTGTTGGTGGTAGTTGGCCATACATTAATTTGAAAACTGGATAGTGATATTTTTACAGTTTAATATGTCTGTGGAACTAGAGAACTAAAAAGCCCCCATTACCTCCAGGGGAAAAGAGATGAAAATAGATGTTTTTGAGTACCTGTCATGTGCACATGTAGGTTTTTGCTCATCTTACCAACAACCCAATGAGCTAGTTATTTTGCTTTATTTATGAATGAAGAAGCAAGTTCAGAGAAGCTTAAGTATTTTCCAAAGGCACAAGCAAGTATGTGGCAGAGCTGGGGATTGAACCCAGGGATATCTGCCTCTAAATCCCAATACCCACGCCACCTCTCTATTAATTAACTTGTTCTCTCACTCACTCATTTATTCAGCAAATATACTCTGACCTTTATTCTATGACAAAGTATAATCATAATTTCAGATTTTCTATATTACTATTTTAAACTAAACACTGCAAATTCCTCAGGTGATGTTAATTCAGAGGTGTCTTCTTAGATCATAATTTTCTCTGTCCTCTCCTTACACTTCTGCCTTGAGGGACAGAACACAGATCTGAGATTCAGAATCCTGAATGGTATAAAGATTATTCTGAGAAAAATTCTGTTTTTCAGGTAAGGAAACCAAGGTTCAATGATTTGTTGAAGTGGCCAACTTTTTACTACACAGCCTTCCGGGGATGCGGAGAGTGCACTTGAATTTACTGGGAGTGTTGAGAAAGGAAGATTGGGTGCTATCACAAACACGGAAGTTTCCGAATGCTTTCCACCTCTGGCAGTGTGTGTCAAAGAGGAGAGGTGCCCTACCCATTGCACACGGAGGCTGATTAGCAAGTGAATTTAACTTAAGCTTGTTAACTACGAAACTACACAGGTTTAATTTTAATGAAGGAAAATCCATCTTCCAACCTGGGTCTCTGAAGTAGGTGGGGTTTTCTCTGAGGTTTTTTTTGGGGGGAAGGGTGTTAAGGCGAACTTGTAGAGTCAAATTCTTTCACTTGTCCCTGTGGAATTCTCTCAACCACGTTTTTTAAAAAGCGGCAAGTACAATATGTTGAGTGATGAGAGATGTCCACATGTAAAGAAGAAAATAAATGATGTGGTAGTAATATTAGCGGGATGCCACTTTAACCAACTGATGAACTTTCTTAAAACATGGGGGTCTTACCCATCTGATTACTAATTAGTATTTCAACAAAGAACTTGGAATTTTGCAAACCAAGCATTTAAAAATGTGAGCATTGTTTGTTTGACAGACTGTCAAGATACGTGTGCAGGCTTAATGTATTAGTTTATTCTATGGCAATCAAGTTGTTATTATAGCTACAAGAAAACTGGAAAAGTAAGACTTTCACAGTCAAATCAGCCATAGGAAAGAAACGAGAGAAAAAAAGAAAAGAAAAGAAAAAAAGAAACCCACAACTTTGAGCTATTTCCTGAATCTATAGCATGTTTGCTGAATTGGGGGTGTGAAACAGCAGGAAACCATTACTGTATGTGATCATAGTTTTAATGATTCTACTAGAATGTAATAAACCTGTAATATGTATGCCTTGAAATAAATTATAGATCCCACAGTAAAAGGCAACTCCTTATTCCACATTTATCAATTTTGGAAAACTGCTCCCTTCTTCTGCAAATAAGTCATTGCATGTTTCACCACAGAACAACTTGTGGAAGAATTATTCAAACCTTCTAAAGTAATTCATTTGTATTCCTCTTCTATTTTTAATAACCAAAAACATGCACAGGAGATGCAAATATACCTCTAGAATTTTTGAATGAGTGGACAAAGCAGTGTTAAAAATTCAACAGCACTAATTACTAGCTGAGCAATAGAAAAACCTCTGAATAAATGTCAGCCTAGGAGATAAGCTCTTATCTTAATCTAACGACTCCACAGACTTAATTTGTCAGGCCAGCCTAGTTGATGAAAAACAGGTTTCTATTCTCCAGTGTGAGCAGGAACATCTTTCCAAATCTTTGAAGTTAGATAGTAATACCATCAGTGTCATCCTGTAAAAATCTTGTGACCAAGCCAATTTAATTCCGATTGTCCTGTCACACTAATTAAAGTTTTTCCACCCCTGTTGGACAAATATCTAAAAGTAAAGTTAATGTATTTGTAGATTTGCTGCATTTTGAACTAATCACCCTCAACTCCCCAGGTTTTGTGCTTTTTTTCCTCATACTGCTGGAACACTGGGGACCATCTATCTTCCTATGGGGAAGCTGAGATTTCCAGAATAATCCATTAATTCAAAGGAACCCATTCATTGAGAGGCAATGTAGCAGAGTAGTTAACAGTGGAGCTTCTGAGGCAGAAGGGCCTGGAGAAATATTTGCTGTCACCGATAAGCTGTACGACCTTGGGTAGATTTCTTAAACTTTGTTAGCCTCGGTATAGTCATTTGTAAAATGGAGGGTAATCATGGAAATTATGAGGGTTAAATAAAGTAATGCTTGTTAAGTATTTAGAGTGCCAGACCCTTATACTCAATCCAGTTCAGCTTTCATTCATTCATTGACCTCATTCATTCATTCAGTCATTCAGTAAACAAATACACACTGAGTCCTAACAAGTCTGCGACACACGCTAGGTGCTATAGAGCATATGAAGAAACAAAAGGCAGGGCCCTGTTCCTTGCAGGACTTTGTATGAACTTGCTGCTCGAGCCTGACACAATCAGCTGATCTCACTGCACCTGGGAAGGAAATTCCACTGAATTACTGAGACTTTCCACTTAAACTCTGTTATCAACCCTATGGCTGGCTTTCCAATAAAATGGGGATGTAAATTTTCATCTCAGAGGTCTGTGGTGTAGAGGACATGAGATAACGGATAGTGGACAATCAAATGTTGGTGGCCTTTCAGTTCCCTTTCTCTCTTATCCCTGTGGCCTCAAAACACATGCATGGTACAGACACATCTAGAGAGGTCTCTTGTCTTATTTCATCCAGATCTCCCCAGTCAATGTAATGCCCTTCCCAGCAGCCACCCTTCCTCTGCGCACTCCATCATCATGACTTGAGTGGCACCTCATTGATTGTCTATTATCCTGAATGTCTCTTGGAGACATTTTTTGTTATTTGTTATTTCGTTGGTTTCCTTACCTTCATGGAATATGATGACACAATTGTTTCCAAACCACTTGAAATTCATGCATATACTTAAAAAGTATGTACTGAGGATCTATTATATACCAGGAATGCCACTTGGTACTGGGGGCACCAGTATCTGTCAGCTATAGTCTCCATCTTTAGAAACTATGCAGTGGTGTGGTGAGTGCTGTGACAGGCTCCTAAAGTGCAGTGGGAGCAGGGCAGGCATGGGGGAGATGTTGCAGTTCGGACCTGAAACTCACTCATCGAAGGTTTTCCAGAGGAGATGACTCTTGACCAAACTCTGCAACTGAGTAGGAGTCAGGTGGTAAAGATATAGGGAAAGGAAATACCAGGTGGAGGAATCAGCATAATCAGATGGAAGAAAGTGTAGTTACGTAGAAGAGTGAAGGGCCTGGGAGAATGTGGTGGGAAATGAGGTGGAAATGAAGGATCACCAAGGTCTTCCATGCTGAGGGGTTAGAATTTCACCGTGAAAGTGACAGGAGCCACTGATACATTTTAAGAAGAATTGTTAATTCTCATTAGCTAGCATGTGTGGTGGGCCCAGGAATCGGGTCTGTGTTCTCCTGCTTCTCTTCACCATTTTCACGGTCTGTCTCTTCATTGTCTTGTCCCCACTTCTCAGCTGCGCATTGGTTGAGTGCCCTGGCACCCTGCCCTCAAAGTCCCTCTGCTCTTGGTCTCCTGTCGCCACTGATGGCTCATGGCTCTTTGACTTCCTCTGCTTTGGTGACTTTCTCTCTATTCCACCTAGACAACATTTTGTCCTCTCATAGCAAAAACTGCTTTGCCTTTGAAGTTCTCAGGGGTGACTGACGTTCCCATTCCTAAGTCCCCATCCTCTCTTACTCTTGCCCCTTGTCTTCCCCTCCCACGAGGCTCAGTGGGACATCCATTACTCCAACCTTCCTACCCTCTTTGTCCTTGGCCCTTTCAACCCCCTTTGTTTCCCACCCTACCTAGTCAGACTCCTACGGGAATTTGTTACCCACCCTGCTGATCCCCTTCATTCCCAATCTTCAACTTCATTCTTTCCTTTCATTGGCTGGAGAAAGCGGAACAACCCTGGCTAATAATTCCACTTATCACTTACAGGTTTTAAGTTGAGCTCTCAGTCTTGGTCTTTTCTTTGACTCTCACAGACTTCCTCTTTCATTCCTTTCTGACATACAGTTTCGGGCAACGCCTCTTGGATGTGGGTTTGGTGGGCATGCCTAATGCGCCCTGGGAACTGTCCTCTAGCTAACTGTCTTTTTCAGCATATACTCCAGTCCAGTCCAGCCCTGCCACAGGTGTTTGGACAAGGGTGGACATTTGACACTGAACCCCAGTGAGCCCATCTATTGACCACTGACCAATCAGATTTTCTTTTGACAGTTCGTTCCTATATCATTTAAATAGAATGCCCTTTATTGTCACTACCTTTAATGGATTTCTATTAGTTTGACCACAAGCTTTGACAGGATCACTTTAGTCCTCAAATCTCAACCTGACCCCTGCTCCCCTCACCCGCTTGGTAAAATTTTAGTAAGAAAACAGAGAATCTCTAATCAGAAGTCCTTCAGCTTTCTGTCAAACATTTTTGGCTGCATTTCTTACAAGTTCCTCCCTGTCTCAGAGAGACTCCTTCTACCTGTTTTTTTTTATTTTTTGTACAATTACAGTTTATCTACATTTATTAAGACATTTCTGTTACTTCACTATATGTTTTCTATTTACTATGTTTTTTTTTTATCTTTTTCTGTTATTCTCCTTTCTTCTTGTGGGAATTGATTTTCTTTACTTTTTTCTCTTATATTGGTTTGAAACTTAGACTTACTGTTTTTGTTCTTTTAATGAGTTTTTCTGGACTTTTAACATCTGTATTCAAATTTACATTTTTCCATCAAAGCCTAAAACTAATCAGTGTCTACATCATTCTCCTCTTAGAAGCCTTAAGTTTTATCTTAATAAGTTTCCATCAATCCTATATTAGAATTATCTAGTATTGGAGTTATACTGTATTTGTAAACAAAAGAATTATTGGTATTATTATTTATAATCAATACTCACTTAGATTTACAAACATGTTTTACAAGTTTTTCCCCCACACATTTTCATTTTTTTTTCCTTCAAGGTTAATTTTTTTCCCTTTACAGAATGTGTATTTTAGCAGCATTTTTTTAAAGAGATTGTGGTCATTAATTTTTTTAATTCCACCTGTTGAAGGGTAGTTTGTAAAAAATTCCTGACTCGGGATTTTCCCTTGACACTTTCAAAAATTATCTTGCAGACTTTTATGGTCATTGTCGTTAATCGAGGTCTGCTTTCAATGTGATTGTCATTCCCTTACCGAGTATCTCCCCCTCTCTCTTTTTATCTCTGATTCTTTTATGTTTTCTTTAATTTGGATATTGTGCACTTTCACGATTATGTATCTAGGTGTGGACTTTTAAAACTTTGTCTTTTTGGCATTTGACAGGCCGTTTCAGTGACAAAACTGACTCTTCACTTTAAAACATTTCAGGTTAGTATCTCTCTGTAAGCCCCACCTCCACCATCCTTTCTAGTCTCTTCTTATGAAACCACTATTTTATGATACATTTTGGGCTTTTAATTATTTCTCTATGCTATATGTTTCTTAAGTTTCCTTTTTTCCTTACAGATTTTTATTGTTTTATTGCTTTTTAGGTGCTTACTTTAGTTCTCTCTACCAGTTTACTTGTATCTAACCTTTTTAACCTATTAAAATTTTTATTTCATAAATATTTTTAATTTTCAAGAAATTTTAAATTTTATTATTTCCTGCTCTTCTTTCATGAATATTATTTTATCTTCAATCTCTTTAATAAATTAAAACAGTGCCCTGGTTGGTGTGGCTCAGTGGATTGAGTGTCAGCCTGTGAACCAAAGGGTCACCAGTTCGATTCCCAGTCAGGGCACATGCCTGGATTACAGGCCTGGTCCCCAACAAGGGGTGCACAAGAGGCAACCACACACTGATGTTTCTCTCCCTCTCTTTTTTCCTCCCTTCCCCTCTCTAAAATAAATAAATAAAATTTTAAAAAGACCCTAAAAACAGTACTCATTTAAATTTTTTTCTTCAGTTTTGAAAGAAAACGTCAGTTTTTGGCTTATTGGCTCTCTCTCCTTGAAATAGATTTTTAAAAATATGTTTAAAATTCTGTTCGTGAGCTCATCTTTTCATTTTCTTGGGACTTGATGTCCTCGTGGGGATGTTTCATGCCTACTTCTGCCCCAGCCCTAGAGCCTGTTTCTGATCAAGGCTCATATTTGTGATATGCAAAAACAGTGAGATTCTAGGTCCTTTCTTTCAGTGAAGTGTGGAGTAGGGTTCTAGTTCTAATATAAGAGCTCAGTACTTTCCCCCATTTATGGCCTCATAACTTCTTGCTGGCTATACACTTAGGCTGATGGATAAAGGTATTTTGGCAACCATTAATGACTGTGAAGCACTGTCCCAACTTCTAGCTTCATATGGGTGATTTGCACCCATGTTGTGCATTGGATATTTTAGCTTTAGTTTTCACTTAACACCCTGGTTTCCCATCTGCTTCTCTTGTTCTCAAAATCTCTCCCTCTCTCTCTTTCTTTCTTTTTATTTTTTTTTGTGGGGGAGAACTGTCTGGTGTTTTAGCTTTTTGTTTTGTTTGTTTTTTTATGGAGTATCTTTCTTTTTTTGAGCAGGACTGACTTTTAAAACATTTTTTTATTTTTTAACTCAATGGTTTAAGATGCACCTTTTTTTTTACAATACATACTTTGTTCCTTAAAATTTATATTCACCACACTTATAAATAACTTTTAACTTTCTTATTTATAGTGCCTTAACATTTTTATGTTTATAGCTTATTCTATAATATAGCTGTTTTGTTTTTAATTTAATTTTATAAAAGCAATACATGTACATTATTTTAAAATCATGCTGTACTAAAAAGCTTATAATGAACTAAAATAATTTTTCTCCTCACTCTGAATCTTATTCCCAAAAGACAACTGCACTCAAATCTTCTAGCTCTTTCCCTTGATATTTAACTTCATATTTCTAATAACAGCTAACACTGCTTACCATGAAACAGTCACTGTTCTTAGTGCTACTAACTCATTTAATATGAATAATATGCTTATTTCTTGACTGATAAACTTTGGGAGTATTTTATTGTATTTTTGCTGTAGCAGAAAAAACTTTGATTTTTTCTACCCTTCCACATGTTTGTTTAAATATAACAATTTTAGTTTATTAAGCACATGTGAATATTGATTGACAATGAGCCAAATAGTGCATTACAATTCTGTTTCTTCCACTTTCCTGCACTTTATTTCTCCTGGAAATGACAGTTGCTTTGTTTTTTTCCTTATGTATCTTTCTATGTACTTATGACCATTTTTCCAAATGTTTCAATATCTCTTCTATAAATAAAACATCTTGTTTGTGGGCTCATGCAAAGTAGCTCTAATTTTTCCAGAGAACTTCTCTTAAGATATTTTCTTCTCCTGACCCAATATGGACTTTTTCTTTCTGGAAGATTGCACAAATGTCATCATATGATGCTTTTGCCCCTTTTCTGGTCTGTATTTTGGGTTTCATTCTTTGCTTTTCAAAAATTTCTTATCTGTTGACACATGTTTTCTAATAACTTTCTAAAGCATTATAATGTTTTATTTCTTGCAAGTCTAAAATGTCTTTATTCTACTTCCACCTTGCTGAAAAGCTAGGAATAGAATTCTAGATTAAAAATTATTGTTAAGTTTTGAAGACATTGCTCTATTCTTCTAACATCTGGTACTACTGCTAATGAGTCTGATGCCAGTTGGGTTAGTTTCTTTATAAGGAGCCTGATTTTCTGCATCTGGGAGAATGTGATCCGCTCTTTAATCCTATATTCCACTATATCCCAGGCATTCTGAACTGTCACAGAAATAAAAGTTTGGTATGGATTTTTTTTGTGGAGAGGGTTAGTCGGTAGTGTAGGTGTGGGTAGTGTTGTCATTGTTTTAATTTCTGGGGCTGAGTTCAAATTACAAGTTGGTGGTTTAATCCTCTGCTATTATCATGGTTTTCAATATTTTAAATATTTTGGATTTGTTTTATGGTCTAACATATGTACTACCTTGTTGAATGTATAATTACACTTGAATTTGTTGGATGATGGGTTGTATAAATATCTATAAATATCAATTAGGTCATGTTTATAGTCTTATTAGATCTTCTATGCAAACATAGACATATCTCATTTTATTACACTTTGCTATATTGTTTTTCACAGATATTTCCTTTTTTTTTCCAAATTGAAGTTTGTGGCGGCTTTGCATTGAGCAAGTCTATCCATGCCAAACAGAATTTTTTCACTTTTTGTCTCTGTGTCACACTTTGGTAATTCTTGCAATATTTCAAACTTTTTCATCATTATTATATTTGTTATTGTAATCTGTGGTCAGTGATCTTTAGCATTTTTAAAATTAAGGTCTGTGCATTTTTAGACATAATACTATTGCACACTTAATAGACTATAGTATAGTATAAACATAACTTTTATATGCAGGAAGAAACCAAAACATTTATGTGACTTGCTTTCTTATGATATTTACTTTATTGTGGTGGTTTGGAACTGAAACTATAATATCTCAAGGAATGCCTGAAGTGATTTTTTTCTAATTGTCCTATGAATTATTGAGACAGTAGTATTTAAATTTCTTACTATGACTGGGGTTTGTATTTTCTTCCTATAATTCTGTCAATTTTTGCTTTATATTTTGAAACTCTTCTATTATGCACATACAAATATATAATTTTTATGTCTTGCTGATGAATTTACTCTTTAACCATTATAAAATGTTCATGTTTATCTTTGATATATTCTTTGCCTTGAAGTTTATCTGTTTTTTTATATAGCCCCTTCAGTCTTTTTATGCTTACTATTTGTAATATATAGTTTTATCTATTTATTTTCAATCTATGTGTGTTATTATGTCTAAAGTGTATTTTCTTATAGACTGACTATTGTAGAATGTTGCATTTTAAAAATCAATTCTGATAATTTTTGTATTTTATTGGGCAGTTTAGTCCCGTAACATTTAATGTAACTAGTAGTGGTGCTGGATTTAGTTTGCCCACTCTGAACTTATTCCTCTCATACCCTTTCCTTCTTTCTTTTGGATTGTTTGAATATTTAATTTATCAATTGGCTTTTTAGGGATACCACTTTGCACTATTTTAATCTGTGTTCCTAAACTAGTTCTTTCTATATTAGTCAGAACCCAATCAGGAAACAGAAACCAAACCAGTTATTGAATAGAGAGAGTTTAGTATAAAAAGTGTTACCTGGGTAACTGAAGGGGTACAGAGGGAGCTCTGAGATATGAAAGTAGGAAGCATTAGTCACTCTTAGGTCTGAGAGAACAAAAAGAAGACATGGTAATAATTACAATTTAGAAGAAAAAAGGAGGAGCCCTATGGAGAAAAAGTCAGATGTCTGTGGAGAAGGTGATACCTGGCTTGCTGGTGTCTCTGTATTAGGAAAAGGCTGAGACCCAGACTCTGAAGAGGAAAGCAAGTGCCAGTCATCATGTAGTGCTGTCTCAGGATGGGCGGATGAGGGTGCAGAGAGGTTGGTTCTATGATCTGGAGAAACTTCAAGTTGGATTTAGCTGCTGCTCCCAGAAGAAACTACCTCTGATGAGGTGAAGAACTATTGGTGGGGTGACACACGTGGGAACCGCAAACAGACAGGAAGCCCACAGGAAGCAGGAGGTAGCAGATAGGAAGGAACGAGTCTGGTTTTCCTCCTTCAGCCTTCATCTTTTTCTAGCATTCCCTGTTAACAGGGCTTTACAGGAAGCCAGCCGGCAAGGCAAAACTGATTCCAGAGTCCCAGGCCAGCATCACAAAGTGGATAATACAAAGGTGGGCTTGGAGCCGAGAGATAACGGCTTAATAACTGGTCCTTTTCTCTATAGTGTTGCACATTCTTACATCTCTTTTATTTAAAGATTTCTTCCCTTGGACTTGCTCT
Organism: Phyllostomus hastatus; assembly: GCF_019186645.2. Lineage (NCBI taxonomy): Eukaryota > Metazoa > Chordata > Mammalia > Chiroptera > Phyllostomidae > Phyllostomus > Phyllostomus hastatus. Next base: position 1,498,638 of record NW_025333735.1, on the reverse strand, counting down.
GCCCATCTTCTCTTCTCCTCCATACTCCTTGTCTCTAATTAATCTTTTACACAGAGCTGTCATAGGGGATATAGTAGGTGATCAAAAATGTTTTCAGGATTAATGATAATACAGGAGAATAAATCATAAGTGCCAAATGAGTAGTATAGACTTTAGTTGCTATACAGGCTCAGTGAAAGAGGGAGAGACCACCATGGATTTGGGTGGCCTTCAAAACTTAACAGATGAGATGGGTCTTGAGTTAAACTATGGTGAATGAGAGGGCTTTAAAAATATGGAGAAGAATGAGGCATTGAAGGTGGAGGACATGGCATGAACAAGGACTTGGAGGTAGAAATGAGCTAGATGCTTTTGGAAGACAGGCCTGGCTGGAGCTAAGGCTTCCTTCAGGAGTGAGAGGCTGGCTTATGGATAGGGGCCCTTTAACAATTGGCTGCACTGTGGAATCATAGAGGAGCGATTGGAATGTTGTCATGTCAGAGATGAAGAAAAGGCATTGATGGTGTTTCAGGCAGGATAGGGATGTGATGAAGACTACTGAATTAGAGTGCTGTGCTGGGTGGTGGAGTGATGTTTATTGCTCAGGTCTTAAGCATGTATGCATAGCAGAATAGTTCTTCTGTTAATAGAAATTAGGAAATCAGGAAGAGAAACAAGTTTTAAAAATTGCAATGGTCCTGGATTTTGATTATACTGAGTTGGAGAGTCCACTTTTAGAATCAAGGACGTACAGAAAGAGCTGGGGAATGATTTGGGGGAAGTCCAAGAATCCTCTTCGGAGAAAACAATTTCAGGCCATCATGTGGTCATCCTTGACTCTGCAAGGGTGGGTAACAATTTCAAGAGGTAAGCAGTGCGTATTGGTTTAGTTTAGTTAGAGTCAGCATGTGAAATTAGGGATATATCAGATGCCTGTCACTTGACATGTGTACCATGTCTTCCCCTGTTCAGGCCATCAAACTATTTTTTTTCTCTTTGTGGACCACCTTCCCTACCCTCTGAAAAAGAACCTTTGCAGGTGCCTTAAATTGTGACAAAACCTCTTATCTCTTCACCAAGTTTAAAGATGGTAAGGTTTATTTTTTCCTATTTTGTCTTTGTGCTCCTTCTTCTTTAAGGAAAATAATTTTATCAGAAAAAATATTTCTGGTAAATATTTTTATCAGAAAGGGAAGTCACAAAGGGAACTATAACATATTGGTGAGAAAACCAAAACCACTTGGTAATCAGACAGATGGACATGTTCAAAACACTCTAATGTATTCCCAACCCCACCAGAGCCTTTGCTCCACTGACAGGAGAGGTTCTGTTTCTTGCTTTCTGAACTTTGTTAAAGCATTTCTGCTGTTTGCAGGAGAAGTCATGCCCTCTCCACTGGAGCCTGGGAAAGCCAGCCTCACTTCTCTCACATGTAACTTCAGCAAACCACTCGGGCTGCCAGGCACGTTGGAGATCCTGTGGGTGCAACTCCACAGAGACCAAGGGCAAGATAATCAGTCCAAGGAGACAGTTAATTTTAGTACAAAAGAGGTTAGATGTGATTTATTTCCAACACCAATGAACCAAAAGAGCTAACAATCATCAGAACAAAACACAGAACCATCAAATACTCCATGTAAAAATGGCTTGTGTCAGCTGACATCGGCATGATCATCATCATTAGCGAGGAAGACAGGCTTCAGGTGGCTCAGGAGCTGATGTGGAGGACATTTTTAGGTTGTCTTTATAGGAAAAGGGGTTTGAATCATGCAAGAGTTAGAGAAATAGATTTGGAGACAGGAAAGAGAATAGGAGAAGAAAAGAAGGCAAGAAAGGACAGGAGGGTTTTATAGTAATATCATAGATCATTCGTCATCTCGTTCATCATCATTATCTTCAGAAAGCATAATGCTAGGACAGGATCCATGCGACTTATGCTGCCTCTTAATCATCCTTTTTCCAGCTGCTGCAGGAGAACCCTCTCCATGGCTCTGCCTGCTGTGGAGCAGAGTTCAGCACACCCAGGACCAAGCCCACCAGTCCTCCCTTGAAGCATCTCACCTCCAGGATGGACCCCTAGGCAGATGAATTATTCTCATCTTATGCAAGGCATTCCCTTGCTTTTGATCCAAGGACTTGTTATAGGCCATTGCTCATAGTCCCATTGTTGATTTATTCAACTCTGCAAAATAGCTTAAACAGCCCCCCTTCCTGTTTCTGAGACTCACATAGCATCTGAACCTAAGGACTTGGAGGAAGGCCTCTGAAACCCATGTCAATGGCAAGATGACGGCTCAGACAGGGATGCACAAAATCCTAGATCCTTATTTTAATGAGGAAACAGCCCTAGGCCCTTCCTGTTCTCCTCTCTAGGTCAGGATACTCTGGGTCCTGAGTCCCATCCCTCTATTTAATCACCCTGTCCTTTCTGCAGTCACTACCTCATCATGCACATAACTTCTGTTATTGCCTTTGCATATAGTACATTAAACATCCCTCATTTTCCACCGACTAGGACAATGGCTTAATTATCTGTGAATCCCCTGTACCTAGATCAGCGCTTGCTATGTAATATGGAGTGAGTAAGGAAGTGAATGAAAGAATGAAAGCCATTTATACTGAGTGAATAGTAATTAAATCGAGACTGAAGCTGTCTACATCTATCTCTGCCAAATAAGGGAAACATTGTGAGACTCTTGTATGTGTGAGAGGAAAAACTGAAAAACATCTTTCATCGTATACAGAGGAGAAGCCTCGGGGGAATTACTTAGGCTACTCATTTGAATGGGACCCAGGGCTGGAGTGGCATTTAGAGCTAAGCCCGCATGTGTCTGTCTAGTGAATGTTTCAAAGCAAGGATTCAGAGGTCATATTCTCTCAACTTCCAGCCACTCCTTCCTTCTTCTTAACTTTACCTTAAATCATAAGGTACCTTAATTGTTCTCTGTTCAAACATGTTGTCCTATTGTCAGACCAAGTGTTCAATTGTAGGGTTCAGAAAATGCATCTCCACCTCCTTTTTTCTTTAAGTATGTGAGCTTAGATTGGGTGGGATACACACTTAAGGGTGAAAATAACTTTAAAAAATGTATCAGGGTGTGTTTGTGAAACAGGAGAGCCATCAGCTACATTTGACAGTAGTTGGGGAGAAACTGGATTTTCCCAATCCCCCTGAAGGCATCTTGGGTGTCATTGTAACCCCTCTCTTGAGCAAATGGTTACCAGCAAATGGTCATTCAAAGCTTTGCTAGGAGTGCTCATCCCTTTCTGTATTATATTAAAGCCTCAGGCATGTGCCCCTGCACCCTCTCTGCCCTGTTCATTGTTTTGGCTACAGAGCTGGGGAGCAAAGCTGGCATCACGTGGGGAGTTGCCATGTGCGAATGTCCACATCCTTCATTCACATCCTTCAAGGCTTCCCTTAACATTTTCTGATTGTGTTTCTGAGTACATGGTGTCAACAGCTCTCAGAACTGTTAAGTTTTCTATTTATCCTCAGGCCAGGAAAAGGCACAGATCACTGCAGTGTAAAATTACCAGTGGTTTTGACAGTGACCTAGAAGAACTATGGAATGAAGAAATTTAGCCTTGAGAGCTGAGGTCCAGCCCCAGGCTCATCTTAACCAAGAAGTTCTGCTCAATTATACAGGTCACGAGAAGTTCTTCTAGTCCCGAAAATATTGAACTCATCAAACTTAGGTTGGGTAGTGTGGACTCATTTTGATAAAGGGCCAGTTACAGACACCAAGTACCATATTTATTTGTTTATTCCCTTCTCAATTCCATTCCCACACAAACTTAATTTTGAAAAGTAATTCTAGGAGTTTTGAAATTTACCTTTTATTTTTTGTAGGAACTCCAAATCAGCACAAACTCTACTGAAAGCTTGAAAAGATTACTTGGAGTAATTTTAAATTGCCAGATTTGCTGAAAATGGAAGGAAGGAACTTATTTCTTTGGGATTGCCTTTGCATAGCCTTTAGAGAGACATGTTGTAATGAGTAAGAGTTCAGACCTTAGAGTTGGACCACCTGGTTTGAACCATAGTTCTGCTTCCTAGCTATGAATTTGTGGGTAAGGTACACTCTTTTTGCCTCAGCTTTGTCATGGGGATGGCATAAAAATGTCTATTTCCCACACCTGTTGTGAGTTAATGGGCATGAAGCACTTAAAACAGTGCTTGGCACACAGAAAGTTCTCATTAAATGTTAGCTACTATTTTTAATTAGATCATAACTTATAACACTTGCAGATGTATTATGAATGTAGAATCACAAAGTTCTCTCTGGGCAGTACAGAAATATATACTGAAAAAGAGAATTGTGCAAATAAACCCAATACAATTTAAGATAGTTGAATTTATATTAGGAGAGAATGCCTGTGTGTCTCCTCTGTCTGTTGAGTGCCCGTAAGTCAGATCCTTTTTTAAATGGCCCTAAACTTTCTACATCAAGTTCTTAGTAATCACAAACCTTGGTGAGTAGTTACTTCTTAAGTGTAGTCTATTACTTTGCTTCCAAGGGCCATTTTAACTCCCTCAGATATAACCTAGGCACTGGTCACTTGTTTGGTAACTGCAGGAGATATGCGTTAAGGTACCCAGAGCTTCACTGACCTTCCTTAGGAGAATGGGAGCTCCAGAATCCCAAAGTCTCTTCTCTAAAATCCTCACAAAATCCTTCCTTCCTTCCTTCCTTCCTTCCTTCCTTCCTTCCTTCCTTCCTTCCTTCCTTCCTTCCTTCCTCAGTCCTGCCCTCCCTCCCTCCTTTAAAAATATTTTCTTAATTTTTTTAGAGATGAGGGGAGGGAGGGAGAAAGGGCAGGAAACATTGACGTGAGAGAGAAATACCAATTGGTTGTCTCTTGAATGTGCCACGACTGGAGACCAAACCTGCAACCCAGGTATGTGACCTGACTGTGAATCCAACAAGTAAACTTTTGCTTTGTGGGATGGGATGACATCCAACTGAATTAGCCACACTGGTCAAGGCACAAAATTCTTTCTTTATTTCCACCGTCAGTACTCTGATATATCTTCAAAGTGAATGCCAGATTTCAAGGATTATGCAATTGCCTTTTGCAACTGCATAGGGTCCAGCACTTTTTTTGAGATGCTACATCAATTGTATGTTGGCACATCAATCAAAACTTCTAGTTTAACATTTCATTACATTTACAAATCCATCCTTTTTACCTTACCATGGCACACTGGATACAGAACATTTCTAACTCCGCAAGTCTCAATATTTAACCAATAGAGTTAGGGTAAGTAAGGAAAGAAACTAACACTTATTGAATTTAAGTAATTTTCTCTAGACTCACATAACTGGAAAATGGTAGAGCCAAAATTCTCTTCCAGATCTGTATGTTCTAAACCAGGTTCATTTGCTGTATGATAAGTTGCTTATGCAAAATCTATCCAAGAAAATGTTTCTTTATATTCCTTCTTCCTTAAACTCTCTTGATTATATTCATCATTCTCTTAAAATGCAATAAAAATTTTTGGGTTTGGGATAAACCTAAGAAAATATCAAATATTTAGACATTGTTTCTCATCTATCTCTTCTATTTCATGAATGAGAAATGGGTAACTTCTACTTTATAGCTTTTGAGGGCTTTAAGAATAAAAGCTATAAAGTTAGTGACTTTGCATACATGCATTAATTAACTTGAAGATGTGTTTATTAGCTTGGTTATAATTATTTGAACTTTATACTCTTTTTTAAAAAAATATTTTTTATTTTAATTGTTGCTGCAGTACAATTTTCTATCTTTTACTCCCATCTCAACCCACCCATCCAGCCTTCCCCTCCTCCCTCCCATTTCCACCCACCCCTAGTTTTTATCCATATGTCCTTTATACTTCTTCCTGTAAACCCTTCCTCTTTTCCCCTGATATTTCCCTGAAATTCCCTCTCCTCTCCCCTTTGAACACTGTCAGACTGTTCCCTATTTCAGTGTCTTTGGTTATATTTTGCTTGTTTCTTTGTTTTGTTCTTTAGGTTCCTGTTAAAGGTGAGATCATATGGTATTTGTCTTTCACCACCTGGCTTATTTTGCCTAGCATAATGCTTTCCAGCTCCATCCATGCTGTTGCAAAGGGTAGGACCTCCTTCTTTCTTTCTGCTGCATAGAATTCCATTGTGTAAATGTACCATAGTTTTTTGATCCATTCATTTACTGATGGGCATCTAGGTTGCTTCCAACACTTGGCTATTGTAATGTTCATAATGCTGCTATGAACATTGGGGTTCATAGGTTCTTTTGGATTGGTGCTTCAGGGTTCTTAGGATATAACTCTAACAGTGGAATTACCAGGTCAAAAGGCAGATCCATTTTTAGATTTCTGAGGAAATTCCATACTGTTTTCCATAGTGGTTTCACCAGTCTTCATTTCCACCAACAGTCCACTAGGATTCCCTTTTCTCCACAACCTCTCCAACACTTGTTGTTTGTTGCTTTGTTTATGATGGCCATTCTGACTGGTGGAAAGTGGTATCTCATTGTGGTTTTAATTTGCATCTCTCTGATAGTTAGTGATACTGAGCATCTTTTCATGTGTCTCTGGATCTTCTGTATGACCTCCTTGGAGAAGTGTCTGTTGAAGTTTTTTGCCCATTTTTTAATTGGGTTGCTTGTCTTCTTAGAGTTGAGTTGTGTAAGTTCTTTATATATTTTGTAGATTAAACCCTTGTCTGAGGTATCATTGGCAAATATGTTTTCCCATACAGTTGGTTCTCTTTTTCTTTTGATACTGTTTTCTTTAGCTGTGCAGAAGCTTTTTCTTTTGATGAGATCCCATTTGTTTATTATTTCCTTTATGTCCCTTGCTCTGGGGGACATATCAGTAAAAAAGTTTCTGCGTGAAATATCTGAGATTTTCCTGCCTATGTTCTCCTCTAGGACTTTAATGGTTACATGGCTTATATTTAAGTCTTTTATCCACCTTTAATTTATTTTTGTGTATGATGTAAGTTGGTGCTTGAGTTTCATTTTTTTGCACGTAGCTGTTCAGTTCTCCCAGCACCATTTGTTGAAGAGACTGTTTTTACTCTATTTTATGTTGCTGCCCCTTTGTCAAATATTAATTGGCCATAGAGACTTGGGCTTATTTCTGGGCTCTCTGTTCTGTTCCATTGGTCCATATGTCTATTCTTATGCCAGTACCAGGCTGTTTTGATTACAGTGGCTTTGTAATACAGTTTGATATCAGGTATTGTGATCCCTCCTACTTTACTCTTCTTTCTCAGAATTGCAGCGCTATTTGGGGTCGTTTAAGGTTCCATATACATTTTTGAAGTGTTTGTTCTATGTCTGTGAAATATGCCATTGGTACTTTAATAGGTATTGCATTGAATCTGTAAATCGCTTTGGGTAGTATGGACATTTTGATAATGTTAATTCTTCCAATCCATGAACACGGTATATGTTTCCATTTGTTTGTATCTTCCTTAATTTCTTTCCTCAGTGTTGTGTAGTTTTCTGTATACAGGTCTTTTACTTCCTTGGTTAGATTTATTCCTAGGTATTTTGTTTTTCTTTTTGCTATATCAAATGAGATTTTTTTTTCTTGATTTCTGCTTCTGTTGTTTCATTGTTGGTATACAAAAATGCCTTTGATTTCTGGATATTGACTTTGTATACCACTGTTTTGCCCAATTTGTTTATTAGGTCAAGCAGTTTTTTGGTAGAGTCTATAGGATTTCCTATGTGCACTATCATGTCTTCTGCTAACAATGACAGTTTTGTTTCCTCCTTTCTGATTTGGATGCCATTTATTTCCTTTTCTTGTTTGATCACTGTGGCTAAAACTTCCAATGCTATATTGAATAAAAGTGGTGAAAGTGGACAGCCTTGTCTTATTCCTGATCTTAGTGGAAAAGATTTTAGATTTTGCCCATTGAGTATGATGTTGGCTGTAGGTCTCTTATATATGGCCTTTATTATGTTGAGGAATGCTCCCTCTATTCCCACTTTGCTGAGTGTTTTATCATAAATGGGTGCTGTACCTTATCAAATGCTTTTTCTGCATCAATTGATATGATCATGTGATTTTTGTCTTTGCTTTTGTTTATGTGATGTATTACATTTACTGATTTGAGAATATTGAACCATCCTTGCATCCCTGGGATGAATCCCACTTGGTCATGGTGTATGATCTTTTTAATGTATTGTTGAATGCGGTTTGCCAATATTTTGTTGAGGATTTTAGCGTCTATGTTCATCAGTGATATTGGCCTGAAGTTTTCTTTCTTTGTTGTGTCCTTATCTGGTTTTGGGATTAGGATGATGCTGGCTTCATAGAAAGAGTTTAGGAGTCTTCAAATCATTCTGGATTTTTTGGAATAGTCTGTGGAGGATAGGGGTTAGCTGTTCCTTAAATGCTTTGTAGAATTCTCCTATGAAGCCATCCGGACCCGGACTTTTCTGTGTCAGGAGTGTTTTGATTACTGCTTCAGTTTCATCTGCTGTTATTGGTCTGTTCAGGCTTTCTGCTTCTTTTTTATTGAGTTTTGGAAGATTATATTTTTCTAGAAATGTGTCCATATCACCTAGATTTTCAAATTTCTTGGCATACAGTTCTTCATAGTAATTTCTTACAATCCTTTGTATTTCTGTGGTGTCAGTTGTAATCTCTCCTCTTTCATTTCTGATTGTGTTTATTTGGTTCCTTTCTCTTTTTTTCTTGATGGGCCTGCTTAAAGGCTTGTCGATTTTGTTTATCTTTTCAAAGAACCAGATCCTGGATTCATTGAACCTTAGAATTGTGCTTTTAGTCTCTATGTCATTTAATTCTGCTCTGATCTTGGTTATTTCCTTCCTTCTGCTTGCTCTGGGCTGTCTTTGTTGTTGTTCCCTGAGTTCTTGTGGACGTAGGGTTAGGTTGTTTCTTTGAAATGTTTCTATCTTTTTTAGGTAGGTCTGTATTGCTATGAACTTCCCTCTCAGGACTGCTTTGGCTGTGTCCCATAAGTTTTGGGTTGTTGTGAGTTCATTTTCATTTGTTTACAGAAACTTTTTGATTTTTTCCTTTATTTCATTCTTGACCCATTCATTATTTAATAGCATGCTATTCAATCTCCATGATTTTGAGTGTTTTGGGTTTCTTCCCTTGGGGTTGGTTTCTATTTCAGTCCTTTGTGGTCAGAGAAAATGCTTGGTATAATTTCAATATTCTTGAATTTGTTGAAGCTTGCTTTGTGTCCTATCATGTGATCTACCTTTGAAAATGTTCCATGTGCATTTGAAAAGAATGTGTATTTTGCTTCTTTGGGATGAAGGGCCCTATGTACATCAGTTAAGTCCATTTCCTCTAAGGCATTATTCAATGCCACAATATCTTGATATTTTGTTTGGAAGAGCTGTCCATTTTTGACAGTGGGGTGTTAAAATCCCCTACTATAATTGTGTTGCTGTCAATATCTTTCTTGAAGTCCTCTAAGATTTTCTTTATGTATTTGGGTGCTCCTATGTTGGGTGTATATATATTTACAATGTTTAAGTCTTCTTGGTGGATTCTTCCCTTGAGTATTATGAAGTGACCTTCTGGGTCTCTTTTTATGCTACTTTTTTTGAAGTCTATTTTGTCTGATATGAGTATTGCTACCCTGGCTTTTTTTCCCTGTCCATTTGCTTGGAAAATTTGTTTCTAGCCCTTCACCTTTAGCCTATGTATATCTTTCGTCCTGAGATGGGTCTCTTGTAGGCAACATATGTGTGGGTCATGTTTTCTTATCCATTCAGCTATTGTGTCTTTTGATTGGAGCATTTAATCCATTTACATTTAAGGTTATTACTGATAGGTACTTATTCATTGCCATTTTTGTACCTGTGTTTCTCTCTCTCTCTCTCTCTCTCTCTCTCTCTCTCTTCCTTCTTTTCCTTAAAGCAGGCCCTTTAATATCTCTTGCAGAGCTGGTTTGGTGGAGGTGTATTCTTTTAGACTTCTTTTAGCTGGGAAGCTTCTTATTTGGCCTTCTATCTTGATTGAGAGCCTTGCTGGGTAAAGAAGCCTTGGTTGGAGACCTCTGGTTCTCATTACTTGGAATATGTCTTGCCATTCTCTTCTGGCTTGGGGTGTTTCCATTGAGAAGTCAACTGTTAGCCTTATTGGGGCACCCTTGTTTCTCCCTTGTTACTCCCTTGTTACTTCCTGTTTCTCCCTTGCTGCTTTTAAGATTCTCTCTTTGTCTTGATATTTGCCATTTTAATTATGATATGTTTTGACATGACCCTCTTTGGGTTCCCCTTGATTGGAATTCTCTGTGTTTCCTGGATTTGTGTGACTTTTTCTCTCATCAAATTAGGGAAGTCGTCTGTCATTACTTTTTCAAATAGGTTTTCTATCCCTGCTCTTCCTTTTCTCCTCTGGTATCCCTGTTATATAGATATTATTACGTTTCATATTGTCTTGCATTTCTCTTAATCCCTCTTCATTCTTTTTGAGCCTCTTTTCCTTCTGTTGCTCCTTCTGGGTGATTTCTTCTACTTTATCCTCTAGCTCGCTGATCCGATCTTCTGCTTCATCAATCCTGCTTTTCGTTTCTTCTACCGTGTTCTTCAGTTCAGAAACTCTATTCTTCATTTCCTCTTGGCCCTTGTTTATAGTTTCTGTTTCCTTTTTCATGTTGATATAGTTTTCGATGAGCTCATTGTAGCTTCCCTGTAGTTTCTGGTAGCTCATTGTGAGCTCATTGAGCTTCCTGATAACCATTGCTTTGAACTCAATATTTGATAGTTGAGTTGCCTCCATTTCATTTATCATTCTTTTTGAGGCTTCCTCCTTTCCTTTCATTTGAGAATTGTTTCTTTGTCTTCCCATTGTTTGTGAGACTCTTCTTGTTAGCCTCAGCTTCTTAAATTGATCTTTTCTGGCTTCCTGGGTTTGTGGTGTGAACTACTATGGTAGAATACCAGTGAGTTTCAGTGGTGCGGTTTCCTTGATCTCCCAAGCTCACTAGTCTTGGGCTGTCATTTAAGTTGGCTCTGTGTTTGTCTTTGGGTTTTGATTGTTGTTGGGTCTTTCTTTGGTGGTTCCTTTCCACCAGCTGGTTAAATGAGGGTCACCCTGTCCACCACCTCTTGTATTTTGTTGTGCTGGTGAGGGCAGGTTGTGTTGAAGCTGGTTCTTCTATGTGTATAAGGTTTTGAGGATTCTCTCTTGCTCTTGTTCAGTTGTTTGTACTGGGTACTGTCTCTACTGTTTAGTAGTATTTCCAGATAGGTCCTGGATTGAGGTTTGTGTGGTTTCCACTCCCTCCTTCACCTTCTTCTGTTGTTATCTGTTAGTGGTTCCTTTGTTGTTAGGTTTCCTCTTCCAGTGGGTATCCTGGTGTTCACCGCTTCCACCTACACTTTTTTGTGATCTGTTGCAAGGGGAAGGCAAAATGGTTTAAGACAGCAAGAAAGTATTCTATGATATTTACAGTAGCAGCCAGAAGAGAAGGTATAGGTGATCCTTTGGCTATGTATAGTATTAACCATGATTTTCCACCCACCTAGCTGATTTTTAGAAAGGATGGAAAGAAGATAAGACTCTCGTTGTGGAAGGAAGGATTGTGAGTTGGATCTAGAAAGCAGTGAGGTTGTGGGAGGTCAGATTCTGAGGTAAGGTGAGAGTAAAGGATAGTAAATAGATGGAGTGTGTAAGAAAATAGAGTTAACCACTACAGTAATAGAGTTCAGGAAACTTTGAAGTGTTCTAAGATCTGGGAGGGGTGTTGTGAAGTATTTACAATTGCATGGAACAGCAATTATTTACAATAATATCAGAGCAACAATCATATGACAGAATCTATGAGATCTAGATAACAAGAGTAGGGAGTATAGAACCTTGAGTAGTGTGCTAATGGGACACAGGTGAGGTGAAGGACAGTACATTAGCAATACAGTATAAAAGAGATATCAGGGAAAACCTGTCATATGATACAATATACCAGTCTAGCAAAGCATACTATACAGGAAAAAGAGGAATACAAAAATACTATTAAAAAAGATGTAAGAATACTGGAAAAATAATAATAATACAAATATGCAATAACTTGCAGGTTCTGTAATAGGAGAGTGAAATTTGTCTCACTGTCACAGCTGTTGTGATTCCCCTTCTTTGGGTTCAACTCTAGTCTTTTCACAGATCCAGGTTTTTGTCTCACTTGTAGGTATTTAAAAAATAAATTAAAAAGGCAGATGAAGGAAGAAAGAAGAGATAAAATTGGAGGAAAGAAAGGAGGAAGGATTAAAACAAGAAAGCAGGAAAGAGAGGAAAAAGAAATTAAAAGAGAATAAAAATAATAAAAATTTAAAAATTAAGAATTGTTTAAAAAATAGATTAAAATTAGAGTCTCTTGGATTCAAAGTGGCCAAACCAGTTTTTCTGGTCTTGCTGGCTGCAGCAGGCTGAGGAGTGATTGGTATGGCTTTTCTTCCTTCAGAATCTGCACTTGGTCAGGTCAGTGGCGCGCACTGTCTGGGGAGCTATCATGGCTCCTGGGCCCTGCGCCCTGGTTGTGGGAATCAGGTCTTTCTGCAGGGTTACTGCTGTGGACTGGGGTGCAGCAATGCACTCCCATGCGTGAGCTCATGTACACCCTTGGCCAACCACTTCAGCCTTCCCAGCACTATGGGGGTGGGTAGGATCCTCCACACAAGCACAACCCTCTGTGCAAACTTGGGATCACTGCCCAGCTGGGTGGCAGGGAGGCCAGCGATTGCTGTAGGAGAATTCCCCAAATAGTGTCTGTCTTTTCACTCCTTCCTCTTGAGAAATTCCTCCTATTCAAGCCTGCTGCTCCACACCATGGCCTGGCTTCTCCTGCAGCCCAACTCTCCAGCTAGACTGGTGACCGTGGGGGTCAGGGCCCATTGTGCAACCCAGTCCCGCTGATGTATACAAACTCTGAGGGTGCTCACAGCCCTTGTGTGTTTGCTGGCAACTGGGTTCCTCTTGGTGCTACTCAGACCCTGTTTGGCTGGGGAGGGAGCAGTTGTCCCGGCTCTCTCCCAAGGACTCTGTGGAAAACCCGGCAACAAGCACTGGGCCTAGGGCTGCAGCCCCCTGACCCCATGCTGGTCCCCAGGACTCTACTGTGTTGCAGCACTCCTCTCACTGACTGTTTTTTTGGTTCCACCACAATCCTTGGTCCCCTATTTTCACATATGCTGAGGTGTGTTGGTTGCTTGCTCCTCCACTCTGTAGATCAGCCCCCTGGGCAGAGGGAAGCCAAATCTGGTCCCTTCTACTCTGATGCCATTTTCCTCTGAACTTGATACTCTAAATTCAATTTTTAATATAAAAGAAAATTATGTTAATATGCATTCATGATTTATTTCTTCCCTGATATAAATGTTTCAGAAACCAAAATATGGCTTTTGATTTAACTCCTATCGGGAAAGACAAAAAGAAGCAGACCTTTCCATAAAAATGCCTTAAAATCAGTTTTTGTTTATACTTAGACACTATGAAACTTCAGAGCCTCAAGAAAAAAGAGAAACTCCTAAGAGATTCAATATAGGAAAAAGACAGGTTACCTTCCGGAGAATGAGAATTAGAATGGCTTTTGACTCCTTATCAACAACATTGGATTCTGGAAGACAATGGAACAATATCTTCACATTTCTGGGGGAAAGTAATTTTGACCATAGACTTCTGTATTTAGCCAAACCACCAATCTAGTGGAGAGGGAAAGTATGTCAACATATAGGAAATATAATTTATAATTCTGAAGAAGATAATCAAGAGGGAATTTCAGCAAAATGAAACACACCATGAAGGAGGAAGACATGAGACCATGGACATAATAGCTTTATGTCCAAGCTTTAACCCACAGGGCAAGGAAGGAAGTCCCCTGGTGACAGCTGGGCAGCAGCTAAGGAGCAAGCTGTCGGGATGGGAGCAGAAGTGTAGAGAGAGCTGGGTAGATGTCTCAAGAAAGAAAGAGACTGGTCTACAAGTGGAAATACAGGAGTCAGAAAAAGTCAGTTTACAGTTGCATTGTGATATTCTTTTGAGCTAATAAAGTTATTGTAATAATCATAACCTACATGTCTTTTTCCATATGAACAACCTTTTTCCATAGGTATAAACCTACTTTTACCCACCTCTGTATTTATGTAATTATGATCCTATAAATGCTTTTTATAGGTTATGTTATTAATTATTAGAGTCAATCCCTAGAAAGACCCACATAAAGCTTTATTATGATTATAGACAAGAACATAAATGTTACTAACTTTGTGCAAATGTTCCAGTTGACAGATATTGAGATGTGGAATGGGGGGTTGGTGTTCAGAGAAGGAAGGAAAGATTGGGCCAGCAATACTTTTATCAAACATATAAAATTGCTGAAATGAGAAATAGACATTGGCTGTGTTATAAGAGAGCCAAAACTCTAAGCATTAGCAATTGGGAAGTGGAAGGTAGATAAAATGGGAGGTGGAAATGTAAGAGGATATTGTTCATAGCAGGGAGTGGATAGTTATTGTTTAATGTTGATTAAAAAAGAGAAATGGAGATATAACTCTGTTAGAAATAACAGACCAGAGAAGGCCAAAGAAGATAAATCTGGAGCAACAAAAGATTCAGAAGGGGAGTGACTTGGAGCAAACTAGGAACTGCTTAGAAGGTCTCCTGTTATCATAGTGATGAGCAGGAGATGTAAACCAGAAGCATTTACCAGCTGGTTCAGCCCAGCCTTATATGCTACTGCATGTGGTCTAGGATAGACAGGAACTATCTGGGTTAGTCTTCTTGATTTGCATCCAGGCAGTGAGGAATGGAAACTTATGTTCCTCTCTAGCCAGCTATGGACTTTTGGTTTTCATGTACCATTTCCATTTTGCCTTCTCACTCTATGTACCACTGGTTTTACCAATTGCTCTTGTAATTGAATTTGCAACTGGAAGAGACTCCTAAGATGTTGAAATTTTTCTTCCAATGACATACTTTACCCTAAAAAGTTTGTTAGGACTGAAGCAATAGTCCTAGGGCAGATAACCAGCTTGCATCTGATAACAACATTGCAGTAGAGAATTGTAATCTGCTGACCTCAGAGTGAGCACACGGTACTGACTGAGACCCTGGATGGATGACCAGGAGCTGGAATGGGCAAGAAGAGTACCTGCCTCATAGCTCACAGGAGATGGACAGGTGGCTAGAAAGCATTTCCCCTTTGATCTTTTCTATAGTTCCCACCTGGGTGAAATTTTGCTCATAACTGGACTTCTAAGTCTGATAGCCTAAAGCAAGCTTTGGCCAGATGACTTTTATGGACATTTGAGTTTACTTTGTGAAAGTACAAGCAGCAACAAGAAATTTAGGAATGTACTATTTTTTAGCAATTGCTTGTTTTTTCTTTTTTCTCTTCTTTTTCTTCTTCTTTTTGTTTCACAGAATGCATTTGCAAGAGATTAATGTTTAGGGGTGTCCAGGACACTCACTAGAAGAGCCTCAAATATGAATTTATGGTATGTTGAGATCAGGAATTTTAAAATAGGCCCAGAGTTTCTGAATTATTTGAAGCCATTCTGAGACCTTCTTGAAAGAACATGTGGCCCCTATAAACATGTATACTGTATGTCTTCCATCATTTGCAAGGTTGCTTCCAACACTGTATCAGAAAATGGGATTCTGGGGTTCAGAAGTGATATAGAAGGCCATTAATGGATTTGAAAATCATCTATTTACATTAATCAAATGGAAAATTAGTTCTATGGTCTACTTAATTTGGTAATATAAGGAACACTATTTCTCCATTCCATCAAATTCCAGGTTCTCAAACAAGTTCCCTCATGGTCTTGGCAGAACATACCCACGGCTAAGAAATTTAATTTTCCAGCAGGAAAAGAAGGTTCCTGATAAGGGTCTTGTTTGTTACCACCTTATGGGCACTTTTTAGATTCTTCATTTTAAGGGTCTTGGGAAGCATTTCATTATATGCTACCATTTTTCTAAATACTGATTAATTTTTTTCACTCTGACAGAGTGGAGGTTGAAGATGAGGTTGGGAATTGCTACAAAGCATCACTAGGGCCTGGGCTCTATAGGGCTCCAGCTTCATCGCTCCTCGCTTTTCTTTTCTTACCTGAGTGGGTGGCTTATCTGTAAAAATCCTTCCATGACCTTCAGTAGATTTGGCACCAAGCAAGACGGAGATTTGCAAGCTCTTCAGCATCAAAACCCTGGGCTGTCACCAGGGAAGTCACACCTGGACTGGACCCATTTGTACTGATGGCACCGGGTCCCGCACTATCTGTGCCTCCCTAAAAATAGCTCTCAATTAACATTGCATTTCAAGAATTGGAAAATTTCCCAGAAGTCCATTCTTTTTTCCTTTTTGATTTCATTACATTTTGCAGCAATAATACACAAGCCTGCAGAAAACATGATGGGTAATGAAAAAATGTAATTAATATAAGCAGTATAAAGCATGTATTTTTTTCTCTGTTGTCCTTGCAGAAAATTGCTGCTTTAAACCAAGCAGGATGTGAAAATGCATAAAACCCCCTTTTAATCTGCTGTGGTTTGTAAATATCTTATGCAAAACAGTGAAGTCAACTGCCAGATTTTTTTTAACATTAAGTCACATATTCTTATAAAAAACTTTTTCCCCTGCAGGACTAATTGAGTGATCTAGATAACTATTTTTGTGGGGGGAGAAATAGAGGTGATGGTGAGATTTTCAGCAACGGGTCTAAAAACAGGAAGAACCTGCATTTCAGGTGGCTGCTGTCTGTGGGATTCACCCGAACAGCAGTCAGCGTGCAGTTTTTCCCCACGCTCACTTTCAGTTCAGTACTGGGGAAAGGGAACAGCCTCGCTACCATTTCATGCCAATACACCACATCCCATTAATTGAAATAAAGTGACAAGGAGGCCAAGGGGCTGTGGTATATGCCAGCGTTCCTCAGACCATTTCAGTTCACTTATCTGTACCACTGGCACAGTTGAGAAATCTGTGACTAGAAATTTCAAAACTGAAATACAAAATATTTCCAAAACGTCTTCCTAGGCCAGACTGGAAAATGCTTATGGGTTGTTTTCGTTTGTTCTTTCCTTCATCCTTTTTTTAAAAGCTGCATCTGACATACATCATTGGTTATTGTTTATATCTACCTTGTGCTGGGTTCTAAAAATGTCCTCAATGTCCCTGGTGTATGTGAACTCTCAGAGCTGCTGCCCTTACCCCCTGGGCTCCCTGGGGATCCCTGGCGAAGGTAGGTTCCCCCAGCTGAGAAGTATTGCCTCTCTCCTATGGCATTCTGGGCAGCCATGTGGAGTCCCAGATGTAGGAAATGAAATAATCCACGCTCACACAGTCACAAAGTGCCCATCTGGCACCCAGGAACCTTGCAGGATGGAAGCACACAGGCGTGAGCTCACTTTTGTTATGGCATTTCATAAACAGAGCTGCAGCCAGCCAGAGAAGAAGGACTTGTGGATGATAACAATCATTTTCCACTCCCTTCCCTTTCTACCATTCCCCTACACACACACACACACACACACACACACACACACACACACACACCCTGCCTTAACCTTTTTAAAACATAGGGGCCAGGGAGAAAAAAAAATAAAAAGAGATCCATCTTCTAAAAGGTAACGTTTTTTCCAGAGGGTCTGAAGGAGAAATTTCCATTAACAGCTAAATCCCTCCCTGCCACCTCTCCGTCCACATGATTGTTTTTATGCCTCCATTCTAGGACTCACAGGCAACGGTGTGAAATGTGACCAGTCAACTCCTAGCTAGCTCACTTCCTGTACATCACCCTAAAAATAAGGAAAAGCAGCAGTGGGAGGGATTTCATAAATCACACAACTACTGCGCTGCTTTCTAGTCCTGAAACCAAATTCACAGGAGAGTCTAATAAATGACCTCAACACTTTTTTTTTCAGTTTCCTTTTAAGTACTTGTGCCAAAGTAGGAGCAACAGAAGCCCGACAAAGAAGGAGGTGTTAGTTCGAGAGCAGCACCTCGGGCTGAGAGCGTGCATATGTGTGCGTGAGGAAGGGGCGACTGTCTCCACAAATGCACAAATGCACAAATGCTTGCTGCTGACATTCGACCCCAAGTTATAATTACAGAGCAAGGCCGATGTGTAAAGTCAGCCTGCTGGGGCAAGGAGTAATTGTTCTACCGGCTTCTCGTCTATTCTGTGGCTCTAACTCTATTAATCTTTAAAAACACAGATTTGTAAGAGACCTATTTCTCGATGACAAGAGCAAGATCCCTGATAGAGCAGGTAACTCAGGACACGGAAATCCAGTGACAAGGGTGGGGCTTAAATGAAAGACTGGTTAACTCTTGTGCTGATTTGTGTTATCCTAGTATTAAGATGAGGGGAAAAAAATCTCTTCAGACATTTCACTTGATGTTGTTCTGAACTGCAAAAAAAAAAAAAAAAAGAAAAAACAAAAAACCAAACCCATCAGGATGTATTACCCTTCCCAAATATCACATTCAGATCTCTCAGCAGTTGCAACCTCCTAGAAGACGTTTTCAGAGCAGCTCAATTTTTCAGCCCCAGAGAGGAGAACCATCACTGGGACACAGGCAGAACCCATCCCTGCTGACCAAAGGGCATACAGGAGAAATGAGGTGCCTAGAAGATGCCCCAGTGGAGCGCAGGTTCCTGGACTCATGACTGTGAGGAAAGAGGAAAGAGAAAACAAAAGAATCTCCCCCGGGAGATTCGCCCACTCCACTCAGGCTCCGCTCCTGCCTTCTCAGAGAATGAATGGGATCTGCTTGTTTGCGAATCCAAAGCACCAAGGGGGTTGAGGGGGAGGTAGCACAATGTGATGTTTGTAAATATGATAAACCATTACAATATTACAGCTTTTCATTTGGAAAGCCATTTAGGCAAGAAATGATTACTGACCCATGATATGTAAATGACAGAAATGCAGAAATTAGTATTTGGGTCAACTCGTGTATTTTTCAACCATGAAATGAAAATCTCAGTGTTCACATTCCAATTTGTACATGAAAGCATTACAGTGCTATTAGTTGACTATTGTGTTAATTTATTATTGTCTTAGTTAATGTTTTCAGAGATACCATGAAGTTATATCTCTACTTGCAATGCACTAATGCTGCTACTGAAAGAGGGAAGTATGTCCTTCTGGGCCAGCTGGTTACCTGACAGAATTCTACTACAGCTGAGGAGAAAGGAAGTGGTTTTGAAGGAGAGTCCAGGGACCTCTTCCCCAAATATTTCAAATAAGGGATCGGTGTGTCAGTTTCCTGTCTTTTGAGATCATAAAACCAAAGAATGTGTTAGACAATTATACGCTACTATGACAAGGCTTCCTAGGTTCCACTGGGGACACAAAAGAATACCCAAAGGACCTTTGTCTTCAAGGTTGACGCAAAAGAGACACACTATAAAAAATGGTGCAAGAACTCAGAGGGAGAAGTGTTTAGGAAGGCTTCTTGGAGGAAATGATATTTAAGTTGTTCTGAAGGGCTGTTGGAATTTGATAGGCAAAAGGAAGGAAAAGTCATTCTAGGTAGAAAGCAAGAGAAAAGTCCCAGAAAATGGAGGACAAAGCCACATAAACTGAGGTCCCACCTTCTGGAAACAGAAGGTGAATATTGAAGAACAAAAGGCACAGAAGTGCATATGGAGATGTCAGGAAGCAACTGAAGTCACACAAAGTGGGATGACTATTCAGGGTGTTCCTTCCCAGAGTGAACCAGATGAGGGGGACTGGAAAACAGTCTAGGCCTACACCTAGGCCAGATTATGTAGAAATGCAGTAAGGGTTGGAGCTTGGAAAGATTGCAGCAAGAAGGCCAGTTGCAATTTAAGGTTAGAGAAAGAAGGCCCATAGTTGGGTGTGTTTTTTGATGTGTATTAGGAGAAATAGAAGAGGGATGGAAAGGAAAGGGTGATCTGGTGTTACCCTGGAAGTGTTAGAGATGCATCTACATGCTCTATGCAGAGGGATAGATTTACTGTCAGCCCTTCAATTCAATGGTTTTAAAGAGCAAAATGAGTATATGATGCAGACAGTAAGTGGAGTAAAGAAATGCTGATGGTTTTGCCTTTTAATGTAATTAATTGGCTAGAGGGAACCAAGTCTTCTTTTCTTATAACCTCGTATATCACAGGCTCAAGATTGGGTAGTGCTGAGATCTCTGGCTTCATTCAACAACCTTGGCCCTTGGATCTGGTGTGTGCCAACATCTAAAAGACAGGCACTTAGTCACTTAGTCAAAGTCTTTACTTGGGGGTTTCAAGGTCAGAAGAGGTGTTCTTCCTGAGAGGAGATCTGAGCACAGCATGGTTAGAACAATAGTTCTCAAGGGAGGTATGACTGCCCCCTACAGAGTGCTTTGAGAATTCCTGGCCACATTTTTGGCATGTCTCAGTACTGGATGGAGCCAGGGATGCTAGACATCCTCTGTTCACAGGACAGTCCCACACGGGAAACAGTCCTGCAGCATCCCACATGGCTTTTGAATGTCCTGCCAGGCATTCATGTGGATAAACCTGTTTATAATGACCTAAGCCTAAAACCTAATTCCAGTTTACGTATTTTGCTGCCCCATTTTAATATACATTTAATTTTCCATGAATTTACAACTGCTATGTATATTAGGGAAAGGTTGTATTTTGTTTTTTGGGGGAACTTTGCCAAGAGCTGTGCATGGAGACACATGATGTCACTTGCAGCAATGCTGCATCACTAGAGTGGCACTCGTGGCTGTCATTCCACAAATGCACAAATTTAACTATTGGGGCACACATTTAACTATTTTTCATGCTTTCCTTATGCATGTGTTTGAATACATATTATTTTATTAATTATTTTCTTTTTGTTTCTTCTTTATATTTAGGACACTATGTGTCTATTAATGTATTATAGTTTGATATATATGTTCTATGAATTTCATTTTAGCATAGCAAATGTGGCAAATATAAAATATTTGTTATACAAAGGAGATGTGTCTGATAGGGGTGAGGAACATGGAGTTTGAAACACAAGAAACTTAGATATGACACCTTATGAGTAGCTGTCTTTTGCTATCACTATTTTTATGCTGGAACAGTCAGTGGATCTTTACTGAGTTCCTATGGTAAGCCTACAGTGAGTCAGCATCATACAGGCATGTTGTAGATAAAAAAACCTATAAGTCATAGGCTCCCTTTCAAATCTCAGAGCTCAGGCCTTGGCCTAATTGGGCCTGGTAGCTTACCACAGGCTGGGGTAGGCTGGAACAGAGTGGCTAAAGCATAACACCCTGGAGGTTAGAGTACTGGTAAGTAATTGTAAGTGTGGTTCCAGATGAATGGTCCAACATGGGAGTATGAGAACACATTTCTGCAAGGTCCAGCAAGCAGGAGACTGCTAGCACTAAGCGTCAGGGGGTGCAGATCCTGCAGCCCCAAGCACCAGGTTGGACTTGAGAAGCCCTTCTGGAGGGTCCCAGCAAGAGCAGACCCCTGCCTCCAATGACCCCCAACCAGGTAAAGGTGTACCTAGGGTTCAGGTAGCAGGCCAGAACACAGATTAGGGACTGAAGTCCAGGGCAGACCTGCAGGGAGTGTCTCCATGTTGAATCATAGATGCTGGGGTTAAAGCGGCTTTAACACGTTTTGCTGCAAGTGCACATGGATTTGTCTGCAGGTTTTCAGGGAAGAAGCCAAATGTGAAGGCTGGAAGCCTTGCTGGACCTGGCACTCAGCTGTATCATCTAACTGGGAGAACCAAAGTGTAAAGACATAACAAGTAAGTCAACTGGACAATGGTTAACAAAGAATAGTAGTTCAAGAGTGTCTGGAAATCCTGCATCACCACCCTTGGATCAAGGAAGGCATGAAACTCCAGGACACAAAAGAAACCATGGGTGAAGTGGTTTCTGAAGGTTTCATGGAGGAGCAAGAGCTGGAGCTGGCCCTTGAAAAGAGGATGAATGAATAGTTAAGTGCATTCATTCATTCCCTCATTGTTTGACAAATACTTAGGAGATCCCTGCTATGAGACAGGTGCTAAGAATAGAGGTGAATGAGGGAAACACTGACCTTGTTGATACAAATTGTAGGCTAACCTGGTTTCAGAGAAGTGAGCAGGTAGAATAGGCAGCTTTTAGCCCAGGACTTGAGGGAGTTTCTAAGACCTGTGAGGCACACCCAGGGCCTACTTTTAAGGAGGTGCTCGTCTTTCTACCTGAGCTGCTGCTAATCCTAGCATTAATTGTGTAGTGCATAGGTTATACCTGCCTTAAGGCTTAATCCTAAAGGAAACTAAAAATATTATTAATGTAAACTCTTAGAGTTAGGGGTTGGCAAACTTTTTCTGTAAAGATCCAGACAGTAAATATTCCAGGCTTTTCGGGTGTGTCATGAAATCTAATTCTTGTTTTGATTTTCTTCAATCATCTGAAAATGTAAAGCCCATTTTTAGCTCACAGCCTGGGTTTGGCCTGCAGGCTACAGTTTGCTGCCCTTAGTCTCCGGAGTTCCTGTAGTCCAGAGAACAATAAGGCATTCAATGGTGTTAGTGGATGATGATAAGTATTATTTATTGTAAGTAATATTTGCACAGCATTAAACATTGTCCGATGTTATATATGTATTATCCCATTTGGCCCTTGAAACAATACAACTGAACTAGGTAAGCCATTTACTGCCATTTGTCCTCATTTCATAGGTAAGTAGGTTGAAGCTCAGGAATGTTCAGTCATTGCAGTAGGTTGCAAAGCCACAAAAACCAGAGGGACACTGATGCCATTCTTTTGATTCCAGAGCTTGGCCTTGATCTGCAGCTATTTTGAACTGTCTGTACAACCAAATTAGTCAAAACACTCACAGGGTACTCTAATTTTGAGTCTGAATGTGTTTTCAAATCAAAGCCTTGTACTTAAAAAGCAAACAAGCAGACATTGGATATGGTCTGAATTATGTCAGTGGTATCAGGATAAGAGGACTGAGTAGACTGTTCTGAGGGCTGGGGACACACCACTAAATTCCTGCTCTAATGAGTAGCTTACAGTCTAATGAAAATCTTCCTAATGATAAGGACACAATAGAAGGAAGAGTAGCAGCTAACTAACTGTCATGTATGTCTTTGGAGTTACAATGTTTTGTCACCAATCTACAAAATAGTGCCAGGAAGTAGGTCTTATTTCCTCCATTGTATAAATACTGTAGTAATGATAGCTAACATATGGAACTTACTGTATGGTAGGGAAGAAATGCTCAGAGGAGATAGAACAGGTAGGTGGCCAAGGGGGATTTGAACTTGCATCTATACAACCTAGAGTCTCAAGGCCTTCCACTGTGTGCTGAAGCAAAACCCTGGTCCACGGGCACTCGACCTTACAAATGCACCTCCACTTTTCAATGCCTGGTGGATTTAAATCAGATTTCTTCATCTTAGTATTCTGTCATTTATGAAACCAAGGCAGCCAGAGAGTACTTATTCATTAGTGCTTTCCAGTGTGATGATTGCTGACATGGCACTTCCGGTGTCATACAATACCGTTTTCTAAAGCTTATAACTCTGAGGTAATTGCCTCACGGGTTACAATTTCATTGATGTTCACATGCTGTTGAGGTTGGGCAGTTTTGAGGCTTAGGTATCTATCTCAAGGTTTCAGTGGGCATGGAGTTTACTTTAAAAACACTTAAAAAGTAAGAGTCATTGGGAGTGATGCACTGGTTGGAATTCCTTCTCCCTTTGGCACACTCATTCTGTCTTTACTTGTTTTATCCAAACCAAGGCCACTCAAACCTCTCTCTAGGTGTTATTATTAACATTATTTAACTTGCATGAATGGAGCAAAATTTAAGGTTCAGACTCAAACAACCTTTCTTTAGCTCCTCAGCCAATCGTGGCACAGGAGCATAAGGCGGGTTTTGTAGGACATGCAGTTTTTAGGCTTTGGAAATTATGGAAACTTAAGCATGGAGGGAGACCTAGCAGGCTTAATTTTTAAATTTCCCAAGGTTTTTTGTGATTGAGACTTTGCCCAAAAAAATCTTTTTTTTTTTGCACTTCAAAGGAATACTGAAAAACATGTAAATGTTTTTTCCTTGTAAATACATTTATTTGAAGAATGTCATTATTGCATAAATTAGTTTTTCAAATAATTTCTATTTTTTTAAATGATGAAACCTGTTTTCAATGTGCCATTAGGAAAGCTCAGTGATCACATATAATAACAATGTATTAAAAGCTATACAGGATAGAATCCATTTAAAAAAACCCATAACTCAACAGAATAAAAAAATGACAGACTAGCCATTCATGCAAATTAGCTAACTCACATTTATCAGAGAAAATATTTCATAGCATTAACAACACTGTCATTTAAGAAAAATTAAATGGGGCCCAGAACCACACATTTATTTTTACTGCATCCATTATTCACTTACTTGTGTCTTTTCTTTTTTCTTTTTTGAGTTGTAAGTTTTGAATTCAAAGTTCAGTAGAGGAAGAAGCAGATGATTTTCCCATTTTAGTGACCCTGTGGTTAGCAGCAATAAAGCAACAGGAACAAATCTGGCTTGAAACGTGTCCAAACCCACATCTCCCAGTGTGCACAAAAGGCAAAAAAAGTAAGATGTGCAGCGGATATTAACATGAGTAATCTTGGAAATCTAAATATTAAACATATGTCAAAGATTATCAGATGCACATCCACATGTCCTATAGAGATCTCTTTCATCCGAGGGGCTCCAGCCCATTTCAATGTGCATGGGCTAGTTCTCCAGCCCCAAAGGCCTCATCAAAGCTCGGCACATCCAGTGATGACAGCCCAGTTTTCAGATGGGTGCTTGTGAAGTAATAACTCCTCGGCTCCCACACCTTCCTGAAAGACAGTCTTATTAATCTCTACCCCCACCTGGAGATAACATTATTTAAATCCAAGTTGATTAAATCATTTGCCCAGTAAGCTGCACAGTTCAGGAAATTTCCTGGGGTCTTTGATTTGTGTTCTGATGCTGAAGTCACTGGAACTCGCACTCAACTCTGTCTACAGGGCTTTTATCGTAGCAATCCAGAGAAGAATGTTCCAGGTGAGAGGTGGAGAAGTAGTCTTGTCTTACCTCTGTGTGAAGACTGTGACTTAATTCCCTCTGTCCCTTTGTAAACTGTGCTCAAAATACTTGGTACCTTCATCTCTCCAAGCTTTATTCTCCAGGGTGATTTAAGTTATATTTTGGAAGTACTTCGGGTGTAATAGTATAATAGGGAGCCAGTCTAATCTTTTTCTGTGTGTATATTGACCATTGAATAATATTTTATAAAAATCTTAGTATGGTATGACCTTACTTTTTATTAGCCTCAGTTTTATTAGCCTGTAAATTGAGAAAGAAAAGCTGAATCTTACTATTTCAGAATGCCATCATGTTCACAAGACTTTGTAAACTCTAGAGCTTTACATAAACATAGACTATTATTATTACTGTAAGTCACACCCACCAGAAAGAAGCCCCCCGAGTGATAACCAGTGACCTGAAATCCAATTTTGTTTTCATTTCTATTCATTCTTGGCAAATGTCACATATTTGTATAATTTGTAGTCTTTGCTGTGAACGGTGTTACCCTATGCATGCCACTTAGTAGGCAGGCTGAGTGAGGTGGAGGTTAAATTTTCACCTTTGTGCTCCTGCTCTCCCAAGGAGTCTGGCACCTAGTAGGTGTTCAGCAAAGGTGTTCTGAATTAAACTGAATTGTGTAGAAGAGAGAATGGCTTCGAGTGAACCAGGCAAGTGAGTACAAGATAAACTGCCAGTTTGGTCGAACCTGTCCAGGGAGGTCGTGTGATGGGGGTCCAGGCACTGCTTGAGAAGGAGAGGAACCAGCCATTCTCTGAGGAGGATCAGAACAGTCGTGATGGGGAGTTGGTCCTATGCCTGGCCCCCCTTCTGCCTCTGATACCTTTTTTCACCTTCTCTCCCATCTTTTACCACTTGGAGAAAGAGAACCCGCTCAGTGTTTTCTTCTTTCACTTACAGGCCTGTTCCCATTCTGTGAGGTAGAGGAAGCTTAGATTCTTTGGGGAACAGCACGGATTCTTCAGCTCTGTTCTCTAAAAGACAGGAGCTCTCTAAAAGACAGTCTGCAGACTTGGTCACTGGGTGGGAGTTTGAGGGGAGGGGATGGAACTTTAGGGAAAGATCTTAAATATGTCAGCACACAATTTTGCATGGAAGATTTGCTTACTGAGTTTGTCTTTAAACCAACATGTCTGTTTTGTTCATTAAAGTAAAACATCATTCATAGTAAGAATAATCGCCCTATTAATGTGTCTCCTTTGACCTAGAGAATTTTAGACCACTTGGAAAATAAAGTGTATTCTCAAGTTCTTTGACTTGCTTTTGCATGTGTGTTCTCAAATACTATGACTTGATTTTCTCCAAACACATTTGATACTCACCCTTACCTTTGCAACAGAAACTATTATTATCAGCTAAGGAATCTCAAAACTGAACACACTCTTTCCTTTCAAAAACACAGGGTCAAATGAGGGGTGTGGCTTATTTGCCTTTGTCTGGGTTATGCAGGGTACAGTTATGCTCAGCCTGCTCTCCTCTCTTCCTGCCTGCTTATCTTCCTTCCATCTTTATCTTTAACCTACATCTCATAAGCTGAGTGTGCAAGACTACCAGTCCCTTTGAGCATCGTGTACCCTAGTAGAGATGCACACGTATCCCAGGGGTGCAGCCGCTGTCGCCTGGGGCCTCTCTCTCTGGACGAAGGGGGAACTGTGCTCTGAAAAAGAAAGGCCTGACTGCAAAAATCACATTTTAGCTGCTTAGTAATAATTTCCTTTTCATTCTCTCCTTAGCCATTTTCTCAAGATACATAGAAAGCTTTGCTTTTGGTTCTAGGCTACAAGGAATTGAAGAAAGAAGAGAGGACTTGCAGAAGATGTGGATTTGGGGTCATTGAGATAAAACATTATTGTTTAGCTGATTTAGGCCAGACTATCAAAAACTAATGAAAGCTGCTGATTGTGATGGCAGACCAGCCCTCAAACACTTGTTTACTTTCTCACCTCAATTTTAGAGTGAAATATTAAATGGGAAAAGAATGACTGTGTCTAGAATAATCTCCAGTGACTTACATGTTCACATTTTTAGAGAATGGAGTATGTTTAAATGAAAATGTTTAGAAAATGTTGATTTAAATATGTCACACTCAACTCCTAAGTGATCAAGGCTTCGTGTCTGTTTATACTGAGTAACTGTTTTTTTTTAATATTTTATTTATTTATTTTTAGAGAGGGAAGGGAGGGTGATAGAGAAAGAGAGAGAGAGAAACATCAATGTGAGGTTGCTGGGGGTCATGGCCTGTAACCCAGGAATGTACCCTGGCTGGGAATCGAACCTGGGACACTTTGGTTTCCAGCCCGCGCTCAATCCACTGAGCTACACCAGCCAGGGCCTGAGTAACTGTTTAATAAGACGAGTCACTTGTCATTTGCATACATGTGTACATATATTTTACTGGAATCAGCTGAACTGGTAAACTGCAGTAAATTGAAAAGTCAACAGGTTCATTGCTGTTTAGTTTATTAAAAATATGTTTAATTCATTAGAGACACCATGTGAAGAACACCATGGCCAGCTAGAAGCATGCATATTTGTGCTTGGGGCCTGATTTCTGTAATGCAGGTATTTCAAAACTATTATTTGGAACTAATGAGCAGCTATAGTTGGATTAGATTCTCAGAATTATAGGAGTTGGGAAGGGTATGGAAGATCATCTAGTCCAGTGTTTTTCAGATTCTCCTGGTCCTTATTCCAGACCTTTTGAATTTGAATCTTCATGAGTGAGGCCTCAGAAACTGTGTTTGTTTAAAATGTGGTGTTTTTTATCATCAGGAAAGTGTGAAACAGACTTAGTGCAGTGGCTCTCAGCCCTGAATGTGTATCAGAATTGTTTGTAGAGGTTGTTGAAAACACAGAAGTTTAGGTAGTGGGCACCATTCTCTTACAAATTCTAACTCTACTTTATGCATTTACGTTCTTTAAAATTTTTTATTAGTTATTTAAAAAAATTTTATTATTTTTTTATATTACCATTTTACCCTCTTAGGTCCACACCTCCCCTCACCCTGCCCACCCCAAGCTTCACAGGCAATGCCAAGGCAGATTTGGGAATTAGGGATCTAGTCTGACCTCCGACATTCTGCTTAAACATTCATATTCAAAAGCCAGCCATTCCCTTATTAGAAGGCTCGTAATTTTAGATACTACTTTCATTTACTGGATCACCAGTCTCTGTTTGTCCTCTAGTAAAACAAAATAATTATTTCAAATGTATATCCCATAGAAGGTCTTTAGTAAGTGTCAGGTCTGTTCCTTTGTCCTTCAAGTATGACAGACCCCATTGTTGACCCATTCCTTGACAAGTGGTAACTTCATAAATTGTCTCTTTTTTATACAGAACATTTCCATTTTAAGAAAAATGATTTTATTCATTTATTTTTTTTAGAGAGAAGGGAAGGGAAGGAGCGAGAGAGAGAGAGAAATGTCAGTGTGTGGTTGCCTCTTGTGCACCCTCCTACTGGGGACCTGGCCCGCAACCCAGCCATGTGCCCTGACCAGGAATTGAACTAGCAGCTCTTTGGATCGCAGGCCGGCACTCAATCCACACCAGTCAGGGCAGAACATTTTCACTTTTAAGAGCACTCTTTTTGGTTATCATATTTTTAGAATTCTCATTACCTAAGTCTAGATGTGCCATAACATCTTTATTAAAATTAATGTATTCCACAAATATTATTGAGCACCCCCTATATGTCAAACTCTGCTTTAGATACAAGGAGTCCCATAATGACCAGCATTAAACCCAGGGCAAATTGGCTTTAAATAAACCCAATGGTGATACAATTCTGATGTCATTATTTCAGTAATGCAGCCCACAGATTATATTGGCTATTGTGAAAACCATGTCACACTGTTTGTTTACTCTAGTTTAGAATTTAACTAAGACCTCAGGACTTCATATAACTATTATTATTATTATTATTATCATCACCATTACTATAATAAGCATTATGAAAGATAACTTTTGGGTGGTGATATACAGTTTAAAAGTTCTTTCTACATCCCCAATTCTCACAGCAGCTCTGGAACTTGTATTATAATTTCTAATTTATGCATAGAAAAACCAAGGCTCAGATAAGTTTAGGGCATTCCTTGAAATGCATATGTAATATTCAGTCAAGCTAAGACTTCAACTTAAGCTTTCTGACTCCAAATCTGGAGCATTTTCTATTGCCTGATGATGCCATAAATGGGGTCTTCCCTGACTATATGGCAAGTGGGACAAAGTAGGGCAGGACATCCCTTTCTTCTATTTAGTTACATGTGACTACCTCTGACCCTTTATTCCAGCCTCTTGAGCTCTTTCTCTTTGACCTTATCCAAGTTATTACAAACTTTGAACAAGACACAACCAAAGAAAGAACACACTGGCATATTTTGGGGAGGTCTCTCTCCAGATTAGTAATAAGACAATAATTAACACATTGGTAACCATTTTTCAAGCAGCTAGAATTTGATGTACCTGTGCCATCATTCTGCTCACATGTCTCCATCTTGACATTCATAGAAATCATGAAAGCCTTAGCTAAATGTCTTGCTGAAGTCCTGATAGGTTATGTCTATGGAATTCTCCTGATCCACCAAAGAGGAAATGGTGGCCTTTTAGCTGACTGGAGCATTTTAACTGTCCCACAAATCAAGTTACTTTATTAATCGAAAGAAAACTCTCAAGGTGTTGTGTTATTGCAGTTGCTTTTTTTAGAGTTAAATAACTATTTTATTTAAAAAATTTTTATTATCATTGTTATTCTATTACAGTTGTCCCAATTTTTGCCTCTTTGCCTTCCACCTTCCAGACATCTCCCCCCTCTGACAGTCAATTCCCACACCGTTGTCCATGTCTGTGGGTCACTCATACATGTTCTTTGACTAGTCCCTTCCCCTTCACACCCCATTATCCTCCTCTCTCTTCCCTTCTGGATGCTGTCAGCCTGTTCCATGTTTCCATGCCTCTGGTTCTATTTTGCGTGTTTATTTTGTTCATTAGATTCCTCTTTTAAGTGTTCTTTTAAATCTTGGAAGGGCCCTGTAAGAATCCCATCCTGTAAGATCCAGCTTGGATGTCACCTTCTCTGGGAAGCCTTTTTTGATGCCCAGACAGATGTAGCAATGCTTGTTGCTCTGTCCCAGCACATTGGTCATTTCTCTGGTGTCACTCTTTCCTTGTGACCTTATTGTCATTTATGTTTTCTTTTCACTTTCAGTATTTGAACTTCTTGAGGGCAAAGACTGAATTTTATTCACCTTTGAAGTCTTCCATAGTATCTACTATAGATACTCGTATCTTGCATATTGGTGTACACGAGAATCACAATAAGTTTAAGAATGAATGAATGTGTGGTTGAATACATATACAAGTGTGATATAAAGTTTTTTAATGAAGTTTTTATTAGATAAACAACATTAAAAAGAATCCCCTTTCAATTTCTTTTGGAGTTTGGAACTTCTTATTGAAGATATTTAGGAACAATGGACAAACGCTGATCAAGAGAATCCAACATTCACCTATTCCTTGAAAAAGAAGAATTAATCCTTCACACCCACCCCAGAGTGGTTGTAGTCTTAAGATTAATCTTAATTCTCATTGTAGCCTATAAAACAAAACTAATTGCAGAATTCAAAGCTTTAGAGGATTTTTAGGTGGCTTGATGGGAAAGCATTGAAATAAATACAAACATTTAGATAAAACAACCATTTTAATAGTATTAACTCTGCCAATTAATGATAATGGAAGAGCCGTCCAATTAGCTAAATCGCTAATAGTTTTATCAAGCAGAGGTTGGTAATTTAAAACAAACAAATTCTTTCTAATTTTATCCACTCGCACACCAAGATATTTAAAGGATAACAGGGGATCCAACACAGACTATCGCCCGAGAAGAGCTATATTTAAATCTCCTAATGGCTACAGCATAGAGTTACCCCAATTAGTCAGAAAACACAAGCAGTCAGTAAGTTCTTTTAAGCCTCCATAATTTGGGGTAAAAATAAATGAGATATAACAAAGGTGCTGCTTGCAATCATTAGCATTATTATTCTGGTATATTTGGAAGATGGAGAGTGCCGTGAGACAGTGAGGGGTACAAATTTAACTCATCGCATCCATCAACTGTGATTGCTTTGCACTCATGATCTGCTTCACACCCGAGCATTTCGGGGGTGGTTTCCATGGGGGTCATTGCTCAACACCCCTTTTCAGAGCACAAGGTCAGGTGAAAGTTCACATACTCAGTGCCACACCAAAGTCAGGACTTTCCTTGTCAAACCTGCATAGAGAATTCAGACACCTAACTGGATAATTCAGGAAAATCCTCTTAGGACCAGAATTATGTTCACATTTCTTACAATCCCTATTTTATTTTTCTCAAGAGAATAAACTTTCAAAAACATCTGTGTTGTCTGGATCTGTGAACTTCATCAATAGAGATCTGGTCAGTTAAGGACAAATAGCAAATGATGGACTGAAAAGTCCATCTTCTGCGTGAGCACAAGATCACCTCTTTAAATTTCAGAATAAATGACGCTGTTTATCCCACATTAGGGTACTGCCAATCAAGCACTGGGTTCAGGTGAACAAGCTATTAAGGAAAAAGAACAAAATGGAAATGGAAATCAAAATGGAAATCCAAAGTGTTGTTTCTATCAGTATCATCAGGAAAGAAGTATTCTTTGGCTATAATAACAACTACAGTTTATTGAGCTACTTGCTAGCTTCCTCCCAGCAAACTGGGCATTATCCCTGTTGTCTAGATGAGTTACTGAGGCTTGCAGGTTGACGTTGCTTGCCCACCCTAACAAGCTTAGAGCCAGGATTCAGGGTTAGGGTTCTCTAACTGCAAAGACCTCGCTCTTTGCCTAGACTTGTATACTGCCATCCTGGTCCCAGAGGCTGGCATGCTGTCAGTGTTCAGTGTATATTGCAGGAGGATGTGTGTTCCAGTGGTACAGAGAACAAATACCCATGGACAGCCCTGTAGGGTAAATACAGAATGAACTGGACCCAGCTGGGCGTTTGCATAAAAGTGCCTCACCAGAGTTCCCAGCTGCTCTGGCAGAGCGCCCAGGCACTGCCCCAGAGCCCAAACCGGATGCTCTTCGAGATGCCTCTGGTTTTCATTTTCCCAGCCTTGCCATCCACAACAAGTGGGCTGGGGGCTGACCTCCACACCTGCCTCCTTCTTGTGAGACATTGCAGGTTGTAGATATTAAAGGGATTAATGATATCAATATCTTGGAATCAAGAGGTAACTTTAAACTGTTAAAAGGCTTGTCAAATCCATTGTAGAACCAATTTTCAACAAGGATTGTTACATAGGAGGTTGTCAGTGATATAAGCCACGTGGAACTTGCATTTACCAAGACAGAAGAACAAAGGCTAATTGAAAGATTTAAGTGTGGTTCAGTTTTAGGGCTGAGGGCAAAATGGGCTGAAAGAACACTTACTAACCCAGACACCTAAGCAGGGAAATCAACCTGAACAAGGCCTGATTAATGTTAGGTAGCAGTTTTAATTTCTCTCTCTTTACATTCTCTACAGTTTTGTTTAGGTCATTTTAAGTACATTTTTTTCTCTTAGGGAGAAAAAAGTGGAGATAGCCATATCTGACCCTGAGTTCAAATATTGGCTCTGTTACTTAGCAGCTATGAGAGCATGGACTGGTTTTTAAAAAAAACAAAACACCTGAAGTACAGATCTCATGAACAAAGGGATCTTTCAGATTGTAGATACTCAGTGAGCAGATTTTTTCTTTCTAATTCTACTATTCTTCACTACTTGCAGAAAAGTCTAACTGACAAGTGGAACTGGTCCTTAGCAGAACTGGTACATTAGTTTGAGAAAGAATGAGAAAAAAACAACTGAACAATACTAGGACAATCGATTTGGTCTTTGGTCCCAGCGATTTGACAACAAATTCTATTGGCCATCAGCTGAGTGTGGGGGTAAAACGCTGGCCCAGGACTCAGGATTCTTGGGCTTTTTCCCACTTTAGCCACTATCTTATGTCTGGTTTTCTGAGAAACAACTCTATTATGGAGACTGCTACATAGATTTACTGGGGGGTACTCTCAGCAACACCTGTGAGAGGTTGAGGGCCAGAGGATTAGTCAGGAAAGATGAAATGTGATGGAGCTGTAACAAAGTCCTCAGCAGATCCCAAAGGGAACCCTGAAGCTGGGGCAGCCTTTCAGAACTGTCATGAATTAAGGCAAAGGCATCAGGCCTTTGAACCATTGCACTGACCGGTCACTGCCCCAGAGCGGGGTTCGTAGTCCTAGGAGGGGGCAGTGCTTATAGAGGGCCTCAGCTGGGCACCATCCGCCTGTAGCACTTCTCACAGCTGGAAAAGTGGGTGCCTTCAGGAGAAGGGTGGAGGGGTCTGGGCAGGTCATCACAGCATTGGCTATTGCAAGTGGAGGGGTAAGGCACGGCAGTTTTTCGTCCTCCCTGTCCCTAAATCAAACAGTGCTTTCTACCAATATGTACAAATATCTACTTTGTGTATATGGTTTCCTTTGCATGGAATGCCTTCCCCTTACTCAGAGCTACCTGATGAATTAATATATCAGAATTCTGATAAAAGTCCTTTAAAAAGACATTAACTATAAGGCACACACATACACTATCATCCCTATGTCTGTGCCATCACAGCATTTCATACATACTTCTCCCAGGACTTACTTCACTGCATTAAAATTACCGTGGTCAGGGAACCTTATTTGTCTTTGTATGTTTTTTTTCCCCCAACACAAAACTTCAGGAACAAGACATTATTCAAAGTCAGTTCTGTCTAATAGCTTACCCTATTTATGTCTTTTTCTTTTGTTGATTATTTGCATAGTTTATTCTTTTTATTTTTTCGCTTTCAATTTTTCTGCATTATTATATTTTAGAGGTCTTCAGTAAATGCCATTTAATTGAAATAAACTTTGTTATACAGCCTGACAATTTTTGTATTTTTACTGGAGCGTTTAGGACATTTATACTTAATGTAATCACTGATGTATTTAAGTTAAAATCTACCATCTTAATTTGTGCTTTTTATTTGATTCACCAGATCTATGTCTCTATTCTCATTCCTCTTGACTTCTTTTGGATTTATTTTTTTCTTTACCATCTGTTTTTTCCTCTTTATTGGTTTGGAGATCATATACTTTTCCTTATTCTTTTAGTAGCTGCTTTACAAGTTACCACAATCACCCTTCAATTAGCAAAGTCTAAAGATAATCAACACTTACTCTCCTTCTGGAATAAATACAAGTACCTCAAAATAACTAAACTAAATTTTTCCTCTCTCCCCAACTCAGAGTTGACAATCTATAGTTGCCTTAACTTTTAGTTCTCTAGATTTAAAAACTCTGTAAGACATTCATATTATAACTTCTAAGGTCAATGTTTATGTTTACCCACATATTTACTAGTTTTTTAGTTCTTTAATTCTTTTTACCTCTACAATACTTTAGTCTACTAGTTGTGAATTCTTTTAGTTTTTGTTCATCTGAAAATTTCTATTTTTCTTTTGTGCTTGAAGGATATTTTGCTGAAGATAAAATTGTATGGTAGTTTTTATTTTCCATAAAACATTGAAAACATATTTCCACTTTTCTTTGACTTTTATTTTTGCCTTTGAGAAATTTAACTATTGCTCTTTTAAGGTACATCTGTCTTTTTTCTCTAGCTGTTGAAAAAACAGGGTCCAGCATAAGTAACACCTGCTTGAGTGTGGTCGGTAGGGTACATGGATATCTTGCACAACAAGATGGACAGCAATTTGAACATTTCACCTAAAATTTCATATGGTGTGCTTGAGTGTGATATTATTGTGTTATGAAATTACATGCTTATGATTTTGTAATCAAAGATTTTGTAATAAAAAAGGGGCATTATTTGTGCTGGACCCTAATTTTCCCCTTTAGTTTTCTATAGCTTTACAATGACCTCTTAACATATATTTCCTTTTTTTTCTTTATCCTATTTGGGATTCTTAGGTTTTGCTAATCTGTCCTGGAAAATTTTGTTATTCAGCCATAACATTTTTAATATTATTTTGCCCCATTTCTCATTCTTGCTTTTGTCTCTAAATCTCCAGTTAAACACACCAGACCTTTTCAATATATTCATTATCTCATCATCCTTTTTATATTTTTTCATGTTCTTGTCTCTTTGTGCTATATTATAGATGGTTTATTCTGACCTATTTTCCTGTTCAGTAATTCTTTCTTTATCTATGTCTAAGCTATAATTAAACTTATTCAATCAATTCTGAATTCATTATTGTATTTTTCTTTTTCAAAATTGTTACTTCCTCCTACCCCACCCCTACTTTTTCCTGAAATTTCAGGTTTGGGTTTTCTTTTTTCTTTGACTTGCTGGGTGAAGCTGTTTCACAGTATAAATCAGATAATTACAACATACGAAGTCTTTGTTGGTCTGATTCTATCATCTTGATATTTTGACTGGTTCTTGCTTGTGGTTTCTTATTTTCTGTGTGCCTCATTTCCTTTGACTGTGTTCTGTGCAATGTATTTGATACGTTTAGAAATAGTAGGAGCAGTAAGAGTTGTAGGTGGTAAGAGTTCTAAATTTTGGTAGATTTCTGAAAGCCAGTGCAGTTTCACAGCTACTTCTTCCTAATGCAAAAATGGCCTTAGGGGAAAAAGACTTGAATACAGGACTTTAATTTTCTCCTGGATTTTTACTGGGAAATTTCTCAATCTTTGGTGATTTTGGAAGGTGTGGATTTTTTAAAAAATAATTCTTCCAATTTTATTTTACTTTTTCTCCACAGAATGGTAAGTCTGAGATAACTAGTCTACTATTATAAGAAGTAGAATTCTATTTTTGCATTTTAGTTTTTTGTACAGTTCTGGGCACTCAATATTTGCTGAATAATAGCTAGATGAATGGTCATGGGCACTGGAATCAAGTTATATAAGTTATGGTTTCTGTCTTCAAGGGCTTTTTCATTTATGAGGTAAGTAAAAAAATTATGCAAAAAAAACCCCCTATACATAAATACTACTTTGGATGATATACAGTAAATGCTAGACTTCTATACTTTTCTAGTGGTAGTGTAATTTAGTATATGTCTTTGGAGAAAAAATTATCAAAATTAAATTTGTACATACCCTTTGGCTAAATAATTCCACATCTAAGTATTTTTCTCATGTATACTCTGTATATACTTGTGTAAGTGTTCAAAATATATGTACATGTGAATATTCATTGACAGCAGAATATTTGTAATAAAAAGACAAGAAATAGCTAAATATAGACTTCTGGCCAAGATGTTGGCATAGGTAGATACAGTTTGCCTCCTTGCATAACCAAAAGAAGGACAACAAATTTAAAAACAAAAAATAACCAGAACTGCCAGAAAATTGAACTGTATGGAAGTCTGACAACCAAGGAGTTAAAGAAGAAACATTTATGCAGATTGATAGGTGGGACGGAGAGCCAAGGTGGCAGCTGGTGGATTGGGTGCTCTCACATTTGCGTGCGGATAACCCGGGATGAACAACTGGGTAGCGAGACAGACCATGAAATCTAGGGTTCCAGTGTGGGGGAAAAAAGCCTCAGAACCTCTGACTGAAAAACTGTGTGGGGGTTGCAGCGGTGGGAAAACTCTCAGCCTCACAAGAGAGTTTGTTGGAGAGACCTGCAGGTCATAAAACATACAGAAACCCACCCACCCAGAATCAGAACCAGAAGGGTCCAATTTGCTTGTGGGTATCAGAGGAAGTGACTGAAAGCTGATTGAGAGCTGAGAAAGAGGCATTGTTCCCTCTTGGACCCCTCCCCCACATACAGCATCACAACTCAGCGATGTGGGTTGCCCTGCCCTGGTGAATACCTAAGGCTTTGCCCCTTAACTACATAACAAGCATGCTAAAACAAAAAAAATATGGCCCAAATGAAAGAACAGATGAAAGCTCCAGAACAAATATAACTAAGCAATGAAGGGATAGCCAACCTATCAGATGCACAGTTCAAAAC
Organism: Phyllostomus hastatus; assembly: GCF_019186645.2. Taxonomy (NCBI): domain Eukaryota; kingdom Metazoa; phylum Chordata; class Mammalia; order Chiroptera; family Phyllostomidae; genus Phyllostomus; species Phyllostomus hastatus. Next base: position 1,461,593 of record NW_025333735.1, on the reverse strand, counting down.
ACTAGTAATCATGATGCTCACAGAAATTGTTGAGTATGGTCACAAAATAGCGGAAGAAGTGAAGACTATGCAAACTGAAATAAAGGAAAATGTACAGGGAGCCAACAGTGACAGGAAGGAAACTGGAACTCAAATCAACGATTTGAACCAGAAAAAAGAAATAAACATTCAACCAGAACAGAATGAAGAAACAAGAATTAAAAAAAAAAAATGAGGAGAGGCTTAGGACAACTTTAAACATTCCGATATCCAAATTATAGAGGTGCCAGAAGAAGAAGAGGAAAAGCAAGAAATTGAAAACTTATTTGAACAAATAATGAAGGAGAACTTCCCTAATCTGGCAAGGGAAATAGACTTCCAGGAAGTCCAGGAAGCTCAGAGAGTCCCAAAGAAGATGGACCCAAGGACGCACACACCAAGGCATATCATGATTACATTAGCCAAGATTAAAGATAAGGAGAGAATCTTAAAAGCAGCAAGAGAAAAGGAGACAATTACCTACATTGGAGTACCCATAAGGCTATTAGTTGATTTCTCAAAAGAAACCTTGCAGGCAAGAAAGGGCTGGAGAGATGTATTCAAAGTTATGAAAGGGAGGGACCTCCATCCAAGATTACTCTATCTAGCAAAGCTTTAATTTAGAATGGAAGGGCAAATAAAGTGCTTCCCAGATAAGTTCAAGTTAAAGGAATTATCATCACCAAGCCCTCATTATATGGAATCTTAAAGGGACTTATCTAAGAAAAAGATAAAAAAATATGAACAATTAATGACAACAAACTCACAACTATCAACAACTGAACATTAAAAACAAAAACAAAAGCAAAAATGAACTAAGCAAACAACTAGAATAGGAACAGATTCACAGAAATGGAGACCACATGTAGGGTTATCAGTAGGGAGGAGGTGGGGGCAGAATGGGGGAAAAGGTACAGTGAATAAGAAGCATAAGTGGCAGGTATAAAATAGACAGGGGGAGGTTAAGAACAGCATGGGAAATGGAGAAGCCAAAGAACTTACATGTACAACCCATGGACATGAACTAAGGCAGGGGGATGCTGGTGGGAGGGGAGGTACAGGGCAGAGGGGAATAAAGCAGAGAAAAAATGGGACAACTGTAATAGTATAATTAATAAAATAAAAAAGATTAAAAAAGAAATATCTAAATATAAACAGGGTATTGGGTAAATGAATTATAATATATCATGTAATGGAATACTACTTTCATATGTAGCCATTAAAAAGAATGGGAAAATATTTGTATGTATTGTTATGGAGCAATATCTATGGCATGCTTACATGAAAACAAAGAAATAAGCATGAAGCATGTGAGCATACATCATATGCCACACACACACATTTGCTTAGGAATGTATCGAGTGTCTCTGAAAGGCTCCACATGGACAGTGTTATATCTGAAGAGAAAAACTAGGTTTGGAGTACAGGGGTAGGAAGAAAACTTTTCACTAGGTACTTCTGTGTTCATTCTATTATATTATGTTATTTTATTTTACCATGTGTATGTTTTTCATCATTACATTAAAAAACATGCTAGGAAAGTAATATATTAGAAGGCACACCATACTGGTGATTGATTGACCTGCACTGTAGTTTGGTTTGTTCTGACAAAGTCCTGTGACCTTTCTAGAACTCTGTGTCCCTCTGTGAAATGCTGACCTAGATAACCTCTCAGGCTTTAGCATTCCCCAGTTTCATGTACTAACATAGAGATACCTTGATACAGAAGTACTTCAATCAGGCAGTATTTTTGAAGATAATTTGGCAAATGAAAATATTAGTATTAGATGAAGTTATTTGTTGCTGAAAATGCTAACTTCCTTTTGGTGTTCCTTCAAGTATTAACATGTGCTTTCCTAAGGCAAACTAAAACAATTGATTTGTTTGGATTCACAGTTTGAAACTATGATTTTTAATATAACCTCACATTTGAAATATTTTAGGCCTGTTTTTCTTTAAGTTCGGGTAGGCTTAAGTCTCTGACAGATTGACCAAATCTTATTACCCTCTATTTACTGTACAATGAAAGCTTATTTCATAAGTGTTTCCACATTTTACACTCACATAGATCTAGGAGGGCAAAACATTTAATTAAATGGACTATGCATGCCATCTCATTTCCTGGCTGGTCATCTATATCAATGAAAACAGCAGCATCCACCCCAAGGCTATGACTCTGAATCTTAAAAAAAAAGAGAATTATTTAGGTAAATCTAAACTATGCTCAGACTAATGATTTAAAATGGTTTTTACTTACAAAAACAATTCAAATTAATTTTCAAAAGTTCAAACAATAGAGAAGCATATAAAGAAAGAATTGAAAGTTCTCCCTACCCCAGTCCCACTCTTCAGAGGTAAACACTGAGTATGGCATGTATTCCTTACACACACACACACACACACGCACACACACATGTGCACATGCAGAGTTTGCTTTTACAATAGTGGGATTATCCTGGACATGCTGTTTTACAATTTGTTTTTGTACTCAACCATATATTGTACTTGGGGTACATGCAACCCTATCTCATTCTTTAAAGGGCTGTAAACTATTCAATTACACAGATGTACTATGATTTATTTACACTTTTTCTGGTAAAAGACATCTAGAGTCAGTTTCCATTTATATGCTGTGAGAAGTCTATGCATTAGACTTAGACACGTGGCTAGAATTTTTGTAGAATATGTTTCTAGAATTGGGGTTTTAGATTACATGGTGCTTCTATGTGCTATTGGAAGCACTTTATAAAATCAACTTTTGTATTCCCATAACAATACAGATACTATTACTATCTCCATTTTGCAGATGATAAGTTTGGGCTCAGAGGGTAAGTAACTTGCTCAAGGCCTCACAGTTGTATGTGGCAAAGTCGTGGTTAAGGACTGGAACCCAGGCGCTCTGACTGCGGAGTCTGGGCTGGCTCCTGCTCTCTGCTGCCTCACAGGGGAGGTATACTATTTGGAATTTTGACAAACACTCAACTCGCCCTCCAAAAAGACAGTATTTATTTATACTTACACCAACTAAATTTCACAGTGTACTCATTTCCACATTGACTTACCAGGTACTATGTTCTTACTTTAAAACCTTTTGCCAACTTGTGGTTGGAAAAATAGTATCATATTATTTTTTAATTCATAATTAATGTATTATTAACATTTGTGGTACTTACATTTTATAAGACCTTTACTGTAATAAAATACATAAAAGACTTCTTCATCGTTTCCAGATTATCATCCAAGAGCAGTGAGGCCCACACACAGCTTCTTCAGAGAACACTGACAGTATGGTGTGCACATGGCTTCCGTGTTTGTAGTGGTTCCAAAGTTTTTTTTTCCTGAGGTTAATTTCTTCTTTTCTTTTGGATAAACTTCTCACAGAGGACCTGAGTGAGCAGAAGGCTTTAAAAAATTATAGCCCAAACTATAGCTTGAGCAATCCAGGAACTCATTTATAACGTGATCTTTAGTTTCACATAACATAATTTGTGAAAGGGTGTGCCGAGAACAGTCAGGAAAAGCAAAACAGCATTTTAACAGTGAGGGATTTAGCAGGAAGATCTGACCCAACACGTAGAAACTCTTTTCAAGGTTCAATCAAGTTTATTCCCATCACATTCCTCTGGAATGCCCAAAGGGCACACGCTTTGTCAATGAAAATTATTTTCCATCTCATTGATGTTTTGTTTGGCAAGGAACATTTCTTTGAACAATTTATTATTAATTATCTATGATTTTTCATTTCTGACAGTGTTATCACCAACTGCATATTTATAAAAGAGCCTAACTTCAACCTATATTCAGTTTTAATCTGTTTGCTTCTTGAGAAGGTAATTGGAAAAAATATGCCAATTTTTCCAGTTGTATATGCAACCAAATTTCAGAGCTTCAATATCAGATTCACATAGAAAAATGTGAATTGTCCCATCCTTATTGTTTTGTGAAACCAAATTCTTATGTACCAGTCATGTCTTACCAGTCATGTCTTTCAGTTTTGTTCCTCTCTTTGAGGCTTGTAACTTCTGTTTCTGGCTATTTGGTTTGCCTTGTGGCAATCCAAATAGGAACACCACCACCTTGTGTGAATGGGGTCCTGCCTCCCAGACAAATAACTCACCATGGCTCTAAGATTGTGTCTTCCCACAGGTGTTCACCCAAATTGTTTTGGTCAAACCACCTGCTACCTAGGTGTGTTAAGAATACATTCGGGGCTAGAGGAAGGTGTTTAGCAATGTTGGGCAGTGCAGCCTGTGGGTCTCCAGAGAGTATTTTGCTGGGCTTTCTTTTAAATGTTGTTTATACCTGGCTGTTGATTTCCTTTACCAAGAACTGCCAATTTGGTGGAATTAGCTCCACCTTTCAAGTAACCCTCCCCGCTTCCCAACCAGGCAGCAGGCAAAGGAGTGAGCCTGGTGGTTGGAGAAATGGCCATACTAGCATTGCAGCGCAGTGGCTCTCAAAGAGCAGCAGCGTCGGCCTTACCTGGGGGCTTGGTGGAAATGTGAATCCCTTGCCCCACCCTACATCTTCTGGTGGTTTGGGTGCAGGCCAAAAACTTTGAGTCACTGCTCTAGCTTAATATGTAAGAATCTTCCACTTTATCATTTGTTTTACGCCTCTACATTAATGTCCCTCTTTACCCCTATAACATTTTCTCAATCATGAATTCACTTTTTTAAAAATGATTTTATGTATTTATATTCAGAGAGAGGGGCAGGGATGGAAAAAGAGAGAAACATCAATGTGTCATTACCTCTCGCCTGCCCTCCCACTAGGGACCTGGCCCGCAACCCAGCAACTCAGGCATGTGCCCTGACTGGGAGTCAAACCAGAGACCCTTGGGTTTGCAAGTCAGCCCTCAATCTGCTGAGCCATACCAGCTGGGGCTGAATTCACTTTCTAAATGTCTTTGAGCTGTTCTGTGGACAGAGGCTCACCCTGCCCAGCAGTGTACCGGCAAATACTTAACAATAGGCTTGAGAGAAGGGCAAGTTAATGTGCAGCTTTTTGCAATTTCTGAGGTATAAATCAGCCACCATGGCCCATTTTAACATAATCACATATTACTGAACATGGAGTTAAGAAGAGATGTGCGTGATTGCTTTTGAGAGTGGGTGTAAGCTCGTTCCAACACTATCCCTGGAGATGCCAATAATCCTACAGATACTGGCTCAAATTTAAATTGGTGGGAATTTAGATTGGGTTTACATGCAAAATTGAAGTCTTTATTTGCAGGCCATTTGTTGAATCATTGAATACTTTTGATGATTAAGGTGCCTGAAATATTCAGTTGGTATTCTTTAAGATCACTGGCAATATTCAAAATCAGCTTACAAATGATATTTTGGGAATAAAACACACATAATAGGGTAAAACTCCCACCTATATTTTCTACATTTCCTATGCATTCCTTGTCAGAATCTTGTGTTTGCTAGACAGTGAGCCCTACTACAACACTGACCTTGTCTTTTTAAAAATTTAATCTTCTTGTATTTTTTCCCACTACCATTTAGTCCCCTTATTCTTCACCATCTATTTCACTTACACTTAGAATTGTCCAAAAACTGTTTGTTAAATTAATAAATTAGTAATTATATTAGTTTATCAGGGCTGCCATACCCAAATTCCATAGAGTGGGTGGCTTAAACAACAAACATTTATTTTCTTATAATTCTGGAGGCAAGAAGTGCAAGATCCAGGTGTCAGCAGGTTTCATTTCTTCTGAGGCCGCTGTCTTTGGCTTGACAGATGGCTGCCTTCTTGCCGTGTCCTTGCGTGGTCGTCCCTCTGCCTGGTGTCTCTTCTTATAAGGACACCAGCCGCATGGGGTTAGAGCCTATCCTAACAGCTTCATTTAACGTAATTACCTCTTTAAAGACTTTCTCTCCAAGTACAGTTACATTCTGAGGTACTGGAAATTAGGGCTTCAACCTATAAATTTGGGGGGATACAATTTAGTTCATGGCAGTAATAGTCAAAGTTTCTTCATCTTCAGGTTCTAAAAGCATGATGGAAAAACCACAAGACATCAGATATAGATTTGGAGTGTATCAGTGATGTGCTTCTGTCTTTGCCTTGATGTGAGAACTCTTGATTACGAAGTAGATACAATCTCATCTAAGAAATGACAAACTAATCTTATACATTGAATAAAGTCCCTCCCACCTCTCCCCTTGTCTTATACCGCTTATCACTGGCACGTGAGCTTTAGAAGAACAGGAGAGATGGAAATGTAATTAGCTTGCATATACAGAAAAATAAGATACTGGAACTTAATTCTATACACATCACTGTAAAAATAAGGTGTGGGAACTTTATCCCAGCCCATACTTTCATGCGAAGGAAGGCACCCCTGAGGAGGTTCAACTGCCAAATCAAGTCTTAGCCTCTCACATGTCTGAGATTTTTGATGTGATGACTCTGAGAACATTAGGGAAGAAGTTCAAAGCGTGAAAAGTCTAAGAAGACTTTGGGGTGTCTCTTTGCTGCAGAAGGGTGGGCTGTAAAGGGCTGAAAGTTTCTTCGTTGAGAGATGGCTCCACTCTCGTGAGAAAGCTGTCCAACTGTGAAGAGAATAACATGCCACCCGAAGTCCCGCTTCTGTTTTTTTAAAAACGTTTTTCATCAGCATTCTGTCATCTTACACCCTGTGGTGACATGAGTGAATCATAACACAGTGTCTTAATTTTACACCAGACTTTCTGTTAGGTTAGGTGTAATTTTTTAGTTACCATTTGGGATCATGATCAGACTTTTAAAAATTATTTATTTTGTTGTTTTCTAAGTTGAGGTTCTCTTCTGATCAGTAAACTTTCCTTTAGAAATCCTCAAAATAATTTCAACATGCCTTGAGGGCATATGTTCTTGTACTGTAATGGCACGGCTAGGTGGTTCTTGGCGATCAGCCTGGCACGGTGAGACATGCTGTTATTACACAATCACACACATCCTGGTGTATGTCTTATTACGTAATGGTTCTCTTTCAAAGATGCTGCTGAAAGCGATTACGTAAGTCCTGTTCACTTCATGGGGAGTCCGGTGCGGGAGGGCAGCACAGGCACTGAGGGCACCTGCACCTTGGGTGGAGTGTCTCATCTCCCCCTAGGATATTGGGATGCGCTCTCAGGAAGTTGAGTTGGCACATTTTGCATTTTTGCCTTCTTACCCAATAATTTATTTTTCTCAGCCAGCAAACAATAGCAGCGGCGCCTGTGATTCGTATATTTAGATTTATTCTTTAAAACTTTTCTTAAAGTAAAGCTGAATGATATAGTAGTGACATCCTCTGCCTCATGACTGCAAACCTTATTCGGTGTGTCCAGGAGTAGGGCCCATTTTAAGAGAATCTAAAAAAGATTGCTGACTCCAGAAGGAAACATAGGTGAGAAGAAAAGGGGAACTGCTTAGTCTATTACAAAAGGCAGATCTCAAAATCACAGGTGGCAGGGAGAGCCGGTGATACAAGTGAGGATTGCCTGGGGTCATACTGTCCCGAAGGCGGTTTCCGGAAGAAGGGTTTGGGGTCCGTGTAGTTCCATGGAGGGAGAATCCTGGAAATGCTGCCAAGAAGTGGAACTTGCCTCGCTGAGGATGCATTTGTGGGGATCCTCCTGAAATGTATCAGGGAGCCATATAACCGCAGTCAAAGATCTTTTTTTATTGAATGACTTATTAATGAGAAGACAACCTGCTTCTTCTTTTCTATTATTCTAACTTCTCCTCAAATCTCAAGGGAGCTTCAGATATCACTTGGCAGCTTTGTGTCAGGTCAAATTGACCAGAATTTGGGTTGGAAAGAGCAAACTGTCTTCCTGTGGGATGTGGAGTCTTTAGACACTAGTGCCTTCTCTTGAGAGTGCAGCTGAAAGCACCGCCCACGTGCCCCCCCTGGAGGGTATCGTGAGTCATTTAAAGAGAAAGCCAAGGATGGGACCAGCTATTGAATGTTGAGTCTTGTAATTTTGTTGTGAAACTTTGGTAGCAGGGAGATAGTAGACCATATGATTCTTGAGAACAGGGACTGTGTTATTAATTTTGCATTGCCAGGATGAAACCCAGGACTTGATATATAGGAGGTGTTTCAAATGTGATGTTATTTATGTCTATATGGTTAATTTTGTAGGGAAACTTGATTAGGCCATGGCACCCAGATATGTGGTCAGACATGTCTGGATGTTTCTCTGAAGGCATTTTTAAAATTAGGTTAAAATTTATATCGGTAGACTTTGAGTAAAGCAGATTTACCCCTGTGATGGTTAAGTTTATGTTCCATAAAGTGGGTGGGCCTCATCCTCAACTTTCCTTAAGTTGAAGGCCTTAAGGAAAAGACTGATCTTTTCTGGAGGGAAGTCTACCGGCTGACTACCTTCAGACCTGAACTCCAATAGCAATTCCTCCTTGAATCTGTAGCCTGCTGCTGACCCTGCAGAACTGGGACTTGTTAGCCTCTGAAACTGTGTGTGTCAGTCACTTCTAAATGGATGAAAAAATGTCTCCAGCATCTTTGCATTTTACTCTGGTACTGTTTTCCTCCATTTCCAGGAAAGAGGGGGAAGACTACTTTGTCAAGCTGAAACTTTGAATCTTTGCCCTAAAATCCCAGTCTTCCTTCTAAATAGACCAAGAAAGTCCTGAAACTGACTGGCCAGGAAGCCAAGACAGGGGAGAGGTGACCTGGCGTGGTGGGAGAGGAGAAGGAATTCACAAATCCTTGATTTTATATTTACTGTTAATATCCAAGGTAAAAATTATTGGCTTGATTTTAGTGCCTTTGTCGGGTTCAAAGCCCCATCACCACCACTACCAGCAGCTCACCCCACTGTGGCCTGGAGAGGCTGAAGACCACTTTTCAGCCTGATGTGATTTCTAACAGCTGAGATATTAAAACACTGAAAAACGGGGTTTATAATGGAAATGCTGACAGACTATTAACTATAGCAGCACTACTCTAATAAATGGAATGGCCTGTCATAATCTCTAGTTCATAAATATGCAAATACAAGACTGGGGATTTGCTCCAAAGGATGTCTCTATAATTTTAACTGACCTTTACTGATACCAAACGAGCCTGTTGCTTCTGTTTTTGTCCATTGGATATAAAGTACAGGAAATCCAGCCTCCTGTTGGCCTAAAGTATATAAAATTTAAACTGCCAGCTACTAAACTCTGGGCTCAGATTCCATTTCTCTTCACATTCACACTCTTTATTGACATTTTCATTTTTTTTCCCCAGGGGGTGAAAGCTGAGTGGGGGCAGAATCAACCATTGTTCGCCCCCCTTTCCCCCACGTTATTTCCACATGTCACAGTGCCTGCCCGGCCAAAATTCATGGATTGCCTCAAGGACAAACAGGCCATCCACACTGAATTATAAATTTGAGTTTTATCCAGTTTTCTGCTTTTGGACCAAATGGGCAGCAAATCCAGTGACTTCATATTTAATAACCTAGATGTCATTTGTCCTGTGTCTTTCAGCACAGAGTAAAGAGTTGGATGGCTAACAGTTTTGCAGATTTTTCCCCCTAATTATTTTAAGCTATTCAGCCTGGTATCTGAGCTATTGATGCAGAGCCAAATTGCCAGCAGGGGAGAGATCTGTCCAATCCAGGAGCTAAATGAGTCACTGAGAGTCAATCTGTTTTTCCCTTGCTGCTGGGGTTTCCTCGGCTGGCCTCTCCGCTGCAGTCACACGCGGGAGCTGCAGGCCGGGCCCTCCGTGGCTCCCCTCGCCTCGCATTTCTCGCCCCAGCCCTGCTTCCCACAGCTGCTGATGCGTTTTGACCGGGCCTCACGATCCTATAGTTGAGGCCTTGCTTTGACAGAAAATGAAGACGTCTTGGCCTTGTTGTGGTTGTTTCCCCAGCGATATGTCAGGTACCAGGAAAGTAAAGGGAGACACACAAACTGAATGTGTTATCTGGGTGCCGGTGACAGTTCACTGTTGCCCGCTGCCCAGGTCCCTAAGTGTCCAAAGGGCATCCTTGGAAACAGAACGCTTCATTTGCCCATAGAAAAATCAAAAGCAAAGGTGGAATAAAGGGATGTGTGGTTACGCTGGGCGTGATCGCTGGGGTGAAAGCCGCTAGCCTAACCCAGAGGCTTCTGCAGTGGTCTCTCTAAGCAGTAGGGAGAGAAAACTTGCAGTGCCTGAAGAGCATATAAAAATAAGCACCTTTCAACTGAAATATTTCACTTCTAATAATATTTACTAAAAACCAACATCCTTGAATTCTTCCTGGTAGGGTCAGTATTCAATTACACAAAAATCTATAGCTGGCTCAAGGACTGCGCGTCAGATTAAGATAACTGGTATTTCAGGATAAATGATTAAATTAGTGGACAGTTCTTCGCTGAACTTTGCCATTGGGACGCACATTTTTGTGCAGTGTGCATTGTGAGTAATCTGAACTGGTATGCGAGTTTTTCTCTTTGAAACTCAAATACTATCCAGGAGCACTGTTCTTGCAAATGTATAGAGGGGTTAATATGGAGTTTGGGAAAGCAAGCATGAAAACTTCTATTTCCTTCCTTCTTTCCTTCCCTCCCTCCCTCCCTCCCTTCCTTTCTTCCTTCCTTCCTTCCTTCCTTCCTTCCATTTTAATTGTTGTTCAAGTATAGTTTTCTGTTCTTTACTCCTGTCCCAGCCCACCCACCCATCCCTCCCCACCTCCCTCCCATTTCCACCCCCCCTAGTTTTTGTCCATGTGTCCTTTATATTTGTTCCTGTAAATCCTTCCCCTTTCCCCCTGAAATTCCCTCCCCCTCCCCTTCTATTTTAAATTGAACTGTCCTAGTATTCTGGAACTAGAGAACTCAGGAGTCCATGAGAAATAGGAAATGAGATAGTGACACAGGGAAGGAAGATTGACTAGTTGATTTACTATAATATTCAGATAAAAATATTTAGGGGGAAAAAACCTCTTCAAAACGTGCAGAGTTGATTCTTTTTCACAGTGAAGTCCCAGAGCAAGGCAAGCTTTCCCAACCCCGGCGTCAGTTTCTGTAGTTCCAACTAACCTCACCTTGTTACATATTCATGTTGATTTTTTCTTCCTTTTCCTTAGCAAGCAAAGCAATGAGGGCAGTTAGAGAAAGAGACTCAGATTTCTGAAACACAGGAAGATTTATCACTGAAATCAGGTGTGTTTTAGTGAATCGCTTTTCTTTTTCTCCCACGGCCACTCCTGTGATGTGGTCAGCTGCTTCCTGTAGGTTTTGCAGTGGATTTCTGGGTTCCCGGACCCTGGGAGTGCTGGGAAGGGTTCCCACCATCTTAGTCAGAAGTAATTAACTAACACATAAAGTTCCCTCTTTTGATTCACATTTCGAACCACAGATTGGCTAATACCAAGCATGAAACACCAGTTTTCAGATCATTGGTACAAAGCATCAGGAGGCCATAAAATGTTGCTTTATATAACTCAGCTACAGTTACATTGCTTTCAAAGAGCAGGAATCTCCCTGAAAAGAAATTTACATGAAAACAGTCCCATTGTTTGAGAACTTATGCAAGTGCTGCACTAAAGGGGTTGGTAGTTATTTAAAAAAATTAAATCTCATGGACACAGACAACAATGTGGTAATTGCTGGGGGGAGGGGGTATAAGAGGACTAAATGGTAATAGAAAAAAATACGATAAAGATAAAAACAAAAAACAAAACAAACAAAATAAATAAAAAATTAAATCTTTATCCCAGGCTCAAAGATATCCAGATAAATTTGGTTACCTATAAAGAATTCCATTGAACTTAAAAAAGATGTATGCGGTATAGAGTTATCTTACATTTTGTTTTACTAAGTTCCAAACTTCTTCCTAAGCTTCAAAGACTTTTCCTGTAATGAATGTCCTACAGAGAGTCTAGTGCTTTTCCGTTTAACACTTACGAGGATCACTCATTACTAGTTAAGAAATTTGAAGATAACAACCACAAAAACTGACATAGCTTCAAGTATTTTGAACAACGTAAAAATGTTTCTCCTGTGGGTGTAGCTTTTAAGGACCACGTGGGGATACATACCCCTCACTGCTCAATCAGCAGAAGACAAGCGTTAAGTGTCTCAGTTCATGGTGATTGCCTCTCAATCCCCTGGTGCTGGGAATCTGGATGTGTCCATTAATGCACGTTCAAACAATGGATCGCCTGTGCCAGGAAGCTGATTTCTGTAGAAAGCATTAAGGGGATGGGTGAGGAATAGGGTGTCGTACCAAATGTTGTGACATTTCCCTTTGATTTTTACTTTCTTTAAATTCTCTTGCATTTACTACCTAACGTCTGTCTGGCTTTGGTAACCTCAGTTTCTTTTCTTCTTCTTTTCCTCCCCAATTCACTGTGGAAGATGATCAAAGTATAGCGTTTCTTCCACCCCAGAGGCTGGCATTTCTGCAGGCACAAATGAGCTTGGTTTTCAAACACCAGGCTTTGAACACCAGGAATTCCTTTAATGATTACATCAGACAGTGTAGACTTTGGAAACAGACACTTTGGTCCCAGCTCTGCCATTTACTACCTTTGACACTTTGGATAATTCACTTTAACCTTTTGAAGCCTCAGTTTCCTTTTCTGTAAACAGGTACCATCATCATCATCCTATCTTATCAGTTAAAAAAATAGCTGAGCAAATGGCCATTGATGTACTCTTAACGCATAAGTATGAATATATATATATTTTATACAGATAGCCTTGTACTCTATATTATATAAATTATCAAATACACAAGAGTGGAAATTGAATGATACAATTACAAAATATACAGAAATAAGTATTTTAATATTTTCTTCCCATCTTGCAAAACTCCTGGGGTACATGAATCCACTTTGGATACATGTAATGTGCTTAGCACGCTGCCTGGCACAAAGCAGTACTCAGTATGTATTAGGTATTATTTATTTTTATGGCCAAGGAAAAGTCCAATAGCAAGGGAGAGCTTCTAGCCTCATATTGGCTTCTATTTCGACATAACTTTGCTTTTATATACATAGCAGAGAATGGTTGAATTGTAAGTCAGGGCCTTCTAATACAGGGGACTCTCATTGCACAATCCTGGTCAGCATTTTCTTCTGTTAAGAGACACTCTACATTCACCATTATTTTCAACAGCACCTCATGTTCCGAAGAAGATTGGCAACTTCTCTCCTTCAGACAGGCAATAAAGAGAGCAGAATTGCAACCCATGGGGTAAAGCTTGGGTGATGTTGCCCCCTTGAAAAATGAAAACCAAATCATTAGAATCTCTTGTGCAGATGGGGAGGAGAATGGGGAAAGATATAAAATTAGAGGAAAACAGAAAAGTCTCTGTTTTTTCTTAATTACTTTTTACTGCAATCACTACTGCCTTTAGCATTATTTGTTACATGCTATTAGTAAGACACACTGATTTTGGTTTCATTGTGTGGCATTGATGTAAGTCTAGAAGTTTGTATAAATACTCTTGTGTGGATGCTTGTAATTTCACACTCATTCTTTGATACTGTTTAGCATTGTTACATATACTCAGCATCCACTATATTTCAGGTATTATACTAGGCAGGCATTATTTTGAGTATTAATCTGTCTTTTGAACAAAGAGAAGTAAGCCAAAGGAACTGATGAAAATATGTAAAGAGCTAAAACTCCCATTCAAGAAGTTGAATTTGCTAAGGAATTTGATATGAACCAAGTAACTGACCTCAAACTTTCAAATTAGCGAGCATCAATCATTCTGTCCTTGGAAATTCCTTTTTTTAAACTAAAATGTAAACACTTGACAAAAATCCTACAACAAAATATTGAAAAAAATCAAGGAATTGAAAGCTGAATAGAAATTTTCATTCCTCCTGACATAAACACACAGTAAATATTTTAATTGTGTTTTGACTATTCTGTATGCACTGGGTATCTTGGCTTAGAGATTTCTTTTGTGTTCAACCTTTTCTGCTGGCTTCACTCTTCTTCAGGCATATGAGCTTAATGTACAGAGTGATGTGTGAATGTATGTATGTGTGTTTGTTAGACATTTCTGGTTCTTACCAATACCTGATTCTTTTTAAAAATTTTTGCACATAGAGAAGACCACATTTTCTGAAACTTAGGGGGGTCTGTGACTAGTTGGAGCTAGTGGGTTCCTTCAGCAGAATGATACTCATTCTGGGTCAAGGCATAGAAGGGTGTTGATACATATTCTTAATCACCTCTTTCTTCTGCTGTGGAGATATAACTAGACAGTGTGACCTCCTTCAGCCTGGGCCCCTGAGTAAGTGTATGAACAGCACATGTCACTAACCTGTGATGAATATGTACTGAAGCAAAAGTATAAACTTTTGTTTTGGTAATCCACCAGGATTTCAGGGATAACTTGTTACAGCATGACCCATTCTATTCTGACAGCTACAGGATTTTTATGATTTTGGTTTTCCTAGACATCAAGAATATCTAGATCTTTCTCCAAAGATGCTCTGCTCTGAGAAATAGTGAACAGAGTACACTATTCAACCTTCAACTAAGGGTTGAAGCTATCAGGAGACTAAAGTGAGAGCAACTTATGAAAATATCAGTGAAAAGGACTCAAATATCTGGAATAAAAATAAATGTTTTGCTGGCTAAGTTTGCATCATCAGATATTAAAGAGTCAACACCATGTGACAATTCTTCAGAGAACTTTTATCTGTGGAATTTGACATGTGGCAAGATTTTTCCTTTATTAAAAAATTAGAAAGAGTGTCCATTCAGGGTTTCAAAAATAAGAAATAAAGGGTGAGTTTTCAATAAGAGGTTTTTAGGAACATACAAATGAATTTGTACCATGAGAATCTTTATGAATGGTGACCACTTAATTCTCTGAGAAAGAGGTCCAGGAGACTAAACCACAGACTTTGAAGCAAACAGAACTCATCACAAGAAAGTCCCAAGGGAAAAATAACATTGTGGGCAAAAGCTCTCATTAAGAGTATATTGGAAAGTTCCTAGTGTGACATTTTTTCTTCACAGAGTTAATATGCCATTACACAAAGTGAAATAATCATCTTAAACTAGGAGGCCTCATGGAATAAAACTCCTGTGAGCAGAGGCTGTAATAAACACTGTGAGTTTGAGAGACAGTGACATTTCTGGCCCCCCTCAAGGCCTGGGAGCAACGGCAGCGTGGCAGGATCTAAGGCTGACTTGTTGATCTGTGAGGCTCTTGTAAATGTACTTTTAAGGCCACTTTCTCCCTAATCTTAAACACTTGACCTTTCAGTCTGATATTCTTCAGTATTATTAGATTAGCTGATTAGTTATTAAATATACTGTCTCCAGTAAATAGGTAATTGTGTAATGCAATGGCCTTCAGCTTTTCCAGGCCGTGCTCATATGGCATTTAGAGTTAGAACACCCAGTCCTTTTGCAGTGGGAATGTTTAACCCTTTCTGTGAGTAGAAGAATGTACTGGGATTTCCTTGAATCTCACAATCAAGTTGACAGAATGAGGGGCAGTCAGATATAGAGTACTTCGTTTTTGAGAGTTATAGAACCAAAGATCTCAGAATTCTTATTACATTTATGTCCACATGATAGTAGTGAAAAACAGATAAACCAGCACTTGCCCTGTGACAACCTGGGTGTGATGAACACAATGAAGGCATTCACTAAGCTTCAGGGTGAGTGTTTGTGGATTAGTATATAGTACTGTTCTGCACCCAAAACCACAAAAGTGGAGATGTTTAAACGTCTTTAATGGTTTTTGCCAAATTTTGCCTGGCATAAAGGGGTGGAGATGGAGAGAAGAGGTAGAAGAGAGAGAGGGACAGGATCTAGCATGTTTTGGTCCCTTAATATGTTACCAACCATCGTGCCAGACATTTTCATAAACAGACTCATGTACCCATCCTCTAAATAGATATAAAGTTTGTATTATTGGTCCTCACTTTGCATTTTAGGAGCCTGAGGTCCAGAAAAGTTAACATACTCCAAGATCAAACAGTCAGGGTAGTTGAATTGGGACTTGAACTTGAAGCTGTTTAACTTCAAAGTTCTTGCTCTCTCCTCTATCTCACACTGTCCTCCATTTGTTAAGTGCCTACTATGTGTAGATGTGGTGTTACTCATGCTATGAAATGGGGGGAGATAGTCAGAGAAATCTAGGTCAGATGTCTATCTTTTTAATTGAGTGCCTACTGTGTTCCCGACAGCACACTGTGAAGACTACAAAAGAAGTGTTAAGATGCAACTATACACCCTTAAATTAGAGGCTGAAATATACTTGAGAAGGCAAAGCATCACATATGAAATGATTCCTAATCTGGGGTCTATGAACAGTAAATGTAAAAGTTCACCAAGGTCAAGATAAATAGGGTCTGGAGATGATGACTGGAACCTGAGGGACTATGATCTTGTAATGTAGCCAAAATTTGGATAGAAAGGGCATTTCAGGTATAAAGTGTGGACAACATGAGCCAAGGCATGGTGATAGTGTTGCAGAGGGGAGACTGACCTGGCTGGGGAGGAAGGGATGACAGCCCGATTGCCTTCCCCTACATTGGACTTCTACAGCATCCTGCGATCCTCTTGTATTGTTTGTATCACATGGAGGTAATTAATCCCATGTGATGCATACATGTCCACTTTCCCCTGGGAGCTCCTCGAGGATAGGGACTATATTTTATTCATCTCCTTAGAGCCAACACTTAAATAAGTGCATGGTGCCCATTAGGCACTCAGTAAATACTGGTGAGATTGATGTATGGGAAGATGCATGCTGGATGAAAGGTTGAAAAATGTAAAAAACTGGGGCCAGATCGACACAGAAGCAAGAAATAATTGAACCACATATGTAGGTTCCTAAAAAGGTTTTGAATGAGTATGTAAACCAAATAAACATAGGCTTGATGAATGGATTAGAATGATGAGAGACCAGGAAAACTGGGGTAATAATAGCCTGGGACAATAAAGTGAGAATGGGGAAAGTGAAGAATTGGAAGTCAGAGAGCAGTGAGCAACAACAGCTTTGGTTAGAAGTCTGATGGAAGGGAGAGGATGAAGGGAAAAGGGAGAATGCAAGTCCATAGGAAGAAATGTGGGATGCAGGAAAAAGGATCTTGTTTTAGGGAATAATGAGCTACTTTTAGACAAGTTGAAGATTCAATAAATAAACCTAAACGTTTATATGAGTGTTAAGTGAAAAGGTGGACATTCAGGGTGATTTTAGGTATTTGGAAATATATACGAAAAGGGGCTGGGAGTATGGATGTGAATGGATGCATAGGTTCAGGCTTCTACCTGTTGGAAGACAGAATCCAGATATGATGGGGGGTGAATGATTGCCTTGTGAGGTCCCTGAGATTATGGTTCTGCCTGAAAACCACAGGAAAGATCAGAGATATGAAATGGTTCACTTGCTTTAGTTCACTATAAGATATTCGAAGGCCTAGATGTGTGATTTCAAACTTGGAATAATCAAATTAAATCAACATGTATAAAGGACCCACGGACAAAGACAACAGGCAGGGGATGTGGGGGGAGGACTGAATGTGGGAGGTGGGGGGGTGGGTAGGGCAGAGAAGAGTAATGGGGGAAAATTGGGACAGTTGTAATTAAAAAGTAATAAAAACATTAAAAAATAAACCATGCTTTTGAAGAAAAATTAATTTTTGAAGCCTCTGGACTGGTGGTTAGTAACTCACAGACAAAGGCATTCCAATGGGCTGCCAGTGCATCAGAGTTCTACTCCGGTTGACTTGGCCTCCTTCCCCTACGTTAATGCGGGTGTTGGGGCAGGAGGGAAGACACACACGTGCACACACACGCACGCACACGCACGCACACACACCGGATGTTCTTACATCACCGGAGGATTCTGCGCACTCACCACACAGTCAAAAGAATGCTCAGGGCCCTTATCGTGGCACCCACACCTTCTCATAGACAAGGAATGCGAACCACACAGCGCTCGGCTCTCCTGCGGTCGTGAGCCAAGACCGAACCATGACTCAGAACTCTGTCTATCAGTATTTGTCTTGGTCACCAAGGCAGTCCTTTCCTCATCTTTTTAATTGAGGGATAACTGACACCTAACATTATATTAGTTTTGGTGTACAACATAATGGTTCCTTATCTGAATATATTGTGAAATGACCACCAGAGTATGTCTACTTAGCATCTGTCATTACATTAATACTTACAAAATCTTTTTTCTCATCATAAAAAACCTCTTTTAGCAACTTATAAATGTGCTACAGTCATCCTGTCGACCATTACATTCCCAAGGGCAGTTTTTTTCCCCCTGAATTTGAAACAAACCCATAAAACCTCCTCACCAGCACCCGCAAACAACTCCGTGGACAGAGAACTCTGTATTTCATAGAAGATGCTTACAGATATTGTAGTAAGTTTCCAAAAATAAAAGCACAAACAGTTCCCCTCACATTTATTTGCTGTGATAGCTGCAGGACCAAGAAGAAATACGGATCGTCCTGGGGGTACGGAATGCACAAGGACTAGATTTTGCCCATTTTCTTAACAATAATGGAGCTCAGTTGGCTCAGAATCCTACAGAGTCTACTTGGCATATTTACAAAGCTCAGACTCACACCAGTGCCTCAGGATGGTGTAAGGTTTGGGGAACAAGTTCCCCTACTGACAAATAGCATAATTAGGCATAATGTCTTAAGTGAACATATTAGCTGGGGCTTTTAACAGTGTGCAAGCCTCAGCTTCCGCAATAACAACCTAATCTTGTGTGGGAGCCATCCCAGGCTGCACTTGAACAGAGGTACTGCTTGTCCACCCGCAGATAAAGCTTGGAGTGGTTTTATTTATATCATCCTTGTTAGTCATGCAGTCTGTGTGCAAACACAACATTATTCTTATCTCCTTGGAAAGTTTAATTCATTAGCAATTAAAAGAGTGCAGGAAATGAACCAGGCACTAGAGAGAGGTGCATCCTAGCACAGCAAATTCGGACAGAGAGATTTGTGAGGATAGACCTCACCCGTAACAGCACCACGACGTCTGCTGAATTGTTTTTAATAAATAGTTTACCCATGTAAGGATGATCCCACTGTAATTAAATAAAACAATATCGCCAACAATCTCTTCAAAGTACTCTGTTGAAACTTGCTGTCCTCAGGCTCTTGCCAAAACCCATGCCTGCCTCCCGCTCCTGCCTGGTTTGCTTTTAGGGGAGGCTGCTTCTGGGCCAGGTTTGTGCGGCAGAACACTCAGCTCAGGCAGAGAATGGCTGCTCCGAGGGGCAGCCGAAGGCCTCCGGAATGAGCGAGTTCTATTTGGAACAGGGATGGGCCTGACCATGTCCCTTGTCATCGGAAAGTCAGGGAACTTAAGAATTGTAACCCTGGACTGCTCTACCAAAGTCAAACTCAATGCCAGGTGTTAGTAGTGGGGGAAACTGTAGGAGAGGTGGTGGGCGGGGAAGGGGTGTATGGGAACTCTCTGTACTTTCTGCTGCCTTTTCCTATCAAGCTAAAACAGCTCTAAAGATTAAAGTCTACTATTAAGCAAATGAAGTCACACTTACCTATGGTTCTAGGGTGTGATGGACCAAGGTTTATTTGAAAAGGCCTTTTCTTCCTTTCCGTAAGAGGCAGAACAGGAGGAAGCCCAGGGATTTGGAGGGATACACCCAGGGCAAGGAATTAGAAATAAAAATGTTTCCTCCTCTGAGCTTAGGAGGCCTCTACTCTTAGGGCGGAAAGTGAGACTTGAACCAGCTGGGAGGGGCCGCTAGGTTTAGTGCCGCTTAAGGTTTCCCCGACCCTGTAGCACACAACACAGGCACTTGTCTGTTTCCCATTGCACGGGTTGAAGTGTCACTTCATTGGGTATTTTACTTTTCAACTGCTTAGCTTTATATAGGCCTCCGTGCTGGAGAAAGAATTTGTGTGGAAACTCATAAACAGTTTTAGAAATTAGTTGTATCTAAGATAAATAAGGTTGATATAGCAGTGACAAATTTTAGGGCTAGAAGAGACTTCAGTCATCACCTGGTGCAAACCTTGTCTACTCCTAGGTGGGCTTGAAAGGGTTAAATAATAAAACCCCAGCCAGGCAGGTAGTGGAAGTTTTAATCCTAGCTGCTGCCCCTGGGGATGAGAGCAAGAGATATTTGATAGTCCAAAGAGAAAGAGTAAATTACTTCCATGTAATTGGGGAGATTATTTCAAGTAGATTGCAATTTGGAAATGGATTGCTTCTTTTTAAAACCTAGGGTGACTTTTACATCTCCCCTCCTGGCTTCAAGGTGGTGCCGAGGGAAGGAGCAATTTCTGGCTTTCAAGGGCAGCTACAGCTAGTCTGTTTTGTAAAGTCAAAGCTAAACATCTTTTGATACTTGTATTACCCAGATCTGTGCAGTAGTTAATAGGAATAGTAGTTAATAGGACATAGAAATGTGGCCAACAGAAATGTACCACCTTAAAAATTTGAACTGTGAGCCCTTGTAGACAGACAACAGAAAACTCTTGGCAATTAGGATAATCGCTCTCAGGCAAGGAAATGGTCAATTTGATTTGAAATGGCGTGGAAAAGCATGGAAGAGCATCTGTGTGAGACACCAGAAAGAATTATTATACATTTTTTTAAAATATAAAGGGCCAGTTTTCCCAGCGACTTCCATTCTTTGGTTCTAGTGCTCTCTCAAAGTCAGTGTGATTATGCGCCTGTCCTCTCTTCCTGTATTTGTTTCCTCTTCTTCAGTGTGAAGGCTCTGGAACCAGAGGGCTGCGCTGAGATTCATGGCGGGCCCCACCTCTCACCTCTCTGACTTTGGGCACATTGCCTGGCCTCTCTCAGCATTTATTTTCTTTTTTGTGAAATGGAGATAATAATAGTACTTGCCTCACAGGCAAAACATTGTGAGAACCAAATGAAAAAATGCATGTAAAGCACTTGGCGCTTTCTTTTTATGATTATGATGATAATCACACATAATAAATTATTTCTCACATGACACAATGTTTAGCCTGCTCACCATTCTATTTTTCTTCAAGTCAGTTTAGTGTGTGGCATCCAGAACTGAACAAAATTCTCCAGATAGGGCCTGATAGTACAAAGTAAACTATCATCTCCTTCATTCTAGGTTCTATACATTTAATGATGCAACCACTAGAGTCTTTTATTTTTCTGTTTATGTTTTACCTTTTCTTGAGGGGCAGAAATGGCTACCTGATCAAACTGCTCAGTGATTACTTCTCTGTTGCATTTTAGTGTTTAGATTCAGACTATGGCACCGAACCTTGCATTTATGTGATCTTGTTAGTGTTAGTGCTTCTTTAACTCCATGCAATTCATTCATTCACTGAAGAAACTTTAAAAAATGTATTTATCGTGGACTAGGGGCAGTGCCAGTTACTTGTTCTGTTCTGAGATATCTTACTCCATCCAGGTTTTGGTAGAGCTGTGTCTTCATCCAGGCACAGGCCTGAAGAATGCCTTAGAGAATTTCCTCAGGGCTGACTAGCACTCTTAGGGCACTGCAATTTAATCATTTTGAATTCATCTTGTTATAGTATCATTTGGTACAAATTATTTTTTAACTTGACCATGAGGAAATCTTGAGGTCTTCCCAGGATTGTTGTTCAAGTCAAGATTCACTAGATCTGTCTAGTCACCTAATTTAATATTCCCACCAAAATAAGATTAACCTGATGTGATTTTTCTTTTCAGCGAAATTAGGCTGGTTTGTTTTCTAAAGGGCTCAGAGGACATATTTTCATAACCCATTCTAGACTTTTGAAGAGTTTAAATAAGAAACAGGACATAGTGTTCACCACTAGTAGCACGGCGAGGGCATTAGTGAGAAGACTGGGAAGTTTTACTAGGTGAAAAAGTCTCCCCTAAGGCACTGCTCTTACCTTTATCGTGGATTTTACTTAGATTTTTTTATATGTATGTCTCCCATTCTGGGCTTCTGTGGCCCAGGGTATGCTTTTACTTATCTCTTGTGATTTCTATCACAGTGCATGACAAATCATTGGAATTGTTAATTGTTTTTTAAATTGATATACTCAATGTTTACTTGTAATCTTAATGCTTAACCTATTAAGATTAGGGAGAAAGAACACTACCTCCTCTCAGTCCAGGATACGGCAAAGAGAGGTGCCCTTAGTTCTCAGGGTGTCCCTAAAAACTCACTGAGAGAGTTAGGAGAGTACCCTTTTGACCTGCGTGAAACTCTCAAATGATTAGCAATGGTCTAATGAATGAGCAGTGAAATAGCTTTCTCAAAATATTGTGAAATTGGTGATTTTTCTTTCTCCTTTCTCATTACCTGGATTTTGAAACTGGAGGGGAAAATTTACATGTTAGAAAGTCATTGTCTAATTCTGATCCTCCAAAGACTTTTCCTTCCCTAAATGTGTTCCAGGTAGGATATTGCTTCTTTGGCCTTTTTGAAGGTAAGTATTACTTCTTCATATCTGTAACTGTAGTGTCAAGAACAATGCTTAGCAGAGAGGAAAAACTAAATAAATGTTGGACAAACAGATAATATTTGAGAAAGTGCTTTGTAGACTGTGAAACCTTGCACAAATGAAAAGATGATGAGGATGATTGCTGATGAGGCTCAGAGACTGAAGTGGAACACTTGTTTCAATGTACAACATGCACACACATTCCCTTTAAATAGGGGCTACACGTTATTTTTAATGGGAAAGATATTGGGACACGGAGTACTTTTTAAAATTTAAGTCAAAATGTATTTGCCCACTTTTTATTACTGCTTGCTCTGTTTGCTCTTCTGACTTTTGACAACCATATATTTGTATACTTAATATTATTGTCCTTAGTTACCTTGACACATTTCCATATTACCCACCTTTAGTCTAACATACAGTCTTGACTTAGATTTTCCTAGTGTTAGACTGTCAGGCTTTCAAGGATGCATTTTTTAAAATCAGTTTCTTTGAAAGCTCTTGAACCAAAAGTCAAATGGCATGATGTAAACCAATAGTTTTCCAATGAAGAAATGAAAAGTCTCAATAATGACAAATAAGAAATCTAACCTATTGACACCAGTTTGGTTATACTGTATTGATTCCCACAAAACTATTATAAAAGAGAGTGCTCCATACACTCTACTGATCCGGTTACAAGTACACTTCTTAGTAAAGAGAGAAATAGTGTACTATATAAGAGACTGACTTAAAGTGTCCCTCACTGATATTAGTTGTCCCTCACTGATTCAAGTATTTTCCTGGATTCAGGTGAGTCAGGCTATGAGTGGAGAACCAACAGATTGCCTGTGGCCATGGATACACAATTGATTGGGCATGATTTGAGATGCAGCAGGTGAGTCCAGTATGTTAAGGACAGGTGATAATAACCTCAAAAACTGGTCCTGCTACTTACCCAGTGACAGTGATTAGCAGGATATAAAAATGAGCGGGATCAAAATTTCAAAATTCCTACAAATGTCTCAGTCTCTTAGGAATTCAGCCTCTTTATTTTTTTTAATTATATATATATATATATATATATATATATATATATATATATATATATATATATGTTGATTATGGTAATACAGTTGTCCTAATATTCCCCCCTTTGCCCTACTCCACCCAGC
Organism: Phyllostomus hastatus; assembly: GCF_019186645.2. NCBI lineage: Eukaryota > Metazoa > Chordata > Mammalia > Chiroptera > Phyllostomidae > Phyllostomus > Phyllostomus hastatus. The sequence goes on along the minus strand of NW_025333735.1, from coordinate 1,438,039 downwards.
CTTTGCCCCACTCTGTCAGGCAATACCCACCCTATTATCTATGTCCATGAGTCATGCATATATGTTCTTTGGCTACTCTATTTCCTGTTTTTGATCTTCTTCTTCTTCTTCTTAAAGGAGACCCTTAAATATTTCATATAATGCTGGTTTGGTGGTGATGTACTCCTTTAGTTGTTTTCTTGTCTGGGAAGCTCTTTATCTGCCCTTTGATTCTAAATAACTTTTCTGGGTAATCTTGGTTGTAGATCCTTGCTTTTCATCACTGAATATTTCTTGCCACTCTCTGCTAGCCTGAAAAATTCCTTTTGAGAAATCAGCTGATAGTCTTGTGGGGCCTCCATTCTAGGTAACTACTTTTCTACTGCTGCTTTGAAGATTCTCTCTTTATCTTTAACTTTTGACATTTTAATTATGTTGTGCCTTGGGAGTGGGCCTTGTATGTCTATTTCCTTCACCAAGTTAGGGAAATTTTCTGCTATTATTTTTTCAGATAGTTTCCAATTTCTTGCTTTCTTTCTTCTCCTTTTGGCACCCCTATGATGGGAATGTTGGTACGCTTGAAATCCAGAAACTCCTTACGCTATCTTCATTTTTTTGGATTCTTTTTTCTTCTTGCTGTTTTGATTAGTTGTTTTGTTGGTTTCTTATATTCCAAATAGCTGATTTGATTTTGGGCTTCATCCGCTGTACTGTTGATTCTTTGTAAATTGTTCTTCATTTTAGTTAGTATATCCGTCCTTTCTAACTGTTTTTTTTTTCTCATGGTTTCCATGTCCTTCTTATGCTGTTGAAATTCTCTCTGAGTTCATTTACTCTTCCCCTGAGTTCATTAAGCATCCTTACAACCAGTGTTTTGAACTCTGCATCTAGTAGCTTGCTTCTCTCCATTTTGTTTAGTACTTTTTCTGGAATTTTGATCTGTTCTTTCATTTGTTTCTCTGTCTGCTCATTTTGGCAGCCTCCCTGTATGTGTTTCTATGTATTAGGTAGAGCTGCCACATTTCCCAAGCTTGTAGAAAGTGTCCTGTAGAGTCCAGTGGCACAGCCGCACCTATTACCCAAGCTGGGTACTCAAGGTACATCCACTGTGTGGGCTGTGTTAACCCTCCTATTATAGCTGAGCCTTGATTGCTCTTGGCATGTTCAAGATCATCCACATCCTGTGTTTTGTTGCAGGTCACACAGCATAAGCTATAAAGCCATCTACGGATGACTGCTACTTGTGCTGGGCTTGGAGGTGCTCAGGTAAGGCCAAGCTGTGAACCAAGGCCAACTGCTGCTAGTGCCAGGCCTGGGGTGACTTAGTGAGATGTATGGGCCTTGCTGAAACCAGGTGCTGCTTGTTTGAGATAATTTAGGAAAATCTGAAGCATAGGCCAAGACAAGCCGTGTATAAAAAAGCCACTGGAAACAACTTGGCTTGGCCTGCAAATTGGGTAGGACAGGGCCTCAGGGAATCACGAGGGTGAGGCAAACAGCATAAACCAGGTTGCTATAGTCTCTGATATGGAGCTCACTTGCTGGCTCTTTGGTTCTGTGTGGGGAAGGGATCAGGAAAGGAACAGTGGCCTCTGCCAGCACTTCTGTCTGGGAGAATGCTGCTCCCCAGCTCTTGCCCTGATGATGGGAAATTCAGTTCTGCCCTCTATGTCTCTAGTACATTTTTAATCACTGGCCCTGTACTGGAGCTCATAGTAAGTGAGCCTGAGTAAGTCTGTGTGTGAGTCCTTTGACAGGAACTTCCAGGGATTCCAGCCATTTCTGTCTTTCCAAAGCCTCAATCCATGCTGGTTTTTACAGCTAGAAGTTATGGAGATTTATCTTCCTGGCCCTGGAACCCTGTGCTGGGGTCTTGGTGTGGGGCCCTCACTCCTGAGATACTCCTGCGGATTTTTATCCTCCACATGTGGGTGTGGGACCAGCCAGTTCTGTATCTCTGCCCCTCCTACCAGTCATGACGTAGTTTATTCTTTAATTTTGTAGTTGTAGGACTTCCACTCAGCTCAGGTTCTGATGATTCTGCATTATGGTTATTCTATAGTTTAGTTGTACTTTTAATGTGGCTGTGTGAGGAGGCAGCTGTGTTTACCTATGTTGTCATCATGACCAGAAGTCAGGACTTCAGGGTCTTTAGAGATATATTCCAGAATTGGTTTTGGCCGTTTCACTTGTTCTCACGTAAACTCAAGAAGCATCTCAAGAAGTGATGGTGGGTTGAGTGAAGTGAGAGGGAGGCCTCATGGGCCCTCTATTCCATCTGAGATAAATGTGCCAGAAGAAAAAAACTGATAAACCAAGGCAATTCTGCATGTGCCAGCTTCACACAGCTCAGCAGAGACTCCACATTATTACACGATGTACCTCTCATTGTTCTGGGCAGCTGGTAAACCCCAAATTTGTAGATAGAGGGGTTTATAGTGGCAATCTGGAAATTGGGGAGGATCAGGGGCCTTGTCTTAAAACTGATTTGCTTAGAAAGCACTTTAGCACTTAGCTTGAACACTTACTTTGGCATATTTTGGAGATGACAACTAGGGATGCTAAGGAAACCTCAAGTCACCCCTGGATACTGCCCATGGAACCCTGGCTAGGTAAACACTGAAAAGCCTCCACAGGGTTGTATAAAGCATGAGATGCTTCTTCTGAGGGTCTGAATTTACCCTTCAGGAAAATGCTTTTCAAAGGTTTGTCTACTGATCCAGAATATCTGAGGGTGGAGGGTGGTAGTGGTGCTGGCAGTGGTGGCATGGAGTGTTGCCAGGAAGGGAGAGTGTATTTTGATAAACACCTTGCATAGATCTTAATCATAGCAAGGTTTGGAACTAGTATCTATGAAAATAACCTCAAGATTGCTTACACTTCTGATGTGTGGAATTTCTTCACTTTCTCTTATTCTTCAGCTTCTGGTTTTCATTTTTATCTCTTTGCAGTCTTTTGAAATATGAATATCTTTTCTATTTTTTCCCTATTGTGACTAGGAGGTTTGCATGTTTCTAAACGAGATGGATTGTTGAAGAGCGCCCCTTACAACCTTTCATGTTCCATCTGCTAGGGAGATGATGTGCTTTGATAGTACACAGTGGCCTTTGGCAAGGAGGAAAACATGCTAACATATTTAAATAATGTGCTACAATTCACAGTTGAATTAAATTTATGGTTAAATTCATAGTTAAATTACATGAACTTACCACATTTTACAACTTGCTGTTAGGATAGGTGATATTATTCCTCTTTTACAGATGAGAAAATTGAGGCTCAGAGAAGACAAGGACATACCTTAGGCTACTTGTCTAGTATACAGAAGAGTTAGACTTGGAGTCAGGGTCTTCCAACAGCTGGGCCATGGATGCTGACACATGTCACTAGATGGCCTCTGGAGTGGCTTTTGTGCACATACCTTGTAAGTTGATGCTTAAAGCAGGTTTGTTGATGTCAAATCACCTGGATTCTGACCTTTGCGATTCTTCTGGAAAAACTTGCATTTAAATTGCCATGGACATCCACTTGTTTTGAATGATAATTTTCTCTTGGGAAAGATATTTCTGAGTTTGTTTAGCTCCACTCTTATCCCCCAGCTTTACTCTAGGCCTCAACATTCTTTAAACGGCCCACACCTCTTCTTTGTTTGCCATTGTATTACTCCAGGAAGGCTATGAGTTCCAAAAAATCATTTTTCTCATGTCCAGCTATGCTACATTTATAGACACATATATGTATATGCATTTTAGATTTTCTACTGCTTCATTTCGGTTATCTAATTGAGTCCCTGTGAGCTCATGTTCCCTCATTAAAGTAATCAAATTAAAGATGGAAGAGGGATCTGGGAGGCTCATGTTAGACTTCCCTGAAGGCGGGCCCATCAGGCACCCAGCCAGCCTCTGCTCTGCCCTTTTCGTGGTGCAGGGACATACTGTCAGGGGATACAGCTCATCATAGCTAGACTCCACTCATTGTCACGTAATTTGGCCTTTATGTTGGGCTGAAACTTTCGACCTTTGGTCCTTTCTTTGATCTCTTAAGCAACACAGATATTTTATCCCTTGTTTTCATGTAAGACTATCGTGTAGGTCTAGGGTTATGGAATTTGGAGTTGTTATGGGCTGAATTGTATTTCCCCAGGATTCATATGTTTAAGTCCTCATCCCTCAATTCTTTAGAATGTGACTGCACTTGGAGATAGAATATTTAAGAGGAAATAAATTATAATGAGGTTATTAAGTTAGGCCCTATTCCAATATAGCTGCTGTCCTTACAAGAAGAGGAAATTAGGACACAAAGAGGGAAGGCCATGTGAAGACACGGGGAGAAGATGACCATCTAGAAGCCAAGGGGAGAGGCCTGCCAGTGTCTTCTCTCAGATTTCTAGTCTCCAGAACGGCAAGAAAATAAATGTCTGCTGCTTAAGCCACCCAGTCTGTGTGTGGCACTTTGTTGTAGTAGCCTGAATAGACTAATTTGGGAATCAAACGTATGTGGGTTGGAGCCCAGGAGGTATGTGAGATCACTTAGGCAAATACACAGAGAGAGAGGGTACAGGAACCATGGGACGAAAACCTTTAGAGAGCAGGCACGGAGAGAGGGGCCTGGGGGCATACCGAGAGAAGATAGAGAGAGAGCGGAGTGAAAAAGACAAGGGAAGAATGAGTTCGGTGCTCTTTTTATTTTGGGTGGTACATTTTTTAATCTTGAGTTCACTTTTGTCACCGTTGCCTTCAGCATTTAAATTCTCTCTCCTTTTCTTGTCCTCTTTTACCTAATAAAGAAGGTATGGGTTTTAAATCTGAAAATTAGTCATTCCAACATTCAAAGGTAAAAAGTTAAATGGTTAGTATATGTGCCATGGAATTAGGGGTCAATCTCAGAATTTACTTGGGGAATTTTTCAAGATGCACATTTCTTTGACACAGACTATAAAATTCAATTTCAGTATAGATTTGTAGTGGGGTACTAAAACACATTTTGAAAACAAAAAAGTAAGCAAGAAAATAAACAAAAAGACAAAACCTCATGTAACTCCCCAGGTGCTGCTGATTGACATACACTAACTCAGATGAAAATAAGAAAAATAAGTTTTTTTCCTACACGTTCAGAAATGATGCTGGGCAATTATAGATTTCAAACTTCCTGGAAAACCGAAAATTTCTCTTTTTGTGGGGGGATGTTTTCTGAATCTAGTAAATACTTCCTAAATTTCCTATTTTGTTGCCTTACTATTTTTAATAATAATACTGGAATGATGGTTGTCCTGGTAGCCTTTTGGATGTCTGTGTTACTCTCCCAGCAATGGCTTCCCTTGGCCAGCAGGCACTGTTCTTTCCCATATTTCAGGAGCTCAGGCTAAAACGAGCTATGAAAGCTTATAACAATCAATCATATTGACCATCACATCATTCTTTGTGACTTGGGAGAATATCCCTGTTTGCTCAAATGCTCTATCTGCTGAGAATTAGGAACCATTTCTATGTAATAAAGAACTATCACTCACTGGGAAGTATACTTTTCCTTCTTGTGGAAGAAAACTTACGACATCAAACTTGATAAAAGCCATCATTTTCACAAGCTCAAATAAAACAAGTCATCTCTGTTCCCCCTCCCATTTCTATAGGTTCAAGTGTGTGGCGGAGACCAAACCGGAAAGAAGGCATCAGAGACTTTAGGTTGAAACAAATCAGGGCTAACCAGAGCAAACAAATTCTTTATAAAGATAGTGACTCTGTCATGTCTTTTATTCATTCTGGAAATTAAAACAAAAATTTACAATTTTATTTATTTATTTCTAGAGAGCAAGGAAGGGAGGAAAAAAGAGAGGGAGAGAAACATCAATGTGTGGTTGCCTCTCATGCACCCCCATCTGGGGACCAGGCCTGTAACCCAGGCATGTGCCCAGACTGGGAATCAAACCAGTGATCCTTTAGTTTGCAGGCTGGCACTCAATCCACTGAGCCACACCAGCCAAGGTATCATTCTGGAAATATTTTAAGCACTTCTCTATTCTTCTGTTTTGGGGAGGTGGAAGGCAATAGGGTCTTGAGAATAACCAGAAGCTCCAGAGTCTGTTAATTTAATTCAGGCATCAGGTATTAGCTTAAACAGAATCAATTAATATTCGATCCTGAGTAGGCAGGTAGAGATATTATACACTATGCCTACAAATTCACAGTGGGAAGGTGTGTGTGAGGGAGCTGGGGGAGCGCCCTGTCCTGAAATTTTCCGGGTCAGCCTGATGGGTACTGACTTGACAAGCTCATCTACTTCAAACATGCTGAGAATATACCCCCTCTGCCCAAAATTATATTTTATTCAGTTGTCATGGTGTCTGACATTCCTTTGGCTTTCTTTAAAATGGAAACTCTCTTGGTTTGTGCAAGACACGAAACTAAATCACTCAGGCAAATATACTAAGGTAGTAATTGGCTGTGTTTTCCAAGGACTAAAAGGGACTAGCAGAGCTGGAAGAACCTTGAAGTTGTTCAGTGAAATGAAGGGGAGATTGCTAAGGAGCGAGAGGAAAGCACAGAGAGAGGAGGGGAGGGCCACTAGACACACGTTTCGCCCACGTGGGAATTTTGAATGGGGCTCACTGCCCACTCAGTATCGTTTCAAAACAAAGGACAAAAACAGTGCACCTTTGAGCATTGCTTTAATCTATTGTACTGTTTCAGTAGTTGAACTAGTTAAGATTTTTAAAGCTAGAGTGGAGAAGGGTGATGAGATTTGCAACTATCGTGTGAGTTGTAAATCACAACATTTATGTGGGCACAGAGGCTAGATCATTTATGTTTGAGGAGCACTTTTCAAAACTCAAAAGCAAAGGGCAGAAAATGGTGTCTGTCTTTTATACCATTTCTTCCTTTTTGAGGTAAGTCAGAAAGCTTGAGTTATGGGGCATTAAAAGATCATTTTGTTCACACATTCAATTTTCTTCTTTTCACTTAGAAAAAACCTTTTAGGCCAGAGACCATTTGAAGTGGCCCTGGTTCCTCCACGTTTCACTCACTGGCCCCTCAGTTTTTTCTGGACCTGCATTTCAATGCACTGAGCCCCAGGAGAAAAATGATTCTAGCAGGTTATCAGCCTGCCATGCTGTTCTACATGAGCAGGGCTCTTTGCTTTGGTACAAGAAGGAAATGCCATTTGTAGGTCAACACTCAAGCTTTGGCGAACATGTTAAGTGCGTGGGGAGCCCTAACCACTGCTGTTGGCGGAAGATTGGGCTGTCACTAGCAACTCACCTTTAGAATTTGGCCCTGATTAAATCAAGCTATGAAGGCGGAGCCCTGCTTTGTGAACAGGATACAGAGCCCGAGGGCGTGCTGGCATTGCTTCTTCCTGCTGCTTCTGAGGACATGCAGAAGAGTGTTCTGGCTACATTAGCCGGTTATTGGTTCCCCAAATAACTTTGGTTTTAGACACCTGACTTGACTCTGTGAGTGAGTGGGAGGCTGTTTCCCTGAGTGTTTTTGCATCTTAGCTTTCATGTCACTACATGAACATTCAGCCCACAGATTTCTGTTATCTAATCAGGTGCATCAGTCCGTGGTGGAGGAGAGAGGGGAGCAACGCCCCTCTGACTCAGATTTTGTACAAACAAACTCAGCCTTGTTAGCAAAGACAGGGAAGAGTCTCAGAAGAGATCCTTCCCCCACAATCTTCAGGGCAGTGCAAATGGAGGAGGGATCCACTTTGGTATGCTAATAAAATTAAAATGTCAATATTTACAAATGACCTTCAAGGCTCTGACACTCTTACTTTCTTAGGATTCAGTACAGACTGCAATTTCTTTAGTCCGTTACCAACAGCTTGGAAATTCAGTTAGAGGACATAACCCAAATGTTCTCCAAATGTTGCTTCCAAATGGGCATCTTGAAAAGTGCTGATTGAAGGCTTGCAAACTTTCTGCACTGTGAGAGGGCTGTTGTTCTGCTTACCCAACGACACGGGAATTACCTGAAGACTAAAACCACTGATGATAAAGATAGTGCCGGGGAGCGGGTTTTAATTTGTTGATAACTCAAGCACAAAAGGCCTTTGTGGAGGCTTCCTGAAGCCTCACTATTGTGTACTGCACATTCAACCCCTGCTTGTGTGCTGACACAAACAAATAAACACGATCATAACGGTTGAAATGTAGTTAGAAACACAATTGAGAACATCTGTATTGTAAGTGGAAATAAATTAGAAATACTGAAGTGTTTTGTAGCTGTGAAAACGAAGGAATAAAAAAATAACCCACAGTACCTGGATTAAGCGGTTATAAATAATGTATAAAGCAAAAATCTCATTACCCCCTGTGTAAACTCCCCCCCAGTGAAATATATTTTATGAATGTAGTAACACTGTAATAACCAAAGCATTTGTTTTTCCCCACAAACTTTCCATTTCATAACTGTGAGATTGTTTGGATTTACAAGTTCAGGACCAAACATCCCTGAGTTTACTGGTTTTGGTCACTTCCTTGTGACCTTCAGCTCCAGCACTTGATGCAGTTCCATATTCTACTATTTATCAGAATGTCGCTTTGCCCAGAAGAAGCTTCCCCCCAATACAAACACATAAAAACAAACAGTGGCGAGCACAAATCCCTCCAGACCTGGAGGGAAAGAGGCCTTAAAAACTCTCGCATTGCAGCCGCTAGGGGGCGGATGGGAGGAGCACTACTTGCGCAGGTCAGTAACACCTGGTGTGGCTCCTGGAGCGGCTCCTGGAGTCCAGGCTGCTAGCAATAAAATCGATCATGTTCCTGATGTTAATATCAGTAAAGTGACAGCTGCCAGATTAGTGAGCTTGTTCACCTGAGTTATGGGACCATTACAGAGGTGGCTCGAATTTTCCCCTGGGCACCGTCCTCAGCTTGGCCAGGAACCGGAAGGGACACGATTCTCTGGAGAGCCACTCACTCCCACAGCCGGCTCTTCCCTCTTCAGTCCTTTTCTGTTTCTTTGTTCTTCTTCGTCTCCCTCTCCCTTTCTCTTACTCTCACTCTCTCTCTCTCAATCTCTCCCCCCAGCCTCCCCTCTCCTCTCATAAACCCAGGGTCAGGCTCTGGAACATCATGGAACACAGCAGCAAGCTGAAGGGTCAATTACGACTCATTTATGAAACCAGTTCTCCTGGGTCATGCAAGGTGAACACTGTATCTCAAAGGTATACTAGGGCAAGAAGTAAAGCAGTGAAAAAACCAAAACAAACCAAGTAAAAAAGTTGTTTTTATATAATAAGAGTCACCTTAAGCCTAATTGTCTCCTACCTCAAATACTAATGATTCCTTCTGAGCTTTTAATTAATGAATTATCGTAATCCTATCTGGCTCTCCTAACATCCTTGGACTGGTTCCTAAGTGAACCACAGATATTCATGCAGATAACTGCCTGAATCCTAGTCCTATGCCTAATCAGGTGCTGCTCTTCATAATGTGACGTGAGACCCTGTTCTGTTTCCACTTAGCCCCACCGGGACAGCAGGGTGACTAAAGTGAGCTAAGCAGAATGATCCCATTAGATTTCCTTTTAGTATGAAGTCACACGTGGACTCATTTTTGGAATCATAGTCAGAAACTCTTAATTTCTCTTCATTTTGATACAGTTAGGGCATGGTGGCAGAAAATTACTAGATTATGACTCAGAAGATTTCCCTTAAGTCCCTTGTCTCCTCTCACTGCCAGAGTGGCTTTGGATCAGTCCATCCTGAGCTTCAGGTATCTAGAAAGTGGGGTGTAATATTCCTTCATGTTCTTCCTTTAGTGGGACCTAAATAAGGTAATGCAAAGAAAGGGGCTTTACACAGCTTCAAGTGCTATTGAATGGAACGGTGCTATCATTTGGCTCGGTCCATTCAGGCTACTATAACAAAATACCACAGACTAGGTAGCTTATAAACAACAAAAATGTGTTTTTTGTAGTTCTGGAGGCTGGAAATCTGAGATCTGGGTGCCAGCACGGTTGGGTGGAGGCTCTCCTTTGGGACACAAACTTGTCAACTCTGGCTGTGTCTTCACATGGTGGAAGGGAGAGAAGAATGTCTCTGGAGCCCCTCTAATTAGGCCTCTAACCTTGTTTATGAGGCTTGCACCCTAATGACCTAATCACCTCCTAAGGCCCATCTCTATCACCTTATGTGTTAGGATTTCAACATAAATTTTGTAAGGACACCAAACATTCAGACCATAGCATCATTATTAAAAGGAAATATCTACCCTACTGACATTACAATATGGTTTTGATGGTCAAATTAAATAAAACATGTGAAAAGGGCTTTGAACTGTGTAAAGAGCTACATCACTGCCTTGTGAGTGTGATGGTGATAGCTGTGTCAGCTGGGTTACCTGTGGCTACTAGTTCCAGGTATACAACTGCCAGAGAAGCTCAGTCTGTTAGACCAAAAAGCAGGGGCAGTGGCTGAAGATAATATATTTGGTGCTTTTTTCACAATGTTTAAATTGTGAGCACCTCAATGAAATGTTTTTAGATTTTTCTCATTTCTTTTACATACTTATAATATGAGGAAACAATAATCACCACCTCTTATGGTTGTTGGAAAAACATCACTGAAATGGAGTCCAAGAATAGCTTTTAAGATCAAAGTTACATGAAGGACATAAATTGTGCGTGCGCTCCTTCAGCAATAGATAGGCACATCTCCACAGACCCCGAGGATCTCAAACCGAGACTGTATCCGGAGCCCACTGAATCAGGACAAGGTGATGGTTCTGCTCGTGTGGCAATCTAGGTCTCAGAGTCTGGAATGCGGGCAGGGTGTAAGGAGCAGATTGCATTTTCAGGAGAAAGGTTAAGCTTGAATGTTTTGGACAGGAGGTGGTTAGATGGCTTTTTTTTTAAGTCCTTGAATTTACCTGATGAGTTTTGTGTCCTTGTGATAGTTGTCACCCATTCCAGGTTATGAATAAATTTAGCAACATAAAATAGGTCATTAAAAATCTCTCCCTCAGATGCTCCATTTTCCCTGGTGCCCCTTCTTGCTCTCTCCTCTTCTTCGCTAATTTGGCCACCTGCCCTTCTGATCCCTGTGAGTTTAAGATTAGTGGTACATCTGTGGTTTTAGAAATGTTTTGGAACTTTTATAGGAGAGTTGTGGAACAGTGGAGGCTTCCAAAAAATCTTTAGTAAAAATTAAGAGATCTATTTCATTCATTAATTAATGGCTTTAAAAGAACATTTTGAACTAATTTTAGAATTACAAAATGTTGCAAAAAGTACTATAAAGTGTTCCTTTACATTCCTCACCCTGCTTCCACTTACGTTAACATTTCTCATCACCAAATTACAATGATTAAAAGTAGGAAATGAACATTAGTGCAGTATTATTAACTGAACTACAGAATTCAATGGAAATCCACTAGCTTTCACGCAAATATCATTTTCCAGTTCCAGGATCCCATCCAGGACTCCGCGTTGCTCTTCTCCTTCAGCCTGTGACAGTTTTTCTTTCCCTGTCCATCATAGCTTAGGCTCTTTTTGAATAGCGATCAGTGGTTTTGTAGAATGTCCTTTAATATAGGTTTGTCAAATGTTTTCTCATGATTGGGTTGAGATTATGTAGTTTTGGCAAGAATGCCACAAAAATGATGCCGTGACCTTTTTCAGCACGTCACGTCAAGGGCTTCACGATGTGGACATGTCTTCTTCCTATGGGTGATATTTACCTTGATCACTCAGGCTGGTGTCTGCTGATTTCTCCACTGCAAAGCCACTATCTTTCCCTTTGTGTCGGTAAGTATTTTGAGGGAGATGGTTTGAGTTTATTCAAATCCCATTTATCCTTCTTGAATTCCTTTTTGCTTAAAGGAGCAGACACTTGTGTACTTTTTATCTAAGCTTTTGTACAAGGGAGCATATACTGTATATAGTGTTTGAGGCTTTTTAATGCCTAGTATATGTCAGAGTTTTCCTCATTTTTTATATAGTTGTGTAGTAGTACTCCATTATGAGTATATAACAATTTATGCAAGCACTGTCCCACATATGGGTACTTAAGTTGTTTCCAGTTTTTAGCAATTGCAAAAAATGCAACAATGAACATGTTTTTACATATTTATTTTTGTATTGTTGGAGATATATCCCTAGAAGTGGGATTGCTAGGTCAAAAAGAAAATGTATATGTAATTTGTTAGATAGTGCCAATGTCCCTCTGGAAGGTTATGTCAATTTACATTCCCACTAGGAATGTATGGAAGTGCCTGTTTCCCCACAGCTTTACCAAAGAGTGTTACTAATATACAACATTCTCGTATTTTACAAATTTACCACTTTGATAGGGGAGAGATTGATTTCTTTAATTATTGTGAGTTTGAGCATTTTTCACATGTTCGAGTGTAATTTTTATCTCTCTTTTTTGTAAATTATCTATTTATTTCTTTTCTTCATTTTTCTTTCAAGATTTTGGTAATTTGCTCCTCAGTTTTTAAGATTTCTTCATATATAGGAATATTAGCCTTTTTAATCTAGTACATGTTAAAATATTTTCTCCCCATTTGTGAGTTATCCTTTGACTTGTTTATGGTGTTTTTTGAAAGGCAAAAATTTTAATTTGTATGCAGTCAAATTTATCAATTTTAAACTTGTCTCTGGAACTTAAATCATAGTTAGAAAGCCTTTTATTACCAAGGTTAAACAATAATTTAGTCATATTTTTCCTCTATACTGTATGGTTTCAGTTTAGATTTTTTAGAATTTACTCTACTATATGATATGAGATATGGATCTAATTTTGTCTTTTTCTAAATGACTACCTGGTTATTCCAAAACTATTTATTAAAAAGTTCATTTTTACCACAGTGATTTAAGATGCCACTTTTGTCTTATACTAAATTTCCACGTACATTTGGGTCTAGTTTTGGATTATTCTATTCACCAAACTATTTGTCTACTTATTTATATTCCAGCACCATACTGTTTTAATTATCAAGGCTTTATAGAATGTTTTAATGGCTGGTAAGACTAGTCACCACACACATTTTAAAAAGTTTTTAGTGTTTTTTTACCTGTTACTGCATTTTTTCTCATATAAGTATTAGTACCAAATTGTCTAACTCCAGAACATGGCTTGTTGCTATTTTATTGTAATTGTATTAAATTTATAGCTTAATTTAGGGAGAATTGATATTTTTATAATGCTATCATCCTATCCAGGAATAGTGGATACCTATTTACTTATTCAGGCCCTTTTAGTGTCCTCTAGGAATGTTAAAAAATTTCCTTTGTACAGGTTTGCATACTTCTTGTTAAATTTACTCATGTTATTTACTACATCTTGATGTTGTGGTAAATGGATTTTTTCTATCAATATGTCTACTGTTTATTGTTTATATAAAGGCTATTAGTTTTTATGTGTTAATTTTATATACTGCTACTTCAATAAGTTATTTTTTTGTTTTGGTTAATTTTGTTATTGATTCTCTCTGGTTTTCCAGGTATATTATCATATTATTTACAAATATAGTTTTCCTTCTTCTTTAATTATTCTTCTGCCTCTAATCAATTCCTATTGTCTAATTGTATTGGCTAGTACCTGTAGTAATAGCAGAAATAGTGAACATTTGTGTCTTATTCCTGATCTTAGTGGAAATGACTCTAGCGTGTCTAATTAATTAAGATACTGGCTTTAGACTAATCATTACGTTGAGAAAGTATACTTCAATTCCTATATACTGGAGTAGTTTTACCAAGAATGTGTGTTAAATTTTGTTAAATGTTTTCTCAGTGTTTATGCAAATGCCTATGTGATTTTTTTTAGCATTATTATGTGTATGTAGTAGGCTGAATAATGGCCATCAGAGCCTAATCCTCAAATCTGTGTTATAGCATATTTACATTATATGATACATTTTTCTATAGGTAGTTAAATTGAAGGTTTTCAGATGAAGATTATCAATCCAGTCCTCTATGCCATCATAAATATGATTATAAGAGAGACATAGAATAAGACAAGACACATACATAGAAGAAAAGGTCGTGTGAGGTGGAAGCAGAAATTGGAGCGATATGGTCGTAAGCCAAGGAGTGTTGGCAGCCACCAGTGGTGGAGAGGAATGGACCCTCCTAGAGCTTATGGAGGGAATGTGAAAGATGCCAACACTGATTTCAGACTTCTCACCTCCAGAACTATGAAAGAATAAATTCTTGTCCTTTTGAGCCACCCAGTTTGTGATAATTTATAATAGTGGCCATTGAAGTCTGATGGGGAGCTTAGTACTGGGAGGTGAGGAGTTTCCATAACAAAACCGAAAATGTGGAAGTGGTTTCAAAACTGGGTAATGGGTAAGAGGCTTTAAGAATTTTGAGGTATAACCTGAATTGCCTTAAACAGACTGTTGGTAGAAATACATATGTTAAAATCACTTTTGGTGAGGTCTCAGAAGGAAATGAGGAGCAAGTTATTGGATACTGAAAGATGATCTTTGTCATATTGTAGAAGGAAAATTAACTGAATTGTGCCTCTGGTTGTGTTTAAAGCAAAAGTTGTAAGTAAGGAACCTGAATATTTAGCTGAGGAGATTTCTAAGCAAGGTATTGAAGATGCAGCCTGGTTTCTTCTGTTGCTTACAGCAAAGTGACAGGAAAGGGGAAAATTGAGAAAAGAATTGTTAAGCAAAAGGGAACCAGAACTTGATAATTTGGAAAATTCTCAGCCTACCTAGATTGCAAATGATGCCAGAATGAGGTTTACTGTTAGGAAAGTGTGCTCTGGAGACAATGCCATGCATGTGGCTAGACATGATTTAACTAGTATTAAAGAGATTTAAATGTGTTGGATTATGTTAGTGAATATTTTGTTTAGAACTTTTACAGTGATTTTCATGAGTATTGTTTCTCTGTAGGTTTTTATGTCTTTGCATCATCTTTATCTTTTAAAATATGAATATTATAATTCCCCTATGAAATCATCTGTGCTTGCTGATTTTTTTTTGTGGGGAATTCTTTAATAAAATTCTCTATTTCTTAGATGGAAATTGGTCTGTTTAAGCATTCTAACACTAAGGGGTCAATATATACTTCTGTAAGAAAGTACATATTGACCTCTATTTGATCTAGGTTTTTGAACTTATTTGCATAGAGGTCTACTACTCAGTTTGTTACCCTTTGTTTTGTTTCAGTGGTTATTTTCCTTTTTGGAAAATACTTGTACATTTTGCCTTCTCTGGGCTCAAGTGATCTAATGGTTTACCTATTTTGTTAACTTTTCCCCCAAATCAGGATTTTGATCCTTTGATATTTACTTACTACATGACAATATAGACACATCCAATTTTTCCTCCTTTCTCTTCCTAGTTTGTAGTTGCATTTTTCTACTTTGTCACAATACACAACAGCTATATGGCAGTCTTTCCATCCACTTTTGTTTAAGTATTATTAGTATATTTATATATTTTAAATGCTTTTGTAGTAGTACTTTCATTAAAGTTTTCCCAGTCATCATTTGGCTGGATAAAGCTTATTGTTTAGTAGATTGTTCAAGAACAGTTTATAGATTCAGAATGCCAAAAGTTTTTATGTACTGAAAATTGTTATTTTTTTCACATTTTTTTCTTGAAATTTAAAAAAATGATACTCCATTGTAGCCTTCTTTGTATGTTGGTTTTTAAAATTCTGATGCCAGTTGAACTCTTTAGTCATTCTTAATTCTGTAAAAATATGATTTTTCAAAAATTATTTGTTCTTTTTGCCTGGAGGTCTTGTGGATTTTATTTTAGTCTTTGATATCTAATAGTTTTACTAGGATATGTTCAGCTTTCATCATTTTGGGTTAATTTTCCTAGGTGCCTTGCAAGTTTTCAAAGCTTATTTTATTTCTGGAAAAATTTCTTGGATTAGAATTTTAAAGAGTAGTTACATTTGATTTGTTTTCTTATATTTTTTTAGGGACTCAAATAATACAAATATTATTCCTGTTTTGCCTATTATCTATTTCCCTTATTTTTCTCTGACCAACTTTATGTCTTGTTTTGTGTCATTTCTGTTCTCTTGGTTGTTCTCTTGTCTTTCTTCAATGTTCCTTATAAAATCTTTTTTTTGAGTATTTTTTTCCTTGGGCATTTTGTAATTTCTTCTTACTTCTGAGATAATATCACCTTTTTTTCCATTTGTGTTCTGAGTTCAATCAACTATTTTATCATTTTTTCTTTTCTGTCCATTTGTGTTCTCAGTGATTGAGTTTGTAATTTAAAGTGGTTTTTCATATCTTCAAATGCTTATTAGAATTTATTTAATTCATTATGGGCTATAGGTTTCTTTCTACTTCATCAGTATTTTTGGGGGTGTTTCTGTAATCATCATTTTTTTGGATTTCATTGTTCTGTTTTTAAATTTCTGTTCTGTGAAATCTTTTACATGGTTCTAGTTAAATGGCACTCTTTACTGTTGGTCTAATAAAATTCAGGCACTTTAGCAGGTTTTTGTTTGTTATAATGGTGGGGGAGGAACTGTGAGTTCAACAATGTTGTTGATTTATTTTTTCTTGTAAGACCCTCCATTTTTTCCCTTTCTATTTCATTACCTTTAGCAATTAGGTAATTGCTCAATAAGGTAATTGCTAAAGGACACTTATTCTTTGTTTTTTTCTCTTTTTCTCTCTTTCAGAAGTTATGTGTTTGAAAGATTGTTCCTTTAAATCACAGTTAATCATTTTAATTTTGTCTATTCCTTAAAATGATGTGTTTGGCCCTTTAAGAAGCTGCCTAGCCTTTAAAAGACACCTATATTTAAACCCCTTTCCTGAAGTTCTACTCTGTTCAGTCATTCTGGTGTTCTCTCCAACTTTCCCTGAGGTCTTTTTGCCTATGCCTGTCTTCTATCCAGAGTAGTTTTTATTTGTCTGCCTTTGTAGCAAAGCATTGTGGTGGAGAGGAAGAGAGAAGAAGGCATAGGACTTATTTCTTTTTCTCTCTCTACTTGCAATTTTTTTAGCACTCATGGAATTCTATTCAGGTAACACTAAAAGCATGGTTTTGCATAGAGATTTCATATTTCTGGAGTTACTTTGTATTCTTTCATGGAGGCACCGGGCTAGGAGGTACTCACTGTACACTTGTCATTGTCTCTAGCTACTTGAAATACCTCAAAGAGTGCATGTTTGTGTGTTAACACAGCAAGCTCAAACTTGCCAGTGGTTTGACCTACCACCTATACAAGTGATGGCTTCCATATTTAAAATTTGAACAGACACCTTTTTTTAAGCTCTAGATCCACCTATCCAACTATAATCATACAACCTCATGCTCACCAAGATCAAAACTCAACATCCTCCTTCCCCACAAGCTTGGTTCCCTCTCATTCACACATTCTATTTCTTGATAAAAAGTAGCATTTCTCACTTTGAAAAATCAAGTCAGAAATTTGAAAGTCATATAGAGTCATCTATCTCTCCTGTTGGCACATTTAATTGGTACTTAAATACCTATTGTATAAATGTCCTCAATTTCTGGAAGAAAATGAATAAGACACAACATTTCTGTCTCTTGACAACACAGGGCATAAGGAGGGTAGGGTGTTCTTCGCTTCTTAGGTGTAGATCTTGCTAGTGGTGGAATAACCGCATAGAATACACACAATGTAATGAGGAGTTTGTACGAATGATGAACTTCTTATTTGAGTCCAAGATTTTGGAGGCAGGAACAGTATCTTATTTATTTACTAATCTTTCACAATACTTGTTAGAAAGTTTAATAAAGGTCATTAGGGACATTTTAATTAAATGAATGATAAAGTGAATGAATAACTGTGATATCACCTGTGATACTATCACATATTTCCTAATGCAAAGAAAAGTGGCCTGAATGACCACTAAAGAAAGCCAACTCCAAATTTTGCATTCATTATGAAGGTCAGAACAATGAATGACATAGACAATTAGGAACTTGGAGAAACCAAGGAATCTAAAGGAGGGCTCATACCCATTTTCCACGTATGCTATGAATCCCTTTCACATTTGCCGAAGCCTATGGACACTTCTCAGAATAATGCTTTAAACTGCATAACATAAAAACACATGGACTTACAAAGGAAACCAATTACACAGAAATATAATTATCACACTATTAAAAAAATACAAATGTGTGATATAGTAATACGCATGCTTCTTTATTAATACATTAAGTAACAAGATCGAGGAGCCAGAAGAATAACTACCATATTTTCAACTAGTGGTGAATATAAGCAATTTTTCAAGTTATCTCCAACCACTGTAATGTGATATGAAAACCTCTGTGATTTCCATTGGGGATGCTACTAATTTCTGTTAAGGCATGACTAATATCACATTAGTTTCTTGCCTGTATTCATAATTGAATAAAATGCTAAATTTCAGTTAGATATTAGTGCAAATAAAAGTGCAATTTTTCCCCATTCAAGTTCACGAACATCTGAATTCTATACACATTCCTACATCCATAAATTCCAGGTTAAGAATCCCTGGTTAGAAGGTGCCACTGCTATTCAGCACTGTCTGACTAGCCATGTAGAACTGGGAGCCCAGTGGCCTATGGGTTCTCAGATTTTTGCGATTTATGACCTAAATCTCTGTGAAGTTATGGGTCAATCATCTTACATTTCCTTTATAAGAGTTGCCTGTATAAGGGAAAAATTAGAATGTGACAGCTGAGTTGTCCCTTGGCAGACAGAAAGGCCTGTTTTGCCCCCAACAAAATGAACTTGCATTTTGCAGAGTTAAGGATAACATCCACAGACATTCTCTCCAAACACCAGTCTGAAGGAGCTCCCAGGGGCCGGGCTGTGACAGAGGAGGGGGTGTAAAGTGATGGAAGAGGGCTGGGACCTGGAAAACAAATTCTACCACCTGTAGATAATAAATGGAAAGGGTAGGAACTTCCCACTGGCTGATAGAAAGAAAATGTCACAAACACGAAAACAATAAAGCTGAGTTTGAGTCCTTGGTGCCTTCCCTTCATGATTAATGATTGGTCTCAAATAGGATAGGTAAAGGAAAGTGAAGTTCCTCTCGAAGTAGCTTTAAAAATGCCACAGCTTAAAAAAAATTATTGTAACATCAATTTAAGGGGAAAAAAACCTCTACTAAAATGTAAAGGTCAAGAAAGATTTGGGTGTTTTTAAATGCTGTCTTGAAGAAATTCTTATAAAGGTTAAGATGTCATGTAGTTTCAGAGTTATGGGCATAGAAGGGGGGTCCTGGACAAAAGCAGTGTTACCTTGGGGCCCTTGGTGACTGTGACCCTTGCCGACAGTGGGCAGTGGGCAGCTAGTGCATCACAGTGTGTCGCCATGTCAGTGGGAGACCCAGACGCTGCTCTCTTGGAGCCTTTAAAGCCATCAGAACGTGTCATTTCCAGAGCTTTGCTCTGATTCCACACAGGCCTCTGGATGATCTGTCCCCGCCCCGCCATATTCCGAAACAGCAGCACTCAGAGCAGCACTTAAACCCTCCAGGTGAGAGATTTCTGAGTTACCTGCTATCTCCTGCCTTCTCTCACTGTGCCCTGAAATATCCAATCCTTCAGCAGGAGGTTGCCACAGGGAGAGCCTCTCCTGGTTTTTAGATTTATGGGGTTTGAAAATCTCCTGATCTCTATATACAAAGGACTCTGTGGAATGGTAGAGGTTTCTATGACTTCACACCTAAGTGGTCTGGGAATAGGAGGTGTCCATTCAGTCTCAGGTGTTCTAGTCAGAAGCTAACAGACCCCTAAGGGATGTCCCTGGGTCATGACAGTCCTCTTTGGGGAATTCACAGTAGCGTGCCTACACACCAGTGTGTGTGAGCAAGACTACACCTCAGCAGTGTGGGAGAGGGGCACCAGGTCATTGATGACTAGTATTTCTCAATCAGTCCCCATGAACTGGATTCCTAAATCACCTGGAAGTTAATAAATTGCACCTTTTAATGTGGTCTGTGGAGCAGTAGCTTTGGCATCACCTAGGAGCCTGTTAGAAATGCAGAGTCTCAGGCCTCATCCCCGGCCTACAGAACATACACAGTCTGCATGTTAACAAATGCCCCCAGTGATATGTATGCCTGTTAAAGTCTAAGATGCACTGCTTGCTCAAGACATGCCTTCTGCATGAGTTAAGTACCTACAGCCATGTGGGCACACACACAGTCTGCTTCTCCTGCTGGGAAACTGAATGATAAGAGTAGGTCAGAGCCCTCAGAAGAAAAGGATAGATGCTACCATTGTAGAGAGTTCTGATCTGTCACGTCCACGTCCACAAAAGGAAACAAGGGCTTGCCACCACGCGCTCGCTGTGGCAGTTACTTAGTGAGATCTACCTAGTGATGGGGGCCTTTTGAAGAGTGACACCTCACTCTGTCTCTCCCCAAAAGGTTCTTGGTGACATTAAATTCATCTTATGTGGCAGGGTGGACTTTCAGGTAGGGAGCTAGACCTTTGCAAAACAATCTGCAGGGCATCAGAAAGAAACTATTAAAACACACCGTGAGTATCTTTCTAATTGAGTCTGGGATCTACTGTCAGAGTTTTTGCTGAGCACGTAGGCCTTGCTGCTGCTGCTCGGGTTGTGTTTCCCAGCTTCCTTCTCCATTCTTCTCCCTGGTGTCTGTCCCGAACTCTCTTCCAAAGGCAACTTAATTACCCTAACACATCCTACTTATTACTGCTTCTTGTTTCTGATTGTATGAATTTTACATATTCCATTCATTTAGCACTGAAAACATGCTGTTCTCCTGTTGCATATAGCTTGTCTTTCCAACTAGATTTTTAAACCCAAGGGTAGAGGCTTATCCATTTCTTGTATTCCAGCCCCTTGCCCAGGACATTTTATACAGGAGTAGTCTCATAAACTTAAAAAAATAAGGTATCATTGCCATTATTGATGTTTCTTGGTGTCAGTGCTTCCCAGGGGCTGGGCATGTCGGCATGCCACACATATCAGCTCATGTGGTCTTCACAATTACTCCATGTGGTTCCTGTGCTCCCCATTCTAAGAGGAGGACACCAAAGCTTCCAGAGAGGAAGATTCCAGAGAGGACATTACAAAGTCACATGGCTAGTGCAGAGGCCAGGCCAGCCTTGCACTCAGAGTTATCTGAATGTGTGTCCCCTCTTCATTAATATTATTGTGGGAATGAGTTTTCTTTTGTTGCCTGCTGAGAGCAACTCAGATAAGGGCTCTGGGAGGAGGAGATGGCTTGGGAGAGAGATGGACCATTAGGTCCTCATGAACAGTCGTTATATGAATGATATTGGGAAAGCTGTTTCTTTCTCTACATTTCAGCTTCTCAGTCTCTACCTTGAAGCTAGTGATGCCTAACTCACTGGGTGCCCGAATAGCTCAATACTCTAGTAGGGTTGAAGAAGCATCAAGGAGGGGAAAGAATGCAAGAGCCAAGCTCAGAGGCAGTCCCTAGGAGTTGGGGTCCTCCCACACTCCTAAGGAGGGTAGCTTTGTGTGCAGATGCCCCGGCTGTAGGCACTTGCTTCTGCTCCTGCTCCTAGTTGCTGATGTCTTCAGGGACTGGCAGCAGACCTTCTTGAGGGTGGCCCTCGTACCATGAAGGGGTCCTCAAAGTCATTGCCCACCCATCTGACATCAGAAAGAGCACCTCTGTCCTTCACACTCAGGATGTGGAAACCAGAACCACTCACTTATGAACCTGCTCACAAGAAAGCAATTCATGCTGAACAGGCCTGGGTTACCTCTTTGACAATCACCTTAAAAACATTTTCTTTTTAAAACATCCAAAAAACCAAACAAAACCAAACCCCCACAACACCCTGGGTTCAGAAAGAATGTGAGTCTTCCCAATCAATAGTCAATGAGGGATTTTAATTCATGAACACAATTACCATGATTACTCTGACCTATGGAGTCAGAGCATTTGACTACTCTTGTGTGGAACTGGATTTCCATATTTAGGAAGGAGAGTAAATGATATCAGGAATTTGTGTAGCTACATAAAATTCTTTCCTAATTATGTAATACTTTCCTAAGAACCCTTTCTGACTAAATGACTCAACCCAATATCAAAATGTTTTACCGATATGTAATTCACCATCACAATTAAACTTGAGTAAAAGGAAATAGTTAGAGCGTCCAACGTTTCTATCAGAACTGCTCCTACTGCATGTGGGTCATCTCTGAGCTGGCCATACTGAAGCAGACTCAGTTTTGAAGCAATTCTTACCATTGGACAATTTATTTGGGTTAAGTTCTCTAGAAGGAACATACTAAAAATACAGGTTACTTGGGCTTAGCAACACAGTTCCCACAATATCCATTATTCTAGCTGCATGAATTGCTTTATCAGATTAATTAGCTGTCATCTATCAGACAATATGGCTCTGAGGAAATAAGGCATACTTTAATGGAGATCGTTGTCTGAAATATGAAGCAGTTCTGTGAGGGACAGACCTGCTTGGGGGCTCTATGCTGGGAGTCTGGGGCACTAGAAGACAGAGAAAGACACTGCGTGAGAGAGGGAGGAGAGGGGAGAGGAATGAAGGGAACATCAAAATCAAACTATCTTCACAGTTTTTTCTCTGATCACCACAGTCTTTTTTTCTGTTTAAATGTTTCTTTCAAAAAATATAAAGTGACCATATGGTCTCTAATTAGGCCCAGGCCTCCAATGTATAGGTCCTACCTATATCAAAATTAGAAGTGAAATGATCCCCCTGTCCATCCCTCTGGCAATGGTCACCCATGTCCGGTTCTCTTCTCTGTCCTGGATACACAGCTTGACAGCATTTCCCAGCCCTGTGTGTCTAGCGGAGCTGACGGGACTGAGGGCTGCACACCAGACTGTGGGTAGTCATACAGCCTTTCAGATGGACGTCTGTCCTCTCCGTGTTCTGCCTGAGTGGTTGGAAGCCAACAGCTGGAAGACACAAGAGAGATGGGAGAAGCCCTTTGGTGGTAGGTAGATTCCTGGATCCCTGAGTCACCACTTGGAGAAGAGAGGTTCAACACAGGGGTGTGTCAGACCAGGATCACCCACCTTGGACTGGCCATTAGTGATAAAACAAACCTGACTCTGTTAAGACATTGAGGTTGGGATTTCTTATGTTATGTCACAGAATATTATTTACCTGGATTGCTATAATTTATCATCTATATTGATATTTATTATCACCAGATTGCAGGATACTTAAATCTCCTGAGCAAAATGTGACTTTAAAATGATTTTTCAAAAAGAATATTGTAGATTAGCAGCTCTAGTTTGCTAGGGACTTTCTATCAGGCACTTCACATGCTTTGAATTCTTATTTAATACTTACAACAATCTTTTGAGATAGGTTTATTATCCCCATTTTACAGAAGGGAAAAATGGACTTAGAATATTTATTAAAGAACTTGCTTTTGGTCACAGTGCTAATGGGTGGCAGCATTGTGATGGTGACCTAAGTCATTCAGTGTCTACACCAAGGTCTCTGCCAATGTGTGATTCTCATAGTAACTCTGGGAAGATGGATTGGATCTTGGAATGGCATGGCCAGGTCACACCATGAACTGAGAAAAAGTCTTGGCCTTAAAGAGGCAAAGAATTATCTTATTTCTCTGCCTACAAAATAGTTGAGAAAACATTTTCTTTATCACTATTCTATACCTCAAAAGTATTGAATTGATTTTCTGTGATTTCCCTTTTCTGCCCTCCATTGAAAGCCTAGATTATAGTTTTCTGTGGAGAGAACATTCTTCATGCTGAGTTGTAAATACTGCAGATGAGGAGGTTCTAACTAGATTTCAGCTGTGGGACATTTATCTCTCCATTGGTACATGCATGGAACTCCATCCGGGGGATGCTCTTCTTAGAAAAACCACATCCTGTTTCAGCAGAGGCAAACCAGGTCAAAGGTGGACATGATGCGTGGGGGGAAATATGCATCCTGAAAGGTGAAGAAACAAAGAATGGAGCTAAGTAGAGGTGGTTTATTAGCTGTTGTTGTAGTTAAAAAATGTCGAATTTCAAGTTTTCTTTTTTAAAGCAGAGAAGACAGAGTTTTGCCTGACTGACCCCTCTAGTGATTGTTGTCATTTGAAAGAATAAATGTGGAAAGAGCTTCAGTGATGCATGGGGCACCACACAGGACAGATATTATGATGGTAGCCTTTATTGATAGAAAATATGCATATGGTGATATGCTAGGTGATCCCCCAGGATCCCGAAGCCCGTTAAAATGAAAAAGAAGAAAAACATGGTAGTTTAGAGCAGGGTATGGAGGGAGAGTGCAGCCGACTGCCTGTACAATAATTCAGTCCAGTTACTTAATCTTTCAAGCTTCAGATTTCTCCTTCATAAAATGGGGATATATGTTATCTCTCTCTTTGTGTTTTGAGAAGGACACAGGATAATGCATATAAGCTCTCATGAATTGTTACTTGTTTTGAGGAGGATGATGATAACATTGACTCAGACACAAAAGACAGAAGAGAGACAAACTAACCTATAATAAGGACATCTTTACTTACCTGAGTTTATTATATAAGTTAGCATGAGTTTCATAAATTGGAAGGATCACAACAAAGTCAGACTAGAATCCTAGAGAGAATTAGCCAGGCAATACAGTAGAAAGTGGGTACATACAGCTCCCTGAAGGAGCTGGGGCAGCCTTGTTTTAAAAAAGAAACCATAAGTGAATCCAGTAATTTTTGCAGGAGACTCATTGTTTGAGAGCTGGTCCAGGTCCCAGTAAGCACCAGCTCATCAGAGAAGGAGTAGCGTTTCCATGGAGCACAGCTGGAAGCAGAAGTGGACTTTATGGGAAGATGGGCCCTGTGTTGGCAGAGAAAGAGACGGACAACTTTGACCAGAGTCTTGGAAGATCATCTGGAGGTTTAGGGAGGACTGGACCGCCCTGGACTTGTCCTGCAGGCCAGTCCTTTATGTTCTAGTCATTTAATGTCCAACTTATTGTAGGGACCAATCATAGTTATTAGAGTTCAGAAAACAAAGTTTCCATGTTGTTTATTCTGGAATTTGTGTTATCTTTTCAGTATTCTACAAGTTTCCCACCAGCCTACTAAAGCATATCACTTCTCTAAGGAACAGAATGCTAGGCTGTGATACTAAAAGTAAGATGTTTGTTTTTGAAGCAACATGGATTCAAATAGTGATAACAATTCTTTGTGGAAAATAAAAGCATCTTTATATTTGTTTGAGTAAACAGAAAAATAGCACAATTGAAATGATTTGCTACCTGCCAAACAACACTGTTTCCTTTTGTAAGCCGTGTTCCATATACGAGGGTGGTAAAAGCACAGCGCTGCACAAAGGAATTGTGATGTATTCAGCTAGTGCAGCCTCTGTGCCTGTCCACAGGAGTTCACCCTGCTCCATTATGCTCTCCTTCAGCCCACAGAGAGTCATCCTGCATCCCCTGGACTGACAGACTCTGCTGCTTGGCAAAAGGCCTCAGTTCTCTGCTCAAACGGCCAGTGTTTGCCCTGGCAGTCAATTTGTGAGGTCTTTATTCCTGTTGAATGGGGCCTCGACTCGAAGCAAAACCTCAGAGAAGCTGTCATGCAGCCCAGGTTAGACCAGAAATATTTATTGCAGCTTCCTTCTTCAGTCAGATAGTTCTGTCCTGGGGTGGTGGGCGGGGGTTGGGATTTTCCACTGCAAGGGTGTGCTTCTATGTTGAGAGGCTGGCAGTGAGAACACGCAGCCTTGTTTTTTCTTCTCTACGTTCTCCTTAGAGATGTGGCAAAGTGGGCCTGCCAGTTTTCCAAAGGACCAAACAAGAAGAACTCTGAAGAACATGAAGGTGGCTTTTCACAAGCTCATATTTGTACTATTTTCATGTCTTAACTCTTAGGGCTTCCCATACATATCCAGGGGGTCTGGCTGTCTCCTGGCCCCTGAGCTTTCTGCTGAGAAAGTGCCTAGGTTTACTTTAATAAAAAAACAAACAAACCTGTGGCAATCATAATAATCATGACATTTGCCATTGATTGGTTCTGTATCGTGTGCCTGACATTATGTTAAGTATTGTATTTGCATGATCCTCCATGACTTTCCTTAACTGTGTGAGGTGG
The DNA here is from genome assembly GCF_019186645.2 of Phyllostomus hastatus. Lineage (NCBI taxonomy): Eukaryota > Metazoa > Chordata > Mammalia > Chiroptera > Phyllostomidae > Phyllostomus > Phyllostomus hastatus. Next base: position 1,412,057 of record NW_025333735.1, on the reverse strand, counting down.
CTCCAGCAGGCAGGTTGGTGTCCCTCTGCCTGAGGTGTGCTCTGCTGTCATGGGAAGATGCTCCGCCCAGGCATGGGATAACCTGAAAGCATCTGAGAGTCTTTGGCCCAGGAGTGACCCTCAACATTTGAGGGATAGGAGTTCTTGAATAAATCTCCCACCTTCCTCTTCTTTGGGTGGGACAATTTAAAGGCAGATTCCCACAGTCTTCTAGAGGGTCCTCAAAGGACTGGAAGCAGTTGACTATAGAGGTAACCTCTCACTTAAGCCACTTCCTCCCCATCTCACTTCCTCAGCCTCTCTCAGCTTCCCCGATGTTACCATCCAAAGTTGCTCCCTGTCCTCGACTCAGATGTGCCCTTGGGGGAATCCAAACCTCGATCTCTATGACTGTTCTCACACAACAGAAGGAAATGGAAGTTTAGTGCGGTTGACTTGCCTGCTGAAGTGTAGCTCCTGCAAGGCCAGGGAGGGCTTGAACAAGGATGGTCTCCTCTCATTACACTTTTCTGTTTCCATCAGAAATGGTCTAGACCTATTTTTCTAGCTGATTAATTAAATTAATTAATATGTAGCTTCTTTTCAAAAAAGACTTGAGGCCGTAGAACCTACATGACTTTCTATCAAAATGTATGTGTTCTGTGTCTATTTCTACTGAGACTCAGGATTCAGCTAGCAACATAATTAAAGAGAAATTTAATAAATTAATTAAAATTGCAATGCTATTGTCTGAAAGCAGCTAAAGGTAGTATGCCTCTACAGGTATTTACACATTAATAGGGGGCTTTTGAGATCGCAATGCCATAACTTAAAGAAAAGTTTCTTTGTTAGTGGAATTTCCAGCATCAAGTGATCAAGGAGACCTCCTCTCCATGCCCTGTGTTGGGATATGTCTTGAGATGCTTATTTCATCCATTTAGCCATTTGCTTACTCTAGCTACTGACAGGGATGCTCTATCTAATCATCAACAGGATTCCTCTGGAACTGGAAGGCAAAGTGCAGCCCTAAGTGTGCTAGCCGGTTCCTTCTGAGTAGCCAAAAGGCAGAGCCCTCCCTTCGGTGACTCCGGCCTCGCCAGGGGACACAAAGGACCTGTTTACCCTCCTTGATTCCCCAGCCTGTAAACGGAAGATAACACTTGCTCCTACTTGCTTTTCAGAGAGTGATGTGAAGATAAACTCGAGAATGTCTATGACGTCCCCTGAATTCTTGGGATGAAAGTCACTTTGTAAATAGAGCACAGTCTTAATATAATTACAGTATAATGCAGCAGCTCTCAAGCCTTAAAGGTAGTGCAGTGTGGCTGGGAGGTACGATCGCAGAGTGGTCCCCTGTAATGATTGCCTCGTGAATCTACGATCCGGCAGCCACACATTAGAAGTGCTCATCCTTTCTTCTCATTCAATTTGGCTTTTATTTTCAAGAAGCCAGTTCTGCAGTTTTGCCCATCATGTCCTTCAGATTTTGGGTCAGGTTTTAGAAAACACACATGTATAAACATGCATGTGTCGTCTAATAGGTGACCCAACTCCCGGAGGACCTGGGGGCTAGATCAGTAACTAGACCTTTAGATAGAAATTCTACCTTGAAAACAATATTCTTAACTCTCTGCATGTTTGTCAGTGGCCTGATACACACTCAAGCATCACCCATTTTCCACACAACAAGCTACATAGTTTTCATTTTTGTTAAAGAACTGGAACTACTGGGTTTCTCAGCAAAAGCAAAAGAAAACAACCGTAGAAAAACACCACCTCTTCCTTCTCAAATCAATTCTTTCAGTTTGTGCTCCTAACTCCATAGAAATGTGGTTTGGCTTTTGAAGTTTTTATTAATCTTTATAATGCCCGTTTGTTGCCCTTGAACTTCACAGAAACAGAGCCTTGACATAAATACTCAGCTTTTAGATGGTAGATGGTAGTATACTCAAGTCCAACCATAAACTTTAATGTTTATACACACACACATATATATTTAGCTTTGCTTTGTTTCTCCAGTCTCTGTTTTAAAAAATACTTTTAAAATGCAAATTTTAATAGCTTACATTTTAATTTCAAAAGTAACGCAGCTTGTTAAAAAAACACAAGTGTGCATATAGAAGCAAAGAAAAATGTCCCTCTTTCTTGACCTTTTTCTAAAATCCCAGTGCCAAGAAGTAAACCATACACTTTTAATCCTTTTAAATTGGGGTCCTGTTAGTTAGAGAGATGGAAATTGTCTTAAGAAGCTAGTAACCAGTCATATTTCTGAATAGGAATACAATAAAAATTGTGGAAAGTTTTAAAAATAAACTCTAAAAAATTAAAATTTTTTTTGCCCGTAAGTCCACTATCTCAAATAACCAATGTTTTAACATTTTAGTGTACTTTTCAGAATTTTCCTCTATAAATATGAATAAGCAATGGTTTGCTACTTCTCCAGCCTATTCAACATTGTATTGTGACAATTTTCCAATGTTAAGAAAGTCTCCAAAAATGTACTTTTGAATGGTTGTAAAATATTCCATTGCAATTTCTTCAGCTTAAATTGTTTCCAGATAATACAATAGGGTGGAATGGGGAATACTATCCCTCCCACCTCCTGTTTCCACGGGGTGAGGCTGGGGCAGGGGCAGGGGCTGGGGCTGGGGCTGGGGCTGGGGCTGGGGCTGGGGAGGGCTTCCCTTCCACTGATCAGGAAGGAGACAGAAGCAGAACACTTCGGTCCTAAGGTCAGGCGATTCCTCTGGCAGGTAACTTGAAGGTATCAACTCAGTCATTCCCGATCACCATCCTGTGAAATTCCCAGGCTTCCTGGTTCAGTCCTTCCTCCTCCTTGAAGCTGCTGATCTCCAGGATGGGATCAGCTTTTGTTTCTCTTGTTTTCCACATAAGACTCACTTATTTGGGCATTCCTCCCCCTCCCTAAATGTTGGATTAAGCAAGGGTGTTAGTGGGCTTGTGGCCACAGGTTGAGCAGTTTTTCTAATCTGGTATAATTAACTATTAGGGTTCTGTGTAGGTCCTTATCAGCTGAATTCTTCTCTCTCACCTGGATCTTAACCCAGGTGGGGAGAAACAGTGAGTGAAGAGAGAAGTGGTAATTAATTATACCCCTCTGCCCCAACCAATATTACCATAGTTCACATTTATTTAGTTTTTCCTCTGTCCCAGGGTGCATTTTCTTATTTAACTCAATACTGGGAGGTGGTGTTATTATTAGTATTCCCATTTTATGAATGATAAAACTGAGGTGTGGTGACACCCCTGGCAAGAGATGGAGCTGAGATTTGCTCCCATGCTCCTAACCTATTGCCTTTCATCTCTTCCGTATCATAAGTAACACCTGAACTTTTTGGGTATGTAAATTGGAGTTTGAACTTTCAAGCTACCCTATGCTGTCTCTCATTACTGAATATGTGCCTATCATTACTTTCACAATATTTTATTTTAGTACTCGAATGCCTTTTAATGCTATTTATAGTGACTTTTTGTGTACAGATTTCTGTTTTTATACAGTTAAATCTATTCTTATATTTCTTTATGACTTATTCCATCATAACTTCTCTGTTCTTGCCTTTTGTGTTTTTGTCTTTACTTAACCCAATAGATTGTCACCTGTATTTTACTTTACATCCCTATGGTTTTATTTTAAAAGTATATCTCTGGCCCTGGCTGGTGTAGCTCAGTGTATTGAGCTCAGGCTGTGAACCAAAGTATCGCAGGTTCGATTCCCAGTCAGGGTACATGCCTGGGTTGCAGGCCATGACCCCCAGCAACCGCACATTGATGTTTTCTCTCTCTCTCTCTCTCTTTCTCCCTCCCTTCCCTCTCTAAAAAATAAATAAATAAAATATTTTTAAAAATTATATCTCTTACAATCTAGAATTATTTGGTATAGGAGAGCCATTCAAAGGTTTTTTTTTTTTTAAATAAAAAATCAGTTGATTCAGTGGCATCCTTTCTTCACATGATACATGTACCTGTTTTTGGTCTCTGATTTTCTCTACTGCACTCTATGCTGATTTTCTATAATCTCCCTGTTTTTGTTTGCTTGTTGAAGTTTTATAGTATATTTTAATATTCAGAAAGGTTAAATTCCTCCTCATTGCTTTTATTTTTAGAAACACATTTATTATCATCAGGTGATATTCTTCCATATGCATTTGAAAACTACTTAGGTTTCTGTCCTAAAATCTTATAGGGAATTTAATTAGAATATATTTATATTTGCAACTCGGAAATATTTAATATCTTTTTAAAAGATTTTTTTGTTTATTTATTTTAGAGAGGGAAGGAAGGGAGAAAGAGAGAGAGAAACATCAATGTGAGGTTGCTGGGGGCCATGGCCTGCAACCCAGGCATGTGCCCTGACTGGGAATCGAACCTGCGATGCTTTGGTTCACAGCCCGCACTCAATCCACTGAGCTACGGCAGCCAGGAGGAAATATTTAATATCTTTATATTTTTTTTCAATCTAGGAATATCTGATTTATTTATTTTTAATATTTTTTGAGCGTCTCAAAAGTGCTAAATTCTGCTTCATGTAGGTGGCATTCTGTTTTTTGTTTAGGTTATTTCTACTATTTAAATTTTTTTGAGGCTATAGGGAATGGAATCATAGAAATAGTTATTAAGATTTAAGGTTGTTTAAAATAAATCATTGCTGGCATATACACATTAAAAATACTTATTTTGTTTGTGGCTTCTTTATTGAACTCATTATTTTTAAAGATTTTTCTTCCATCCTCTTGAATAGTCTATGTATAATTATGTCATTTAAAATAATGATGATTTTTGTCACTTATAATTGTTACATATGTTTCATTTTTATTTCATTAACTACAACTTCCAGAAAAATGTTAAATAAAAGCAGTCATAATAGACATCTTTATTTTGTTTCTGATTTTAATGGGAACGTCTGTAAGATTTCATTGTAAGTTATGATGTCGCTTGTTATTTTAGAATACATATTTAATAGATTTAAATATATTTTAATTGATAGATTTAAATTAGACAGTTAAAATATTTTTATTTATAAAAATGTTTCCTTTTTAATAAACAACAAAAACTAGATGTTGAATTTTATTGTATTGTTTTTCTTTGCCTTGCTTATATTTTCAAACATTAAGCTATCCTTGCATTTTTAGAATAATACCACTTTGATGTGTTGGGAGGCAATTCTCCCTGGGGCTCTCACATTTTTATATATCTTGTGAGCAGAGGCACTGACTGTGCTTTGTTTCAGAGTATCTTTTCAAGATCAGAGATGGTCTTTCCTTACAGAACAAAGGGCAGGTTTGCTTATAGCCTTGAAGACCGTAGTGTCTGCCCCTGGGAGCAAACAGCAGGCATGTTTACTATAATAAAGATAATGTCTCCCTTTGGGGCAGTGGCCAGATGCTTACTGCCCATTTCTGAAGAATCAAGTTTCTGAAACTCAGAGTTCCTCTTCTAAATGCAACACACTGAACATGCAAGCATCTACCTGGGTCCATACTGCCACCCCTGAGAATGGGGGGCAAAGAGCAATGACACACACAATGATGCTCAGGCTGCTTCCTGCACTGTAGGTAATAAAACCCTTTGTTTCTGACCCCTAAGTCTTGTTTCTTCTGCCACATGAAACTGTGGCAGGCTGTCTTATCAGTTGGTGAGTAGGGTACAGGCTCATATCCTTCACCGTACTTACCGTTTGAGAGATTCCATTTCCTAAAATTTACTTAGGAACTTACATCTATACTCAAAAGTAGTATTGGTTTATAATTTTCCCATGCTATATTTATTAGGTTTTTATGGCTATACTAGCTATAAAAGGAATTTAAAGGTTTTTCATTATTTTTCTGTGCTGAAGTGGTATGTATGACATGCAGAATAAGACTTGAAAATAGTTTTTTAAAAAAATAATTTTGATTTAGAAACCTTAGGGGAGTTAACCTTTTCCCCCAATCTCTTTCCACTGACAAAGGTTTATTCAGTTTACTGGTCCTTACTGAGTTAACATCAGCCTTTTATATTTTCCCAGAGAATCAGTGAAGTTTAAAAATTTAATGGTGTATGGTATTACACAACTTTAAGAGAATCTCTGATATCTCTAGTTATAATCTCACCTCTCATTTTATGAATTTGTCTTAAGCCCTTTTTCTTTTTAACATTTTTTCTAGACTTGCTAGAATATGGCCAACTATTATATATTTAGTGTTTGCTTTGATTATTCTTTGCTTTTATTTTTGTTATTTACTTTTTTCTGCTTCAAAAAGCTGTTTTTATTTTCTAACATTTTAAATTTAATTACCATATTTTTTGGACCATAAGACACCTATGTTTTAGAGGAGGAAAATAGGAAAAAAAATTTTGAGGCAAAAAATGTGGTAAAATATTTAATAACATAAATAACATAATATTTCATCTGTATAAATGTAAACAGAACTCAACAGCAGCATTAACAACCATTATTCCTCCCAAATTTGGGGGGAAAATGTGCTTCTTATAGTCCGAAAAAGCTTAATTCTCCTATGTGTGTTACTTCTCATCTAATAAAGCAGGCATACACCTACTTTTTCCAATGAATAGTTTTAGCTCCATTTTGTAAGTTTTGATGTATAATGCTCTAATAATTATTATTTTCTCACCAATTTGTGATCACAATTTTTATCTTCTCTTTGATCGAGTTACTTACATATATGTTTTCTAATTTACAAGTGAATAGTTTCCTTGTTTTACCATGTTTTAGTTGATTTTATTATAGTTGGACAGTGTAGGTTATATACTTTTCCTTTATGGATTTTATCAGTTTTATTTTTGTTCTATTACACGATTAACTTCTAAAAACATTCTGCAGATGTTTTCAAAACATATATGCCCATAGAAGGGCATAAACTTAGTAACAATTATATTCCTTTACATTATTAGTTAAATCTGCTTTATATTAGGCTTACTTGATTTACCAAGGGAAAGTTTCAAGATCTGTTGTGCCTGACTGTTTTTCCCCAATATATCAAAGAATTGTTTGCTTTATGTAGGTTAATGGTACTTACTAGACGCATAGTAGTTTCTACCTATTATACTTTTGTTGTGAAGTCTACCTTTTTCAAGCACTCCATATTTACATTATTTTTGCCCTGTGCCTTTGTCTATTTTTTGTGCTATTAATCTTTTTATTTAAATAAACATAGTAGAGCCTTACCCATCTTTTAATCTATATGTATATTTTAAATACAGACATAGTTGAATTTTATTTCTTAACCCAAATTGGGAGTCTTGATCTTTTAATAAATAACTTACATTTATTTATATTTATTTTCATAAATGATGTTTTTGCTTTTTTCTCATCTTTTATGATTTTACTTCCTCTGCTTCTTTGCTGATGCTTTTGTTCTTTTGTTTTATATATGAACTGTTTCCTTTGCTCTTTTGTGTTCTCTCATGATGGAATGTTTTCCTGTGTTTCCTTAAATTTTATTTAATGTATGTAATCCTATATTTCTCTAATCATGCCAAGAATAAAACAATCCATTGGCCTCTTTCTTTGTTAGATGATGAAATTAGTATGCATCAACCACTTTCTTGTTGTCATAAAAATAATTTTAAGTATTAACCCTGGGACAGCCCTGAGCCCTTTGCTTAATTTCAGGAGCTAGTCAATATTGCTAAAATTATAGAAAATGTTTCCTTGGAATCTTAAATTTTCAATATCAGTCCAAATGCATTAATTATAGCAATAAAATTACTAAAACCTTAGAGATTTGATGTGACTTAACTCTAGGTCCCAAAACTAGTTGGTGGCAGTATTGGGCAATATTAGAGCTATAAATTTGCTCTCTTGATCCCCAAGCTAGTACTCTTTCTAGTGTATTATATCTTTTTCTGGTAGCTTTTGAGACATTGAGCAAATCTGGTTATTTAGAGTTGAGGAGGAGTGGGTGAAAGAAGAGAGCTCTATAGTTTAGGGGAAGGCCTGATGGCAGAGGATGCATGTTTGATTTAGAAAGGAGACAACTCACAGCTTATCAATTAAATGTAAAACAAAAATACAAGCTTTTCTTTTTGGCTCTGTCACTTCACTTAGGAGAGGACTTAGGTAGAGCCTTTATCTGACTGCTCTGTGCCCTAGATTTTTGTTTACTTTTATTGCATTTTGTTCATTTTATCGCTTTTAAGAAAGCCATCTGGTGAAATATTTTGGACTTAGGTTGATATTTAACGTGTAAAACAGGCTGATTTCTAGAGTGAATACTCAGCCACCAAATGAATTTTAATAAATAAGGAAGACATTAACTAAATTATAATCCAAATAGCATCTCACTGGGATATTTCCTGATTGACATGAAGGTGCGGGTCAATTTTCATTTAGTTCAGAAATATAAGTTTTGGGAACATCAGCCCTGGAAAGCTCTGGCATTAGAAAATAGCCCAGTTTTTTTCCACCTCCTATCAAGGGCTTCTGAACTCAGCTCAATAGGCTTAATGATATGTACTCTCAGGGAGGCAAAGGGAGTGGAGCCGATGCTGGGCAAGATACCTATGGTTCAGCTTTCAGAAACATGGATATACTCTTTGATCCTAGCAGATTTTTTTTCTCCTAATAACAAATAGGTGGTATCTTTTTCAATGTTACTTCTTCATCTCTCAGAAACCAGCAGGGTGTTGATGGGGCCCCCTTCTGATGCCAATCACAAGTCCTGGGCCACTCATATGTGGGGCTGACTAATTATAAATGAGGGGTTCCCATTAGAATGACTCACAGAACTCTGGAAAATGCTTATGTGCTACATGGAAGAGATGCATAGGGCAAGGTATAGTAGGGGGAGGAGCATGGAGCATCTGTACCTTCTCCAGGCCTGTCGCCTGAGCAACACCTGGATGTGTTCACCAACCAGGAGGCTTTCTGAATTTCATGTTCAAGAATGTCTATAGAGCTCAATTCCCAGCCTTCTTCCTCCCCTTCCTGGAGGTTGGTGGGCGGGACTGAAAGTTTTAACCATCTAATGACTTGGTTTTTCTGGTGGCCAACCCCATTATGAAGTCATCTAGGGGCCCTACCTTAAATCATCTCATTAAAATAAACTGAGGTGTGATGGAAGAGGATTCCTTATGAATAAACACATTCCTTTCATGTAGGAAATTCTAAGGGTCTTAGAAGTTCTGTGCCAGGAGCCAAAGACAAAGACCAATCAATTACAGGTCCCTATGTTTTCATGTAACCCTCTGGGCAGAGCAGTGAGGTTATTGGTTATATCAGGACAAACAGTTTATGAATAAGGGTTGTTTTTTCCCTACAGAACCCAATAAATACCTGATGAAATATTGAAGTTAGAAGATCTAGAAGAGAGATATGACATTGTTCTTATAATTTCTGAAGCTCATAAAGGAGGACATCAGGATCTTTTTTTAAAGACTATATTGCTCTTATCTATTTCACCCATTTATTTTTAAAATATATTTTATTAATTATGCTACTACAGTTGTCCCATTTCCCCCCCTTATTCCCCTCTGCCCTGCACACCCCCTCCCACACACATTCTCTCTTTTTAGTTCATGTCCATGGGTCATACATATAAATTCTTTGGCTTCTACATTTCCTATACTATTCTTAACCTCCCTCTGTCTATTTTCTACCTACCATCTATGCTACTTGTACCCTGTACTTTTCCCCCCTCTGTCCCCCTCCCATTTCCCACTGATAACCTTCCATGTGATCTCCATTTCTGTGATTCTGTTTCTGTTCTAGTTGTTTGCTTTGTTTTGTTTTTGTTTTAGGTGTAGTTGTTAATAACTGTGAGTTCATTGTCATTTTACTATTCATATTTATAGCTTCTTTTTCTTAGATAAGTCTCTTTAACATTTCATGTAATAAGGGCTTGGTGATGAGGAACTCCTTTAACTTGACCTTATCTGGGAAGCACTTTATCTGCCCTTCCATTATATATGAAAGCTTTGCTGGACAGCGTAATCTTGGATGGAGGTCCTTGCCTTTCATGACTTTGAATACTTCTTCCAGCCCCTCCTTGCCTGAAAATTTTTTTTGAGAAATCACCCGACAGTCTTATGGGAATTCCTTTGTAGGTAACTGCCTCCTTTTGTCTTGTTGCTTTTAATATTCTCTCCTCTTTAATCTTGGCTAATGTAATTATGATGTGCCTTGGTGTGTGCTTCCTTGGGTCCATTTTCTTTGGGACTCTGAGCTTCCTGGACTTCCTGGAAGTCTATTTCCTTTGCCAGATTGGGGAAGTTCTTCTTCATTAGTTGTTCAAATAAGTTTTCAATATCTTGTTCTTCCTCTTCTCCATCTGGCACCCCTAGGATTTGGATGTTGGAATGTTTAAAGTTGTCCCAAAGGTTCCTAAGCTTCTCCTCATTCTTTTTGAATTCTTGTTTCTTCATTCTGTTCTGGTTGAATATTTCTTTCTTCATTCTGGTTCAAATCATTGATTTGAGTCCCAGTTTCCTTCCTGTCACTGTCGGCTCCCTGTACATTTTCTTATATTTCACGTAGCATAGCCTTCACTTTTTCCTCTATTTTGCGACCATACTCAACTATTTCTGTGAACATCCTGATTACCAGTGTTTTGAACTGTGCGTCTGATAGTTTGGCTATCTCTTTGTTGCTTAGTTCCATTTTTTCTGGAGATTTGATCTGTTCTTTCATTTAGGCCTTTTTTTTTTTCTCTCAGCATGCCTGTTATGTAGTAAGGGGCGGAGCTTAAGGTGTTCACCAGTGGGGCAACCCATGTCACTGTGTTGTGACGCTGTTTGTGGGGGAGGGGTCCGAGAGGGAACAGTGCTGCTTGCTCTGCTCTCTGCCAGATTTCAGTCACTTCCCCCACTTTCCATAATCAAACCAGGTCCTTCTGGTGCTGGTTCCTGGGTGAGTGGTATGTTCTAGAACCCTGTGGACTCCCCAACAAACTCCCCTGTGAGGCTGGGAGTTTCTCCTGCTGCTGCCTCAACCCCTACGAATGTTTTCAGTCAGAGGTTTGAGGCTTTATTTCCCTGAGTTAGAACCGTGGGTTGTGTGGTCTGTCTTGCTTCACAGTTGTTCCTCCTGGTTTATCTGCATGCAAATGTGGGACCACCCTGTCTGCACACCACTGCCTTGCCAGGTCTGCCAGCCTCCACCTTACTGTGAGTCCTTTCTGCTAGGCTGCCCTCCTACCAGTCTGGGTGAATGTTTCTTCTTTAACTCCTTGGTTGTTGGACTTCCATACAGTTCGATTTTCTGGCAGTTCTGGTTGTTTTTTGTTTTTAAATTTATTGTTGTCCTTCTTTTGGTTGTGCAAGGAGGCACTGTGTGTCTACCTATGCCTCCATCTTGGCTGGAAGTCGATAAAGCTCACCCATGTCTTTACATACCTCTTTGTGCAAAGAAGTTTAGTGTGTTTTGATGTCTGTATTTAAACAATTAGTAAACATTCCACAGACAGTGTTATTTCATCCATTTTGAAATAATACTTAACAAAGAATTATAGCATTTTGCCATGTATAATGGGTACTTTTTTGCCCAAATTTTTGAGGGAAAAATAAGGATGCACATTATATGTGGGTATAATGATTACATACCATGGGTATAATAATCTTGTGTATATTGTGTACAAAATCTTGGCTGCACATTATACACAGCAAAATATGGGTGCTCAAGATCACACACAAAATATCTCTCCAAATTGGCAAATAATCTGCATGTATTTACCTATTGGCTTGCACAATCCTTAAATTGTAAAAATGATGACACTAGATATGTGCCTACATGACCTTCAGCCTTTTACATATAGTATCACTCGTCCTTGGGTAAATATTCGTGTTCACTATAATGAACTGAGTGGTATTTATACTTTAACAAATGACTCCTTCTCTTCTGGCTGGTGGCATCCTTTCCAGCACAACTTTAGCTGGGCTTGACAATATGGTAAGTAACTATAACTCATTTCTTGATACTGGATGTTATTGTTATGTTTTTCCTTTCAAATATCTCCACTCCATTTTGCCTGTTTGTGCTCAGTTTAATTAGTGAGATCATGTCACGATGCCAGCTCAGCAGATCTAGCTACTGGTATATGTTTTGGTGTACTGACCATAGCATTGGGCCTGGTTGTCCATATCTTTTCTTGACTTTGGGCAATTCTCAACTTGAATGTGACACCATTGCTAAATAGGTTAACTCTATTGCTTTCTAGATCTTCACTTCAGTATTAAAACTGATGCCAGGATGACTATGAAGTTTTTTTATAATAAAACAATTTGTAAAATCTGCAACCCCCCTTCTCCATCTGTCTACCATGTGATAACTTATGGACAAGAAAGTCAAATTTGGCATACTACATACAGCTCTACCTCGCCAAGGCACTTGCCCCGTCAGGCATAGGCCTTAGTGCAGGCTCTGATCAGTCCTGTAGTCTCAGGGCATGGTGATTTTGCCAAACCTGCAAAGAGGTCTAAAGCAGTGATTTGAGAACTTGACTGCTCACCTCCAAAAGCTGAAGAGTGTTTTAAAAATATAAATTCTTAAGTTGCAATCAGATCAACTGAATCAGAATCTCAAGGATCCTAGAACCTAAGACATAAAAGAGCTATTAAAGCAATAACAATGTTGATGGGCTTCCAGTGGGAAGAACCACTAGTGTAGAGGCTCTCGAATGCTGGTGGTGTATATGTACTAAATAGTGATTCTGTGGAATCATAAGGAACCCTCTCAGCTTATCTCTTATTTTATGGGAAGGAGGTAGAGGTCTTGGCAGGTCATGCTACATGTCTTAAGTGTACACAGTTAGTCAGAATTGTGAAAACCAAAAGCAAAGTAAAATCCAAGTACTCCGATTCTTAATCCAGACTCATTTTCTCTAAATTAAGCTATCTTTGAATATTTTCATAGTGTTACCATTTATAAGTTTAATATTTTCACTCAGGAGAGATACCCTAAATATAAGTTAAATATCTTTCTCTCTTGAGCATTAGTGCAAAAAGGGAATTTGGGAAGCAATGGGTTAACTGAACAATGCAGCTTTACCACAGTTAGTAGCTGACAATGTTAACTGATTATTCAAAAAGTCACTCGTGGGTCAGATAGGTATGAGCCCAGGCTGGTGCACTGAGAGAGGTGGAGAAATAACATGAAACCAGCATAACTTTGTCAGATGTACAGGCTCAAGGTCAAATCCTGACTCAACTCTGTGTTTCTAGGCAATACTAGGCCTCAGTTTTGGATCTATTAAATAGGTATAATAGCTTCTTTTTATAGTTCTTGTTAGATTAAGTAAAATAATATATGAATGGTGCCTGGTACCTAGTAACTAATAATAAGTTCTCATTTATTGAGTGCCTATTTAAATTCCTGCCACTGAACAAAATATTAAAGCTTACATTAGTCCTATGAGTAGGTGTTATAATTATTCAAGTATTAAAGATGAGACCTGAGACTCAGATGTTCACTAGCCTGCCTGCAGTCATGGAGGTATTAAGAGGCATGGAGTTCAGCACATTTTAAAAGCCCCAGGTTTCATGATTACTATTCTGTCTTTGAATAAATGTCAGCTCTGACCAGTGTGGCTCAGTTGGTTGGGCATCTTTCTGCAAAGCAAATGGTCACCAGTTCGATTCCCAGTCAGGGCACCTGCCTGAGTTGCGGGCCGGTGAGGCAAGTGATTGATGTTTCTCTCTCACATCAATGTCTTTCTCCCTCACTTTCTCTGTCCCTTCCCCTCTCTCTAAAAATAAATAATAAAATCTTAAAAAAAAACAAATGACAGGCATCATTATTACCCCCATCCTCACTCAGAAGTCATATAACTTAGTGGGCAAGCAGGTAGTTAAGGAGCCAGACTCAGGTTTTAATCCAGTTTTGTCTATTTCAATAAATGAGAGGTAGCTCCCTAACTTTGTGTGAGTGCCTTAGTTTCTCTATTCCTTGATTTCTTCATGTGCAAAAGGAGAACAAGAAGCTAGTTTATAGGGTTTTTTTTGTGAGTATACCCAGTAAGTATTAATACATATTTTGCATTTTTGCACCTTAGTCAGCCTAACATGCTCAGAGTGAATGAATGCTGGGTCATGTCTTGACCCTGTTTTGGAAGGCCATATGGAGGGTGATTTTAGAACTTTTTCAGAATCTAAGATGCTATTGCAGTAAAGGGGATGCTGAAGGGTGGTGGAAATAAGGCTGGTTATACCTTTGCAGTTCCTCCAGCCAGAGTTGTTTTTTTCTCTAGCAGGGAGTGGATCCCCTCAAGTTCTATGGCCCTGAAAAACCTCTGGAGCTCCACAGGTTGTAGATGAAGATGGGCTAAGTCTCAACCCCACCTGTGCTGCGTTGGGCAACAAATCAACTCATCACCACCTCACAGAGCAGGGTTTTATGGACTTCTGACTGCTCTGCAGAATGGAGCCCAGCTCTAACAGGGCATTGAGAGGGGCAGCCAATGTGGAGACAACCCTGAGGTGTGAGAGCTGGGGTACTGGGCCTTTAGTTCTATACTGTCCACACAAATGAAAGGTTTTGGAGTGTGAAAGCAGGTGCTGCTAGTGATACCAAGGGATACTTGTGTCTGTGCATGCCTACATGTTTACATTCTTTTAGCTTTTTCTCAAACTCATTCCATTTTGAAAGCTGAATGCAAATGTTATACCTTAGAACATTCATGAGACTGCTTCTCCTTTGTGCTTTCCTGTAAAAACCAAGAACTAAACCACACTCTTCTGAAGACATTAGCTTTCTTTTTGATACTAAATCTAAGGAGTGACCTTTTAAAGATGATCTTTATATATTTTAGCTTTCTGAGGGGAAAAAACTGTCATTAAAAATATGAAATACCACTATATTTTAGTTCAGTAACCTGAAGTTTGACAAATTTCCACAGTCCCAGCTTCCCTAAGTGAAGCAACGCACGGGTCTACTTCTAGGCCTTTATAACACTTTGTTCTTTGTCATGGAAGAAAGTATTTAACACTGCTTTTATCTCCCTCCTTTATGCACATTGTACTCCTCATCCTGTGCCAAGATCAGGCTGAACCCCAGACAGAGGGTAGAGTTTCTATCTCATGCTAGCTGTTTCCTGCACCCTCCTGCCTCACCCAAGAGTTGTATGCTTGATTGAGCTGTGCTTTACTTATTGGAGTTAAAATATATCCTGCTACATGTCAACATTGTACTAAAGCATATCCTTATATTTTTATTAACAGGCACTGCTTTAATTCAGTACTGAATGTGTACTTTTACAGGACAGCAATTTTACATGCCTGTAAATACCTGGATGTGTAGAAACATCAGATATGTGATGAGCTGAATTTACTAAGTTGATAAAAACTAGGCGAGTATTTCAATTGCAAAGGAATTTCTTCATTTCATTCAAATATTTCTTTAAAAGTAGTAATAATGTCTTACATATGCATAGTGGGAAAGGCTTTGCTAGTGTTTTCATAACATTAGCTCATTTGCTCCTCTTAACAGTCCGGTGAACTAGGTGGGTAGTGACTATTATCTGCATAATTTATGGATAAGAAAAATACAAAGCATCCTTAGCACATTTGAAATGTAATTACCTTTACACAAATCAACTCATCACCACTTTAGGATGCATAATCCATTGTTAAAAGTATGCCTACCTGTCTTTACTTATATGTATGGCTGGTTAGTGTCCTGGTATCTCTCACCATGTAACAAATTTACCCCAACATCTAGTTGCTTAAAAGATTACTGTAGTATATCTCACCATTTTTTTGGTTAATAGTTTGAATAGGGTTCAGTTGGGTGATTCCTGTCTTCCACGTGGAGTCAATGGAGATGACTTGGGATACTCAGCTGACAGATGAGCTGGTCTCGAGGTTCTGTGATGGTTTCATTGACAAATTCAGTGCCCAGGCTTGAAGACTGATCTTGGCTTGACTATTAGAACACTTACACATAGTCTATCGAACATAGCACAGGGTAGGTCGGGACTCAGGGCTTCCAAACACACCACTCGATGAGAACACAAGTGGAAGTTTGTCAGTATCTTAGGGCCTGGCTCAGTCCAACAACTGTCCCAGCATCACTTCTTCCATATTCTGTTGATCACACCAATTATAGATCCCACCCAGATTCAAGGGCAGGGGATATACAACCCTCTTCTCAATATAAGATGTAGCAGAGAATTTGTGTCCATCTTTAAACTGCCAACATCTATTCTTTGGCTGATTATTCACATTCCTTTCCTAAACAAAAATACCTTCACAGTATCCAAAGAACCCTTTAATTCTCACTGTATGAAGCATCAGGATCCAAGTTCAAGATCCATGATCTTGCCATCTGAATCAGGTACGAATGAGACTCCCCAGGTGTATTTCTTTGACTCTGAGTCCTTCAGTCTGAAGACTTGTGAACTAAAGAAACTGAATTTTTTTTGCCCTCTGCCCCCAACATACAGTGTTAAGACATGTAAGACAAATGCAGTGGGCATTCTCACTCAGAAATGTAGAGAACAGACAGCACAGAACAGCCCCTAATCTACAGCACTTCTGAAATCTTGCTGGCCATATATTGACATTCTTTGATTAGGTTTCAATTCTGCTTTCTAGAAATTATACAGCCATATAATACAATAATGTTAATAATTACTTATTATAGTTTATTTTCAGCTCACTTTTCTCTACCTGTATTATATTATATATGCCTAAACTTTTTAAAAAGACTCTTTCAGCATTCCTTACAGAAGTCAAAATTCAACCCAATCATACAGTCTATTTTCTATTGGCTACATTGCCACAGGCAAGGGTATTGCCAAAATTTCTGCCACTTTGTAACCAGAGTCACTTTTTCTCCAGGCTCCAATAGCAATTACTAAGTATTCACCAGCAGTCTCCTTGAGGCTCTGCCAGCTTTCACTAACCCGTGTCCACAGGGTCTTTCCAGCTTTCACTCTGTCTGGTTCCAAAACCACTGCTCGATGTTCTCAGGCTTTGTTATGGTAGCATTCCACTTCCAGATATCAAATTCTGTTCCTGTTAGCTATTGCTGCATAATAAATGACCCCTAAACTTAGTAGCTATAACAACAATGATTTTATTATATGGGGATTTTATTACTCAGGAATTCAGGCATGGCTTAGCTCAGCGGTGTTCTGTTCCATGCTGAACTGAATGAGTTTACTCAGTGGTCTTCCACTGGTGAATGGGCTTGTCTGCAGGGTTCAGGGTAGCTTCACTCACGTGATTACCACTATGGCAGTGTTGCCTGAAATGTGGGCATCAGCAGAGACTGCTGACTAGAGTGTCTACACTTGGCCTCTCTAACGTGGTGGCTTTAAGGTAGTAGGACTTCTTATAGAGAGACCCAGGGTTCCCAGAAGGGTATGAGTTAGGGTATGTAAACTGTCAGTTTCTTAAATGACAGTTCTGGAATCTGGCCCAGCGTTACTTTTGCTACATTTTATTGACCTAACTAACAATCACAGAGGCATCTAAATTCAAGGGCATGGGATATAAATCCTTCTCTCCATGAGAACAATGTCAAAAATTTTGTACAAAAAATAATGTTTAGTTTTTCAGTTTCTATTATTTACTGATACTTACAGGACTGACTGACTCACAACTAATTCAAAATTAACAATTCAAGCTATTGTTTGCATTCCCCCACTACTTGGCTATATTTGAGCAGAGAGAAATAATCTTTAGGTTTTAGTTTCCATCATAGGCAAAATGGAGGTGTGGATAACTTGTTGGCACCCACAAGCTCAAGGGGATGTTGCACCTGTTTCAAAAAATAAGTATTCAAAAAAGGACATTCTAAAGTGCTCTAAGAAATAGAATAATAAATTATTGTAACAAATTGCACCATTATAAATTCACCACATTTTTCTAATAAAGGGAGAAAATTGGGGTTCTCTATTGTGTAAAATTAACAGAGCCACATAGAAACTCTGGTATACACACAACACTCACACTTCAAACACAAAATTTCATGCCATAGTGTATGTTTCTTCTGTTTTTTCCTGTGTGTCAGGCAATGTACATTTTCTCACTGAATCTTTACAGCACCTCTTGGAGATAGGTGCCATTATTAACATCTTAATCACGCTTCCTGAAACATTTTTGTTCTGAAGTTTAAATTCTAACACATCTTTTGCATATTTATACATAATACATCTTAAGAGAATCTAATCAAAACTTTAGTAGAGTCTGTAGGGGTTTTGTTTAGATTCTACAGAAATCTTACCTTTTTATTTTATACAAATTTTCTTGCAAAATGAGATAAAACAGATTTATGAAGATATCAAAATGATATAACTAAGGGGAGAGAAAAATAAAAGAAGCAGAAGAATTGGCAGAAGCTAGTTTTACTTGCAGAAGCCAGAAGAAACATGAAGTGGTTGGTGTTATGGGAGGGGCGTGGGCTGGAGGCCAGGCTCCTCGACCTGCTATGCTATTAACTAAGAAATTAGGTGTGCACCCTTGAAAAGTTTCTTTTCTATTTTCTACCAAAGTTTCCTTTTGTGTCAAGTAAGAGGGTAGAACAAGATGAATTCTAAACCCATCTCAAGTTTCATATTCTCTTATCACTCAAGGAAAGTGGATGAAACACTAAATACACATAAACAAACTACCTATCAAGGAAATGAAGATGCAGAACGCAAGACAGGTTTAGAAAATGAAAACACCAAACAAACACTGGATGATAATAAGTAGTAGAATGACCACAGAGACTGAAAAACAAATCACAGACATGGAGGGAAATGAAAATTTAAAAAAGTAATACTGACCCTAGCCATCAAGAAGGCCATTTGCCAAAAAAGTTTTATTTATTCTTTCAGCAATTGTTTGTTGAACCTTCTATGTATTAGACCCTATTCTAGGCATTCGGGATGAAATAAATGAAAAACCAAAAATTCCTGTTTGCATGGAGCTTACCTTCTAGGTTGGTGATACAGGCAGTAAAATACATGGCTTGCTAAATAGTAAGTAGACAAATACAGGGGGGAAGGAGGGTTGAACATAGGGGGTGGGGTTTGCAATATCAGACAGGGTGACTCAGGGAGGCCTCACTGAATAAAGTTCTGAGAGAAGTCAGCACAAGAGCTGTGGTGACTTTGCTTCCTATTTCATGGAGAAAATGAAGGGGCATTCCATGCTGAGGGATCAGCAAGTACAGAAGTGCTGAGACCACAGCATTCCTGATGTGTTTGAAGAATAACTAGGAAGTTGGTATAGCCAGTGGGGTTTGAGTAAAGGAAGAAAAGAGGAGTAGGAGGGGAGAGCAGAGGAAAGACTCTGGAAAGATGTTGAACAGAGAGTGCCATCTGACATATTTTATCAAAATACCTTTATTGCTCTGTAGAGAGTAGACTAAAAAAGATCAAGGACAGAAACTTGAACTAAGAGTTCCCAATTGCTGAGATGGGAAAGACTGTAGAAGGAGCAGTTTTGATGGTGGTGGTGGAGCTATTTTGAGTTCAGTTTTTGACATATCAACTGTTAGGCGCCTAATAGGTCTAATTAATGTATGTATCATATGTCATGGATACATGATTCTGGCTTTCGGGGGAGAGAGCCAGGCTGGAAGTATAAATACATTAGAGCAGTAAGATTGGATCAGCTTCTCAACAGAGTAAGCATAGATAGAAAAGAGATAGGGTCCCAGGTCTAAGCCTGGGGGGTCCTAGGCAGAGATGAGGAGAAACATGAAGAGTAGATAAAGAGAAGTATCCAGAGAAGTAGGAATAAAACCAAACAAACAGTCTTGGGAGCTCAGTGACAAAAAAAGTGTTTCAAAGAGGAGACAGTAATTATGTCCCGTGCTAATGACTGGTTAGGTAAGGTGAAGACAGAGAAATGACCATGGACTTAGCTAAGGAGAGGTCTTTAGGACCTTTCAAAGAGTTTTGCCATAAAAGGGATATGAGAAAGGAGAGTAGCTAGAAGGGAATTGTAATAAAGAGAACTTTTTAAAAATATATGAGAAAACAAGTTTGACTGTTGAAGAGAGTGATCAAATAGAAGAGAGAAAATTGCCGGAGCAATTTCCTTTTAGTAGGTGTGTGTGCTGGGATTTAGTGGCAAACAGAGGGGTTGGTCTTGTTAGGAGAATGGCTAGGTGAGATGGTTGAGTCAACGGATACAGATACAGGTAGGAGGGTAGATGTAGTGAAGTTCTCTCGAGTGCTGCCATCTTCTCAGTGAACGGGGAAGCAAAATCATCAGCCCAGAGTGAGGATGACAAAGTTGTTTAGAGGTATGAAGATGGAGGAGTAGGTAGGAAATAGCTGTCTAGGGGAGCAGGAGAATTACTGGACTAGAGATATACAGTTTAATTGCTGTAAGGTATTCAAAACATCTCTAAGGTGAATACTTTGACTTTCTGAAGTCAGATATTGCTGGTTTTTTCAAACTGGTGTTCTCACATAAGATATCCTTGGATCACCAACTGAGAGGAGCCAAGAGAAAGCCTAGAAGTGAATAAATATCTGAAGATGCAGCTGATAGAACGTAACCACTTCTTCTAGAAAACTACCAATATTTTCCTGGGATTTCTTTTCTTAACTCCCTTCCTTGGCCCTCTCCCCCATTATCCCCTTCCTTATGTGCTGAGATACAGGTAGATTAGTTAGTGATAGATTTCAGGAAGCACAACCACTTTTACTTTTGCATTGGCCAACTTTTTCTGTTGTTCTCTGGTAGCAGGCAATCCCCAGTTCTCAGACGCTTAGAAGAATCAAGATTTGTTTCTCTTTGGTGTTACATGCTGGCTGTAGATCCGTTGTTTAAAGCTGAAGGAGTTCACATTCAGATCATGCCATTCTCTGGGCAGAGGAAGAGAGCAATGGCAAGACTACATGGTGTCTTTTCAAGCTTCTGCATGGAAGTAGTAATTGTCACTTTTGCTCACATTTCACTGGTCAAAGAAAGTCATATGGCTAAGCTTGATGTCAATGGGATGGGAAGTATAAAGTTCTTTTAGGGAGGAACAAATAGTTTGGAACAATTATATAATTAGCCACAAACTTTTCCACGTGTGGCAAGAGAAATCCTTCTCAAGAAACACAATGGGTCAAATTACTTCATTCCAAACACAACTGACATTCAGCCCCCAGGAGTAACCTCGGGTGATTAGACACTTGGTATGAATTTTTGGATGCAATTTTACATCTGACTATATGGGTTAGATTATTTTGCTTTAGAATTTAGAATCTGTCTTACCTTCAGGGAGGCAGGTCAGTTATTTCATCATGTACATTATAGGTATTATAATATCAAAAGCAACCATGTCAAGTTTTACAAAATGCATCTTATAAGCTTGAAGAGAGAGTGCCACCCAGAACTGTTTTTTTGAGACTTTCTTCAGTTCCATGAGCAATTTTATAATAATATAAATATAATATAATAAAGAGCTCTGACTGCAACTCTGTAAAATAAAAATCCAGAAAAGGTAGAGAATTCTGTATGTGTTCCTTCTCTAGAAGGAAGAATTTTATAGCTTAATAAAGAGCTGGGATATTTTTCCAAGACACTGAGTAACTAAGGCCTATGACTCAAAGCTTCTATGTCAGGTATGGTGCCCTGTGGAAAGCATTTGGCTGTTCTGAATGATTGCCTAGCCATAGAGATGAGAAACCTGAGACCAGCCTCAAGGTTGTCAAGGCTGCAATGGATGCCTGGTATTTTGGTTTAAACATGGTTTAAACATGGACCAGGGTCTGTTGCTGTTTGCTCTTCAGTTTCTCTTTACTGACTATTCTCCTGCTTGTGTATGAATATGAGATTCTGACAGCTGACAAAGGACATTCCAAGAACTTAGCCAGAGCCCAAATTATGCACTGCTGGGGGAATTACTCCTCATAGAGTTGTCCAACGACCCTGCTCTGGAGAAAACACTCAGGTAATGCATTCCCAGTGGTAGCTCAGTTCCCATCAACTCACCACTGGTGCCCTCATTATGGTGTTTTTCTTTCTTTAGGTTTTAGGTTTTTTTCCCCGCTAGTCCATCTCAACCTCCCACCACAGCAAATTTAGTGTCCATGAAGGGGCCTGGGTAGCTATCCCCTGAGACTATGTTAGGTTTATTTTTAGTTCAGGCAGTTTGGAAAAATTACTTTCCCTCTCTGACTGCACCAGGACTATCTTAACTCTGACTTAGAATTCTAGACTTCTCACCTTGAACTGAGACTGAGAAGGTAACTCATGCCTTCCTCTTAAAGATGGAGCAATCACATTGCAATGAGGATAAAAGATTTGCCAAGAGTTACTCAGACACCCAATTGTAAGAGTGTTTTTCTTTGGTCTGTTGGTCTCAGATCTGTAAAATGTTTAACTGTGTAAAATTGCAAGTTAGTCTGACTAAATTGGACAGATTGCAGGTAAAAACCCCACTTCCTAAATCCCAATTGATCCCCTGAGCCATCCCTACGCCTTAAAAGTGTTATTATTACGATCAAGCTACATGCTCAAAAATTATTTCCCTTGGGAACACACACCTAACCCAGACGAAAAGATTACTATTTTTTTTTTACTCTCTCCATACCCTTTGTTCTAGGTTTCTTGTTTCTTTCTTTCTCCCCATCTTATGTCTCATTTAAAGTGATATTAAAATGCTATGCTCTCCATAGTCTCCCATCTACTATTAGGTTGAACTATATAAAATTGCCAATATTCAGCTGTTTTGACATCAAAGGTCTGCGATTTCACACAGTTCCATCTAATCCAATTAGAATGAGATAGTACATTTGTAAAAATTCCCATGCTGAAAAGTGCAGATTATTGACCAAGTTAATGGCAACTCATTGACAATATGTAATAGAGTCGAATGTGTACCCAAGTTTTAATAAGATCCTTTGTAAAATGAAGGCTAATTACATTAAATGAGAACTTTAATTTGGAAGAGAATTTCAACTTTTGATAAAAAAGTAATCATTAACATGATTAACACATGTTAATACGCCAAGAGTCTGTGTGCAATGGCTCGGCACACACAACATGCTTATGTGTTAAGAAAACAGGCTCCTCATTTCATGTTATACACTTTATTTCTCTTTTGTCTCACTCTCTTCTCTCTGTTGCTTTCATGGCTAGACTTCTGAAAACAGTCTAAACTCACTCTGTCACTTTCTCCCTCTTATTCATTGTGTACTATGTTGTAATCTGGTTTCTGTCCCCAACACTCCACTAAAACTATGTTTGCCCAGGTCACTAATGACCTTTGATGGGCAAATTCAATGGGAGCATTTCTGTCTTTATCTCACTTAACTTTCCTGCTGTATTTGACAGGATGGACCAAGATTTACTTCTTACTATTTCAACCTTGTCCCTGACTTCCATGGTCTCGCCTTCTCTTTTTTCAGTTGTGTGTCCCAGAGCCTAGCCTAACGTTGGGACTGGAAGGTACTTGTTCATGCTTGTTGAATGAATGAATTAATGAGATTACAGCACTTCGTTAAGTATTAGTCACTGCCAATAATCAATTTGATCCCCACTTCCAGCAATTTCTCTACCCCACCCTCCACCATATACATTTTTAATAATGTATAACTTGCAAGGTGCTACGCTCTCCCTGTTTTTATCTCAGAAATCCTATGGCGTTGGTTGGGAGCAAAGCAGGCAAAACAGAGGAGACTGCTGGTTCCTTCTCACGTGGCTTCCTCTAAATTGAGCGTTATCAATACGCTGGGTCATCAGTCATGTTTTTAGTACCCCCTTAACTCTTAAGAAAAAAGATTCATGATCTTTTTCTTTCCTCCCCAGGATGTATCACTTAGATATCCAATAAAGTGTATGCACAAATAGCCACTTGTTGCTTGCTTAGACATATGACCTGACAAAAAAGATAGGAAAAAAGCCCAACACAGGACTCCAGGAAAACAAAAGAAATGAGCCAACAGAAAATGTGACACTCACACACACATACTTTATGCATGTTTAATTTCTGTTGTTTTGGTTGGAAAACAGCTGCAGGTGTCCTCTAATTATAACCCCATTTTCACAAATATCAACTGTCATATTTAATCTGTTAGAGTCACCATATAGCCTACTGTTACAGCACATTTCTTTCATTACAAATTTAGCAGCAGAGTCTTGAATGCTCAAGCTAACATTCAGGCTAGTCAATTAATGCATTATTTACAAGTTAAATGTTATTAAAAACAGGTTCTTAATTTGCTAATGATTTAGTAGACCCAAGGCAATATTCCAATATTTTTTTTATTGAAAAATGAAGGAACATTTAGAAGATTTGGGATGGGGAGGGACGCCAGGGGTATTTTGGCCTCCCTCACCATTTTCTGAGGTTCTTTTCTGCTTTCTTCTTTATTGTGTGTTGTTTTGGTGCCTGTACTAACCAGTTGCAGCAAGAGTTAGAAGAAAGACATATGAAGAATAATAACAGCATAAGTATTCTTCTGAGTGATGTTTTTAAAAATCACCAGGCAGTTTGGAATGACTCAATATATGTTCCCCATACAATTGGTCATATTTTGATTTACAGCGCCATTCCAGCAGCACAGCAGGTAAAGAAGGTTAAAAGTCAGGGAAATTAAAGGTTATTAGCATTCCACTGTTGTCAGGCTGCAAAAGTGGAATATATGTCTTTTCAAATATACTTTGAAAAATTAAGAGTTTCTAAGGTTTAAGGGCCTCAGAGTCATCACTACAATCTCGATTTTATTCTTGGTTTTAGTTTTTTTCTTCTTTTGCCTTTGACCTTGATCACATTCTAAAGTCCTATCTTTCATGTTCCAAAGTTCCACGACACACACCTGAGTTAGGAAAGATAACCTGGGTAAGCTCTTTGATGATTCCATGAAAGGATTCAGCTCCTTCGAACCTGTTACTCCATCTTCCTGCCATTCTCTCCGGCTCTCTTCTCCAGTCATCTCCTTTCTCCTCTGCTTCTCTCTTGTCCTCTTAAACCTTTTAAAAAACTTAACCGAGATGCACCTTCTTAAGGAAATCTGGTTACAATAAAATCTAGTCCACAATGGTTTTTCCCATCTCTTAATTGTTATTTCATGTCTACATCACATAGTCAGTCAACTGTTACCCTGCTTCTCTGCAGATGTTT
The DNA here is from genome assembly GCF_019186645.2 of Phyllostomus hastatus. Classification (NCBI taxonomy): domain Eukaryota; kingdom Metazoa; phylum Chordata; class Mammalia; order Chiroptera; family Phyllostomidae; genus Phyllostomus; species Phyllostomus hastatus. The sequence goes on along the minus strand of NW_025333735.1, from coordinate 1,387,066 downwards.
CTCCGTGAGACAAGCTGTGGAGTCAGAAAGACCTGACATTTGTTTGTGGTGTGACCTAGGGCAAATGATTTCTTTTCTCTAAGTCTCACTTTTTTTTTCTCTTAAATGAAGATAAAAACCCTTATTTAATTGTTGTGAGAATTGGTACGTGAAGAACCTAGTTAAATGACAGGAACTTGTATACAGCGGTTCCTGTTGCTCTAATGAAATGAGATAATTTACATCAACCACCTAGCACTGTGCCTAACTTGTGTTCGGCACTCAATAAAAATTAATTCCCTTTGGTACAATAACTAGGTCATAATCATTTCTTGTTTTCATTTTCACTCAGAGTAAAATTTTCTCAAGGGCAAGCACTACATTTATTTTAAAACTCTTCAGTTTGTATGGATTAATGTTCCATCCTCCATATTTTGGAAGGTGTTCCGTATATCTTTGAGGAAATCCAGGCAGACCCGAGTGCCCACTGCCCACACTGGTGACCTGGGTGAGGCACATTTTTATTGGTTCTGCCTCTTTCCTTGCCTCTCTCTCCCTGTTCCCTTCACTCCTGGGGCCTCTAAATCAACTATTGGCAACCTCAGTCTTTGTCTCAAGCTCTACTTTTTGGGGAATCCAAACTAAGTAAGGAAAAGCTTCAAATGACAGAGAAAGACAATACGTAAAACAGTGAGTAAAGAAGCAGAAGAACCTTGAGAATTGCCCAAGGGAGAATGTCAATAGAATAAAGATGAGAATAGAATTAATTCATTCATTCATACAGAGGAAGGTAAAAACATATTTATAGCATTGTGACATTATTGCATTGTGACATTCTTTTGTGTTAATAAAGCTATTGTAACAGTCATAATTTGCATATCCTTTTCCACATCAATATCTGTAAACCTACTTTTGCCCACCCTTGAATTGAAAAAATTTTTATTGTGCATCTAATATGTACCACACCAGGTACTGATGATCAAACCAGGCAAGGTCTTTCTGGCCCCATGGTGCTTACATCTTAGTAAAGGAATATGCAATAAAGAAATAAATCAACAGGGAAAATCATGTCAGGGAGTGATAAGAGCTTTGGAGACAAAAAGGGAGGGTAAGGGTTAGATTGTGTACAGGAGAGGCTGCTATTTTTGATAGTGTGATCTATTTAAAATGAGCCCAGGCCTGTCTGAGAACAGGCCTGGCTAGAGTGAGAATGACCCATCTTTTGTCCACTGCCTATCATCTTCTGGAGTTAAAGCAGAAAAACATTCTTTCTAGCCTGGGAATGAGGTCATAAGACCAGATAAAAATCCTGCTGGTTAGGAAAAGTGGGGTGCAGAGATTTCTCTGGGTATAATTTTCCAAGTCAAGTGCTTTCTGCTCTAAAAGGCCCTGAACCTGGCCTGCAGCTCCTGTGTAAGCCCTTCCTTTAGGAATTCCCGCAGGGGTGGCAGCCCTTAATTTTTCTGTCTTCTCCTCTGTTCAGTGCATCTTTCTCTTCTCTTTCTCAAATAAAAAGAATACTATTATTTCTATAAAATTTTAGAGTATATACAGAGCATACTTTGTCTAATTTAATCCCCATACAACTTTGTCCATTAACTTTTAAAAAATTTTTTCAATTACAGATGACATTCAACATCACATTAATTTCAGCACAGTGGTTAGACATTGTCCATCAAGTATTTTTATCCTTGTTTTAGAGATGAGGATGCTGGGCCTTGGGGACTTAGCTGAGGACCGCCTAGCTAGAGTAGAGCTCGGACTCAAACTCAGTCTTCTGGTTACAGTCCAGTGTTCCTTTCAAAACTGAGTCCATGGGCCACACTACACTGATTTTTGCCTCTTCTGCCACCACCACCAACCCCTATCGTACCCCATGGCAGCCAACTTGTATGGGCAGACGATCTCCTTCTGTAAGATCCCATCACTCTGACTTCCATCAGTGGGCATAGGATCAGATCTCACTAGACCCAGAAAGTCTGAGGACAAGTCTTTCAAGAGATTCTGTCTTCAATATTCTAACTCAGCTCATGTGTTGCGCTCCTGATTGTGTGTTCTCACTGCCACATTAAGATATCAATGTTTCTCTTAAAAGTAATATTTATTTTTAAGCATGTGCTAAGAAATCCTTAATGATCCTTCCTTTGAGAAAATATGGGGTGAAATTTGATATAACTGTTGCTGGATCTGTTCTGCTCCATTCAGTGGACTCCCCCGACCCCGTGCTTTTTTTCTTCTAGTACATCCCACTCGATTCTGCATCTGAAAGCCTCCGTCCCTCAGGGTTGGACCCTCTACCATGTGGGGACTCAGAGACGATTTCCTCTGTGGGGTGAACTCCACTGCACAGGCTGAGTGGGGCTCTGCCCTTGGGTTGCAGTTGGAAACTGTGGATTTTTGAAAGTTTGAAACCTGATGTTCTCTGCTAGCATCTCAAAGACTATATGGGAAGCACAGCACTTTTAAGGACATTGCTTTTAAAATGTTGGGAATTCAAGATGATGAATATCCACTTAAGGCCATCTCTTCTGAGGTACAGGTTGATGATACTAAACATTTTTAAAGGTTCTTTTTGGTATACAAATGCTCCAACTAATAATTTTTAATTCTTACTATAATTCTGTGTGAGGTAGGTATTTTTCTAATTCTCATTTTATGCTTCAGTAGCACTTTCTATTTCTCCTTCAAAACACTTTGCTCACTCGTAATTATTTAACAACTTAGCTGTTGTAATTATTTGTTTAATATGCAGGAGTTAAAAAGGCACATTCTGGAACCAGACAGACCTCATTATGATTCCTGGTTCTAAAAGCTGTACTCTCTGTGGCCCTGGGAAGATGACATAATGTGACCCTGCCTCAGTTTCCTCATCTGTAAAATGTAAACAATAATAGTATTGGCCTCATACTATTGTTGTGAGTTGTAAAGGTGTTAATGTGAACAGGGCTCAGTACTACGCCTGGAATGTTGTAAGCATTCCATAACCGTTGACAATTATTATTATTACTGTTATTGTTCTATAATAAACACATGACCACCTATCATGTTTTGCCAGGGCCAGTCCTCATTTGCCAACTGTCTTGTAGTAATTATTAATAGTGTCTGCCTTTGCTCTCAAAAGTGTCTAGTTTGTGAAGACTATAGAAGTGGAGGCCTGAGTAGTGGTTGCCCGGGTAAGGGAACTAAACCTGGGAAGATCTGAATAAATGTAATGGATCATGTCTATCTCCATGTATGTGTTGTGATATTGTACTATTGTTTTGTAAGCTGTTAGTATTGGGGGAAATTGGGAAGCAGGTACATGGGATCTCTCTGTGTTGTTTCTTACAACTCTTGTGGATACACAAGAATTCAAGATAAAAAATCGTAATTAAAAGAAGAAGGGTTAAAAAAGTCCCAATTTGAAAGATAAAATAACAGTGTGATTATCCCAGAAACAACAGCCATTGTCTCACCAGGACGTGACCACTTTCCATAAAGAGAACTGTTACTGGTTCCCTCTATTTCCTTTACCTAGTTCAATTTGTCTTCATTGTACTTATCTCCACTTGACTCATACTTATTTGTTTATTCTCTCAACAATTATTCATTGAATGACTACTAGGTTTCAGCCTTATATCAATGAGCAAGTTCCTTGGGAAACTTTCATTTTATTGAAGGAAATAAATAATAAACTAAATAAATAAATAGATGAATTATTTAGTATGTTGGAAAGTGATGTGTGATGGAGAAAAGACAGATGTATTAGTCAGAGTTCTTCTGAGAAACAGAACCAACAGGATGCACGTAAATACTTATTATAAGGAATTGGTTCACCTGATTATGAAGGCTGGGAAATCCCAAGATCTGTAGTCTGCAAGCTGGAGACCCAGGAAAGCCAGTGGTGTAGTTCCAACCTGAAAGCCGACAGACACAGACTCCAAACCCATGAAGAGCCATTGTTCCAGTGTAAGTCTGAAGGTAGGCAAAAGCTGGTGTCCTAGTTTGAAGATGGTCAGGAAGTTGGCATTCCTTCGCATTCATTTCCTTTCCATTCAGGCTTTTAGCTGGCTGGACCAGGCCCATTGACATTAAGGTGGGAAATCTGCCTTACTCAGTCCACTGACTCAAATGTTAATCTCATCCCCAAACATCGAGAAGCCCAGAATAATGTTTGAAAAATGTATCTGGCCAACTCATGGCACAGTCAGGCTGACACATAGAATTAACCATCACGATAAGATAAAGGGGAATTGGTACTGGATGGTGATTTAAATTTTAAACAAGGTGGTCATGTAGCCTTTTTGAGAAAGGGATATTTGAGCAAAGACTTGAAGGAGGTGAGCCATTTATTGGCTTATTGTTCATCTTCCCTGATCAAAATAAAAACTTCATGACACAAGAGATTTAATGTTTTTCATTTGTTACATTCCCAGTTCCTGATGCTTAGTTACTAGCTTGTCACAAATATTTGTTGAGTTAATGAGTGAGGATGGGGACTGTGGTTTGGGTGCATTTACATCTCTTGTCCCTAGCGCAATGTTTGGCACATCCACATAATCATTAAGTATTTTTTGTTTGTTTTTAAATTTCTATGATTGTTCACAGTAAGCATCACTGGACATGGGCTTACTTCTGTTGTCTGATAAAGTGTCCCCAGCACTTCGGTGCTGAGAACAGTGCCTGAATATACATAGTATTTAGTTAATAGTAATTCTTATTACAGACTGTGGGCTCAGATAAGGAGACTGAGCTAGGAAATGGGAAGTGGCTCCACGATGGTCTCAAGGCCAGAAGACAGTAAGGCTGGGGCCTTAACTCTGGTTTTCTAACCCTTTAATCACAGTATTTATCTACTTCAGACTGCTTTTAAAATTGTTGGGGATATCTTACTTGGCCACAGCCTTTCTGCCACCTGCCCTGTTGGTCCCTTACTTGCAAACACAGGGCCACATCATGAGTGACAGGCAGGCAGGTTATGTTGAGTTGTCAGCATGCACACCTCCCAGAGGACAGCCATCTCCTCCAGGTACCACAGTGTCAGGGGACACCCTTCACAGTAACAGCAGTGGAAGGTTATGCAACCTTTTGGCGACCATTGACTTTGTCAGACAATAGTGCATTCAGTTTGAAAGACTCCACCGGGAAGTTGCAGACTTTTAAAACTAATTTGGTGTTTATTCAACTTTGCAATCACTTCTATGTACTATCTGTGTTTCACACACCGTGAAACGGCGCTACACTGTGCAATTGAATTAGTTCTACAGTGACTCAAAGGCATTAAACAATGACTTTGATATTTTAAGTACTGACTAGGAGGGATTTTTAATTCCTTCCTCATAATGAAAGCAACAAAAAAACCCAGTTACACAACCCTGGAACACTTATTCTCTTTTCTATTCTGGGTGGACCCTACTGAGACAGAAAAAAATCTCTGAGCATTTAGTTTGCTTAATGGCAGAAGAAAAATTAAACAAGCATAGACGTGCAACCTTAATGACACCCAGCAACACTAGAATAACAGTTCCCAGCTTCTAAAACCTGTTATTTAATACAATGGGTAAATCTTGTGGGAGCTTTTCAGGTGCTGCTGAGTCTGAAAAAACAGCTACTTTGTGAGAAAGGGTGGGGGTAGAAGCAGGGCGTGCGCCCTGCTTGTGCTTATTTGCTCAGGAGGGTCTCAGTGTGCAGTCCAAGGCGGGCAGGTGCTGGATGCAATTCAGCTCTCACTGGGCAGTCTCTGGAGGCCGTGACCCTCCTGAAGACAACGCTGGGGCTATGTGAGTTCACAACTCTTGTCAGTTCTGCCAGTGACACTCTGGCACTTTCCATTCAGAGCCCTTCTGGAGATGGCACTGACAGAAAGCAGCAAGAGGGGAAAAAATCCAAACAAAAACCACAGCCAGTGAATTAGTGCCATCAAACTACAAGCATTAGCTGGTAATAGTTCAGGGCAAAGCACCTAAGTGATGATTCACATCTAACAATAAATATATGAATAGCTGTTGAAAGCTTGTTTGATTTTCACAAAGAGGTTTAAACAAACATTCATTTGTTCATTAGTCTTAAGCAACACTTTTATGGCAGGGGATGCATTAAACCTAACAGATGTCTGCGACCAAGATATTTGGTAGTTTTAAAGATGAAGACACGAAGCCATGCATATCGCTTATGCGGAGCGGCCTTGAAGTACCTGTAATGGAGTGAGATACAGTTATTATGTATTAATGCTGTGAATCTTCATCCAACGAGAGAAAACAAATAAGCGAGAAGGAATGTTGCGTCTGTGGAAATAAAGACTTAGAGGGACTGGTTCTGCACTTGGTCCTGTGTTTGCATAAACTCATTTTGTTGTTGTTGTCGCACAATTTTTAAAAATGCAAGTGGTTTAAATCTGTTCCCTAAGGTAATTTATGCTAAACTGGCATTCCAACGCCATAAATTCCCAGTTTATGGCAATCTCAGCTTGGGTGTCAGGTCAGGCTGGGTTACTGAGCAAATGGCCACTTCCAAATTTTTAGGGTAATTGCTTCTATAACTCATTTAGCATAGGAAATCTCTAATTGTCATTGACGCTTTTGTTTCCCTTTTCCCTCCTCCTTTTTGCCACAGGTTTGTACTGATGGCCACTCCCCATGAAGAAGGCATTAGTCCTTTTATCTTCTATAACACGTGGATTTTGTCATTCTCAAAGCCTTTACTCGTGACTCTGTGATGTCATCCTCGATGGGGCCCAGGGGGAGGACTGTCTGAGAACAGTTTTGCCCCAGCCATTGTTCATCCTTACCCAAGAAACCACCAGGTAACAGAGGATAGGTCACGGTGTTGGGGTTGGGACACAATGAAGCACAAATGACCATAAGCGCAATTCTCCGAAGGTTTCTATAAATGCTGGTTATTGATGTCAACCCGAATGGCGTGAGCACTTGCAGCAGCATAGCTTGATTTCCTCTCTCATCTCGCGTGTGTGGGAGCCTTGGTGAGAAAGATGTCGTTGGGTTTGTGTATTAGTTGATGGCCTGGAGCTTCTGTTGATATGTCTGTCTACATGGGGACTTTTTCATCAAACTGCATTATAAAATATGTTAAATACTCAACTCCTAAATCCAATTCATTAATTATCTTGCTTAAAATATACTTTAAATATGTCACATTTGACATCATATGTCACTGATAGTAGAGGAAAATGATAACACTTAAAATCAATAAATGTTTTAAATTTATTTTACTTATTATGATTGTCATAATATTTTGACACAAAGGGCTGACATGTCAACAGTGCTATTATCACGATGTGCAGCAATGGCATTGAACTGTCTCACCTTCTGTGTTGCTGTTTCAGGGTAAAATGGGCCCAGGGGGAAATACAGCTAGAGATCTCCAAGGAAACATCTGCTTATGGAGTCAATGCAGATCGTCACTGAATAAAGCAGCCTGAGTGCAAAACAAAAGGTGGGGAGAAGTCCTCACTCTTATCTGTTACCTTTCTCCCAGTGGATTAAAAAATAATAAGAGCTAAAGTGCATGGAGTGCTCTCTATACACCAGACCTTGGGCAAAATGTTTCTTGCATTTTGTCTCATTTCATCCTATGAGATGAGATGCATTTACCCCTGATTTATAGATGAGAAAACTGAGGCTCCCAAAGCATATGTAACATGTACAAGGTCACAAATCTTGTAAGTGACAAGCCCGAGGTTTGAGTAGATCAATGCCCAGCTCTGCTGAGACACCAAAGCCATCACTGTTCTGTGTGGTTTGGAACTAAAGTTGATTCTGGCTTCTGGCTCATCCTGACTTTCCACCAAAATTCTGTCTTATTTCTTTTCTCACTGACTCTGCTGCATGATTCTGTAGTAGAACTTGAATATGGACCATGAGTTTGGAGTTTACAAAATGCTTTCACACACCTGGAGAAGATAGGCTTGGAGGTAAACAATGCTCCTCTCTTTGTCTCCAAGCTTTAGAGGTTAGAGACAGATTCAAAGAAAACTACAGGAAAGGAGGATTTGAAAGCTATGCCTTTCCTGTTATTTAGGACACTGGCAGAGACAGATTTTTTAAAAGGCTAAATGTAGGTTTGACCCTGCTTGAACTAAGCACTAAAACAATGAGTAATAGATGTGACTTGGGATATTTCACAGCTGTGGTATTCTCAATGCGCAACTAATTAAATTCCAGCAGAGTTCCTGGTGGGCAGGGCTGATGTCTCCTCACCCTAGTCCCTGTTTTGTGTAGAGTGGGTGCCCAACCAATATTTGTTGAATTGGTTATTTATCCACAGCCAGACATCAGCACGTTGTTCCTGTCTTAATCACTATTTTCTCAACTATTGGTTTGTTTATAAAGTGTTTTTATTTTTACCAGTGGGTCTACACCAACACCTTAACAATTAGCCTTGGCAACTAAAAGCTAGTCATTTGTTCAACTAATGTGCATTTACTATTGTTTTTTGGACAAGGCCCTGCATTAGGCCCTGGAGATATAGCAGAAGTGAATAAAATAGACAGTCATGGGAGATATACATCAGTCAACTAATTAGACAACTAGATAATTATTTAATTATCATAGTGGCAAGTCTTACAAAGTATAAATGGTATGGGTGCACATAATAAGAGAACTTGATCCAGATTGAGAGCTTTCTTGGAGCTTTCTTTTGAGCTGAACTGTGAAGGATGAATGAGAATGAACCAGGACAAGAAGAATAGGGAAATGACAGCAAGAAGGGTTTTGAACAACCAATTCAGGCAGAAAGCATGCATTGGTGAGAGCAGTTCAATCAGAAGAAGATCCATAGTGTTCTGAATCAGAAACCAGATCAGTATGGCTGGAATGGGGTTGAGAAAGAAGTGGGTAGTGCAGCAAAATGAGACTTCCTTTTTTTAACCACTTAAGACTTTTTGGTTGCAATAATAAAGGACATTTATAAGCCTATAAAAAATCCAGTTAAAAAAATCCAGAGGTAAGATGGCACCAGTCATAAGTTCATCAGAACTCTTTATGCCTCTCTAGTTTCCTTGGCTCTAATCTCCCTCACATATTGAGTTGTGACCCCTAAGGGAGTGAAGTGCTTGCTACAGCTCCAGGCCTCACAACCTCCATCTACACAGAACTTGTTACAGCCTGAGATTTGCCCTGATCGGAGCATGGCAGTCATATGCCTTGCCCTGAACCACACACAGTGTTGAGAAGGCAGAAGAGGTCTGTTTAACGTCCGGTGGGCCAGGCTGTCTGCCTTTTGAGCCAAGGGAAGAGTCAGCTTCCCTGGAAGCAAAGAGATTATAAAACAGAAATCAGGATTGCTGGGAAGCAGATAATGGGGATGAGGAGGCCACAGTGTCCTCTACCAGGCTGAAGAGAAGATAGGTCTGTGGTATAGGATTTGGGGCTTACTAAAACCACAAGGAGTCATTAAAGAATTTTTAGCAGGTCAGTAAGGTCATTAGATTTAAATTACATATTCAAAACATCATTAGGAACTTCACGTTGTATCTATAGTTCCCAAGAAGACAGTAATTTTCAGGTAAATAAAGAAATCGTTAGGTTATGATAAAAAATGTAAATCATTTTTCTAGTCTCCCTAATAGTAATAATAGCTAATTCTTATTAGTCTATTTAATATTAATAACAGCTAATAATACAGCTGAGTCAGCCACTCTGAATAGTTTTACAAGCATTATCACTTACAATCTTCACTATAATCCTAGGAGGTAGGGTTATATTATCCCACTATTATCCCAATATTACTGATGAGAAGTTGAGGGTATAGAGCACAGGTGGTGAACACAAGGCCTGTGGGCCGAATCCGGCCCTCCATCTTGTTTTATGCGGCCTGGCACCTTGTTTCTGTCCAGCGGCAGTGCTGAGCTCCTCGCCCCTAGTTAAGGAGTAGTTGCATTTACACAGTCCTAAAATGACATTTGGCCTTTTGAAGGCAACCACGAAGCTGATGTGGCCCCCAGTGAAAATGAGTTTGACACCCCTGTAGAGAGTTCAATTTACGCAACGTTGTTACGTAACCAGTAAATAGCAAGACTAATAGCTGTCTGGATTGAAATGTTTTGCTATTCCACTAAACTCTGGAACAATATGGGGGCAGGGGTAGCCCTGCCTTTATTTATTTGGTAAACAATTAGTGAACAAAACAATTAGTGAATCTGTGCCAAGATTCAGGAATCTCAATTGGTCAGCCAAATTGTGTAGAATACGCTTGAATTAAAAACAATATTATTGTGGTAAAAAAATATATATAATGTAGAGTTTGTAATTTTAACCATTTTTAAGTATACAATTCAGTGGCATTAATTATATTCACAATGTTGTATAACTATCACCACTATCTATTTCCCCAAACTTTTTCAATACCACAAACAGAAACAATTAAACAACAACTAACTCCCCATTCTCTCACCTCCTCAGGCTCTTAAAACCTCTGATCTACTTTCTGTGTTTATGAATTTGCCTATTCTCAATGTTTTATATAACTGCTACCATACAATATTTGTTCTTTTGTGTCTTATTTTCTTTTGTGCTTCTTACATGTAGCATAATGTTTTCAAGGTTCATCTATGCCCTAACATGTATGAGAACTTCATTCCTTTTCAAGGATGAATAATCTGCTAGAAATTTGACAAAGCTATTCTTGTTAGTACAATGATTACAAAATATTTGAAGCTGAATAACTACAATTTTAAGTAAGTATTGAACTCCCTGGTTTCCACTATCCCTGTAGCACTCTATTGTCTTAAAATCAGTAGCCTACTTCCACTTATTAACGTTTCCTGCTTGCTTCACAAGGTATTTGCAATTACAATCATGGCCCTTGTAATCTGGAGTGATAGAGCCCTTGGAGATTGATTAGACTGAGTTCTCTCCTCAAGAAGGTGGAAACTTGTCTCTGTATACACTTTTGCCATCAACTGTTAGCGTGGTGCCTCATATGGTAAGTGCTTAATATATGTTTGAGGATTCAAGTTTGAATTTAATGCACCAAATCTTTATCCAATGTTTTTAGTTTTCTAGGCCTGTGCTAAGGGACATGGACACAACAGGGGGCAAAAGAAATGTTACCGGTCTCTTGGAGACTATACTACAGGTGATGATGATGACAAGAGCTGTCAGTCTTAAAAATACTGATGCCTTCTATTTGTGTAGTTTTCTGTTTTCAAAGAAAGTTCACATATATTAGCTCATTAGTACTGTGGTGTTTGACATACATTTACCTTTGGAAATGAATGGCTACTTTCTAGTATATTTCAAATGGGACAAGTTAGAAGAGGGTATTGGTTAACCGAGATTTTAAGGTTTAATTTAATGGGTGGTAAGTGATGAATTAATTCTTCAAGGAAAAGATTTCTTTAAATCTAAAAATATTTTGTATAAAGGACATTGTTCCTCAGCCAAGTTGGGAGAGATGCCAATTTTTGCCATGCCCTAAGAATCCTCACCAACTTTCATGCCATTTCATGAACTTAACTCTCTTGATAGTTCCAGGATTTAAGTTAAAAAGGTGCCTTAAAACAAAATCCAGAGCACATTACCCTTGTCTCTTTGTGTGTACAATATGTCTCTAGGTTCGCTCTGAAGGCTTTTAGAGAGTGAATAATTTCAGAGTTTCCTTGGGCAGGTTTCCTGAGTTCACCAGACTTGTTGTCACCTGGAACTGTCCCACTTATTTGGTTGTCAACAACATGCTAGCGGAAAAGAGGATAAGGCCACAATAGCTGCCTCACAGGCCACAACAATTTTCTGTCTTGCTATGTAGCTGGAAGTGTGGGTCTCTGTCTTCATTTGTCACAAGACTCCCAACCCCGGAGATCTGTGGGAAGAACGTAAGTGGAAAGAGCCAGCATTTAGTCAGTAAGATGACTGAGAAGAGACGGTATCTTTCTGAATTTCCTATTAAGCACTTAGTCCCCTGTCATTACCAAGTAAGGTTAGAAGGGGCCCGTGAAGAGCAGTGGGCTAATACCACTTAAAGAGTCCAAATGCAAATCACAGTTACAAAAAGTGCTTTTGGTCAAACATTAGGAAAGAACATTACTACATTTAAACAAACCCACCGAAGAAAACTGTGTAGGAGTAAGAGAAGGAGACTCTTGGAAAGGGAGGAAATTCCAGTTCAGTCTGGTTTATAGAAACTTCAACCACAAGCTCTTTTCAAAAGGATATCAGGATTCAGGCATTACATCATTTAGAGGAATTCTCATTGGTGTTCAGGCCCTAACTGGCTGGAATCTGGTTCTCTTTATTTAATCCTTTCTCAGCTGAGGCATTGCCCATTTAACTTTGGGAATATACTTTTCATGTTGTTGCCACAGTAGTAGTATTCTAGCAGGAAGCATTTCAAGGAAGTTGCTTTCTATAAACCCCTAATCTTAGAAAAAGTTTTATGTTTGGAGTGTCAAAAGCTATTTCAAATGCTTTGTAGCTATATAATTGGAAAAGCAGTATTACTGAGAGAAATGCTTCAATAAAGGCCTTTGAAAAATAGAGAACACGAGATTACCCACACCTCAGCCCCCCTTTTCTTATTGTTTTCCAGATTTACTGAGATATAAATGACATATAATATTGTGTAAGTTTAAAGTGTACAATGTGGCTTCTGGCCAATATGGAGGAATAGGTAGATACACTTTTCTTCTTTGCACAACCAATAGTAGTATAACAACCAATTTAAAAATACAAAACAACTAGAACTGTCAGAAACTCAAACTGTAAGGAAGTCAACAACCAAGAAGTTAAAGAAGAAACATTCCTCCAGACTGGGTAGGAAGGGGAGAGACGGGCAGTTGGGGTGGAGAGGACACATGGCAAGGTGGCTGCTGGTGGACCTGGAGGTCTCACATTTGTATGCAGATAAGCTGGGAGGAACAAGTGGGGAGTGAGACACACCACACAACCCAGAGTTATAGCATGGGGAAATAAAAACCTCAAAACCCCTCGCTGTAAAATGCTGTGGGGGTTGCGGTGGCAGGAGAAACTCCCAGTCTCATAGATGAGTCTGTTGGAGAGGTCCATGGGATCCTAGAATGTACACAAGCCCACTCACCCAAGAATCATCACCAGAGCAGCACCTGAAAGGGCATAATGCACTTGTGGGAAGGAGGGGAAGTGACTGAAAGCAGGGCAAGAACTGAACAAGTGGAGTTTTTCCTTCTGTGACCCCTCCTGCACATACAGTGCCACAATGCAACAAAGTGGGTTGCCCTGCCTTGCTAAATACCCAAGGCTCCACCCCTTACAATGTAACAGCTGTGCTGACATAAAGAAATATGGTCCAAATGAAAGTACAGATCAAAACTCCAGAAAAACACTAAGCAGAGAGGAGACAGCCAACCTATCAGATGCAGGGTTCAAAACACTGGCAATCAGGATGCTCACAGAAATGATTGAGTACAGCCACAAAATAAAAGAAGAAGTGAAGGCTATACAAAATGAAATAAAGGAAAATATACAGGGAAGCAGCAGTGAAAGGAAGGAAACTGGGACTCAAATCAATTATTTGGAACAAAAGGAAGAAATAAACATTCAATAGGAACAGAATGAAGAAACAAGAATTCACAAAAAATGAGGAGAGGCTTAGGAACCTCTGGGACAACTTTAAACATTCCAACATCTGAATCATAGGGGTGCCAGAAGGAGAAGAGGAAGAGCAAGAAGTTGAAAACTTAATTGAAAAAATAATTAAAGAAAACATTCCCAATCTGGTGAAGGAAATAAACATGCAAGTCCAGGAAGCTCAGAGAGTCCCAAACAAGTTGGACCCAAGGAAGCACACACCAAGACACACCGTAACTAAATTACCAAGGTTAAAGATAAGGAGAGAATCTTAAAAGCAGTAAGAGAAAAGGAGACCTACAAAGGAGTTCCCATAAGGCTACCAGCTGATTTCTCAAAAGAACACCTTGCAGTCAAGAAGGGCCTGGAAAGAATTATTCCAAGTCATGAAAAGAAAGGACCTACATCCAAGATTACTCTATCCAGCAAAGCTATCATTTAGAATGGAAGGGCAGATAAAATGCTTGTCAGATAAGGTAAATTTAAAGGAGTTAATCATCACCAAGTTGTTATTATATAAAATGTTAAAGGGACTTGTCTAAGAAAAAGAAGATCAAAGCTATGAACAGTAAAATGACAACAAACTCAATAACTATCAACAACTGAAACTAAAAAAAAAAAAAGCAAACCAAAACAAAACAAACTAAGCAAACAACTAGAACAGGAACAGAATCACAGAAATGGAGATCACATGGAGGATTTTCAACAGGAAGCAAAAAGGGGAGAATGGGGAAGAAAGTTACAGGGAATAAGAAGCATAACTGACAGGTAAAAAATAGACAGGGGGAGGTTAAGAATAGTATTGGAAATGGAGAAGACAAAGAACTGACATGTGCAACCCATGGACATGAACTAAGTAGGGAGAATGCTGGAAGGAATGGGGATACCAGGTGGAGGGGAGTAAAGGGGAGAAAAAATAATGGTACAACTGTAAAAGCATAATCAATAAAATATACTTAAAAATAAAGTGTAAAATGTGATGGTCTGATACACATATATATTGCAAAATGATTACCACAGTTAAGTAGCAAATGCCCCATGATCTCACATAATTACCATTTTTTTTTTGTAGTGAGAACATTTAAGATTTCTCTGAGTAACTTTCAAGTATATAATACAGTAGCGTTAACTATGGTCACCATGCTGTACTTGGAAACCCAGAACTTATTCATCTTATAACTGGAAGTTTTTACTCATTGACCAACAACTCCCGATTTCCCCTACTCCCCAACACCTGGCAACCATCATTGTAGTCCCTGTTTTCATACCTTGGCTACTGTGAATCATGTGGCAATAAACATGGAAGTGCAAATGTCTCTTCAAGATAGGGATTTCATTTCCTTCACATACATACCCAGAAATGAGATTGTTGGATCATATGGTAGTTCTATTTAAAACAACTTTTTTGTGGAACTCCCATACTGTTTTCCATAATGGTTATACCAATTTATATTCACATCAACAGTATACAAGAGTCAGCTTTTCTCCACAGAGTTACCAATATTTACCTCTTGTCTTTTTGGTAACAGCCATTATAACAGGTGTGAGGCGATATCTCAGTGTGGTTTTGACTTGTATTTCCTTGGTTATTGGTGAGTTTGTGGGACTATATCAAACTATGCAACAAAGGAAACAACAAAATGAAAGGGCAACCAGTGGAACGGGAGAAAATATTTGTAAACCATATATTCAATAAAGGGATTGATATCTAAAATACATAAGGAACCCATACAACTCAATAGCAGAGATCCCAAATAATCCAATTTTAAAATGGACAGAGGACCTGAATACATGTTTTTCCAAAGAAGACATACAAATGGCCAACATTCCCATGGAAAAATGTTCAACCACACAAAAGGGAAGAGAATACGAACACCATTTGCAAGAAGACTGGGGGCAGAGATATAACTGTCTGCAAAGAGATATGTCTTGGGTTTCTCAAATGTGATGTGCTTATTCTCTTCTGGTTCTATTGCTACCAAAATAATCAGATTTTTTACCTCACTAGTCAGGATTTTGTTCCCAAATATATGAAGAGAAGGGTGGGAGTATGAAACCTCAATAGCTGACCTTCAGAAGAGGCAGAAAGTTCAGAAAACTCATGAGTGAATATGAGTAGTGAGGAAGTATTAGCTATCTCTTTACCTATTTCCACACAGGGACCAACATTGAACTGGTTCAAAATTGGCAGTTGACTCAGAATGATATAGATAGTGTTTAATACTGTAAAATTAGTTGTGTTTGAGAGAGTAACATATATTTTTTACCTGGCTCACCAATGTTCCCTTGTCACTTATGAAATAATTTTCTAGGATGAAGTTTCCCTCTAGCCCAAAGCTCAAAATTATCAGTCATATTGAAAGGAAGAGTAAAAATGAGACAACAAACTTCTGTGCATTTAATTTCAGTTCATAAATCCATTATCCTTCAAATGTCCCTATTGTAAGTCAGGTTCCTCAGGAAGTAGACTCAGAGAGTGCCTTGTCTTGGGGGTGGGGGTGGGGAGACAACAATAGGGTTGGGGACAGGGAGAAGTCAAACTGGTGCAGTTCCAACAAAGGCCTCAGGTGTCTGTTACCCTTATCACAGGGCCCTTTGAGGATCTCTAAAGCTGGCTTAGCTTTGCAGAATTGTCCTGGATTGGAGTTAGGGAATTTGGCCTTTATACACTTGCTGTGACCAGTTAGGGCATGTGGGTGGCTGTAGGGGATGGTCTGCGACCATAGCTTTCTAGGGCAAATACTAGAGTGGGCCTCAGCTGAGAGCCGTAAGGGGCCAACACTGCTGGCTGCTGAAGGATTGAGTGTCTCAGTCTTGGAGGGTGGATCTGGGCAGAGCACAGCAGCACTCACTGCAATGCAGATAAAAGTTCTCAGCAAAATGGACTTCTAAAATTACTCAATTCTTTGAAAGGTTGCCAGAGTAAACTCAGGATGATAAAGACTTCAAAGACAGCCCTCACCGGCCCAGTGATGGCAGATTCCTTAGAAGTTATAAGTCAAGGCTCTTGCCTGGAACCTTTTCACTCAGGTCGTCTCATGAATACCTTTTCCATATAATGGACAGTAGCAAGAACATAGGGGCTGTTCTTGTTTTTGATGTGTAGGATTGTGGGGCCCAGGGGTAGGAGTGTAGCTGCCTCCATCATGATCTGCTTGGAAGAATAAAAAGCAGTTGGCTTAACCTTCTCCGCTCCAGTCTGAGTTCACATTCTCAGAGGATGAGCTAAAGGCTGCATTTTGGATCTTACTGTGTAAGAGGGGGTAAAATCTGCGGCCAAGTACAGGGGCATTGGACCCCTGAAATGGACTCTAAAAACTGGTTGTGGATTTAGAAAAATGTCTTACATGGCATCACTGTGGAGAGCCACTTCAGGAGCTGGGGGATCATTGTGGCATTGCCTGAGATAACAAAGGGGTGTCTGAAATTCACGAGGTGAAGCAAGGAGGTATGTGTGCCTAATGTTGAAGAAAAACATTTTTATGCTGTTAACATTTATGGTGTCCGATTGAGTGGGTTAGCAAAATAAAGACAGATGGCAACAGATTAATGCGAACACTCGCAATACCTACAATATTGCACCCACTTCAGCTGAAGCTCTCCCGCTCAACTTCCTCTACAACTCACAGTCCAATGTCACTTAGTGACCCTGAAGAGAAGAGCAATTTATGATGGATCAGGAATCAGGATTAACCATACATTTATCATGGAATGAAGAATCAGAAACTTCATTTAATGCATAACTGTGATGTTTGTCTTGGTCTGGTGGATCATTACTTTGCAATCACTCCTTGTGTTAGGAAGCAGGAATTGATTAGCCTAGGGTCATTAAGTCTATCCCCTGCCTCTAGGCTGTACAGTTTGTGTAAATGGTTCCAGCTGGATATGCCCTTATGCGATTCTTAAGGAGCTCCTGAAGAGGAAATTACGAGATGCCCCAGAGGAGCACATTGTGAGGGTCTCACAGCCTTAAGCTTTAAGAGGCTCTTTTCCATGTTTAAGGAGCATTGGACTAGGGAGTCATGAAACTTGGGCTCTCCTGTCAACTCGGATGCTTAACAGTGGTTAGACCTTGGGGTAGCCATTTTTTGGACTTAGTTTTTTCAATGAAAGAGGAGAGTGAAAGGATTTCCCCCAACACCCCTGACACTTCCACAAGACTGTCAGAGGATCAAAGGAGACAGTGATATGTAGAGTGCTGTTGCATTCCTAAATTAGGTTGTGATTTGCTAATTCCAGGGTACAAATTGTGATCAATTAGATACAATTAAGGACTGATCAGGCCATGGAGAAGCAGATGTGATTAAGAGTGAAAAAGTCTCAGTGAGTTTAGATTAAGAGAAGAGGTATAAGATGGAGTCTATCCTGCTTATAGTTGAACACAAGCGTCATTTGACTAGGCCATGTTCAAGCCTATTGCCCTCATCATAATGTGATACTAAAGGTTAGGTTATCTGATATGGGGGTTTCAGTTATCATTATGTTTAAGCACTATTTAGAATGATTTCTGTTTCTAACTTAAGATGCTTGATGACCTGGAGTACCCTGTCCTGCATTTGGCTGAATTCAATTACTAGTAGAATAGCGTGGATTTGGTGTTGGACTAGAAACCCACTCACTCATTGCACATGTGTTTCTATGTCACATAATGAAAAATACATTGTAGCTTCAAGCTGCTGATAAATGATGGTAAATTTTTTCCAATGTTGGAATGGTTTAATGTGTGATAAATGTCTTTCATAATTCACCCAAGCTTTTTGAGTACAAAAGAATATCCATGAGCAAGCAGAGATATGAATTCTCCCTGTGGATGCCTCCTGCCATGACCCCACCTTTGCTTTGCTGGCATTCGAGTTGGGACTGGTTTGCTGTTGCTGCCCCGTGGGCTACGTGGCCACCCCGAGGAGTTGTGACCCTCTTCCCCTCCAAACTTGGACACAATTTTTCCTGTCTCTTTCACCCTTGGAGAGCCTCACAGCTGGTCTGCATGATACCCAATATCATTTTATGATAAATGAAGGTCTTCTGTAAAATATAGTGTCTTTGTCCTGCTATGGTGAACGAAATACCTCCTCCAAGGGCAGTGCCCTTTCTGTTAGTCGCAGCAACTGCACAGCCATTTCTGCTCTTTTGAGTTTTGCCTTTCCTAAAGTTTGGCTATATTTCTTTCCTTCTTTTTCTATTTGATTCCTGGAGCTAAAGTTTTCTTGAGGCTCCTGCCCTTCAGAAGCTCTTTAAAGGGTTTTTTTTTCCTTTTAAGTAATGAATAAAGGCTTATATAAACAAGTTGAGGAGACTGCAAATGATGTAACAATACACAATATTTGGAATAGCAACTTATTTACAAAGTATTCACATTACCAAGATCAGCCCTCATTTCACTTATGTTCACAACAATGCTGCAAGGCTGATAAGGAAAAATATCAGATAATGGGGCTCAATGAATTTGCTGTTTTGTTTATTTTCATATTTCTAGCAAGTTATGGTGCCAGTATTCAAACTCAAGTCTTCTGATTAGTCATCCCATGACCTTTTAACTTGACCACAGTGTTTAGCACCAAATAAAACTTCTAATAATGTTTATTTGACACATTTAAGTCCATAACTACATGAATATTGGTGATTGGGCTGCCTAGCCATTAGGCATCCATCGTAAGTTACATAAATAAAAAGGGTGAATGTGTTTTAAGCACAAAGTCAATATGTGTAGGTTGAAGAGTAAGCAGAGAAGGAGAAGAGAAGAGGTTGTGGTTCCCACAAATTCTTCCCTGTAGGCATCAGAACCCATTAGGGAGGTGCTCTCCTGTGGGAAGCCAGTTCTGGTGCCTCAGGTTTGGGAAGTGAAAGAAGGCATAGGCTGGGGGCAGTGAACCTCTTTCACTTCACAGCACTTGCTTTGGGATGCCACCTTAAGTTCTAGAATAGGGGTGTCAGACTCATTTTCACAGGGGTCCACATCAGCCTCTCAGTTGCCTCCAAAGGGATGAATATAATTTCAACTCCTTAACAGTTAAGGAGTAGTCACATTTATACAGTCCTAAAATTATTTCAGCCTTCTGAAGGCAACCGTGAGGCTCATGTGGCCCCCAGTGAAAATGACTTTGACATTCCTGTAAGAAAAAAAAAGTAGATGCCTCAGAGAAACAATAAGGTAAAATAATTAAAATTTAGCAGGTGGTTAAGGGGACAAGTTTTTACCTGGGATGATTAGTTTTACGTGTCAATTTGACTGGGACACAGAGTACCCTGATATTGGGTCAAACATTATTCTGGGTGTCTATGATGGTGTTTTAGATGAGATTAACATTTGAATTATGAGACTGAGTTAGGCAGACTGCTCTCCCTGAGATGGGTGGGCCTCACTCAATCAGTCAAAGAACTGAATGAAACAAAAAGGTTGGCTATACCTTGAGTAAGGGAGAATGCACCCTGCCTGACCACTTTCAAAGAGAGACGCCAGCTTTTGCCTGCCCTCAGATGTGAAGTGAAACACCAGCTCTTCCTGGGTCTCAAGCCTTCCAATATTCCAGCTGAAACTGTATCATTAATTCTTCTGGTTTTTGAACCTTCAGACTCAGACTAGACTGGAACTACACTATCAGCTTTCCTGGGTCCCTTGCTCTCTGACTGCAGATCTTGGGACATCTCAGCTGTCATACTCATGTGAGCCAATTCCTTATAATTAATCTTTTTCTATATGTACATCCTGTTGCTTCTGCTTCTTTGGAGAACACTGACTCAAATAATATTCCCCCAATAAGGCAGGTGGTAAGTAGTCAGTGATAAGGCAGAAGTAGTGGTAATGAGTAGATTATAGAGGTTTGGGGGAGAGAAGTTGGTGTCATGGTAGAGAAGACACTCAAGAGACAGGACATAAAAATACAGAAAGAGCTGTATGCTTCATACAATGTATGGGTGTGGATTCTCAACTTTGCTATGACCTTTCAGGACAAGAAGTGAAATGGGGAGGTGGTAAATGGAAAGGGCTAAAAAATGAAGGCAATTTTGGAGCTTAAATAAGGAGACCTGGACCAGGCTCTAAGGCAAAGGTTTTGAGCAGTCATAAGATAATGTGAAATGTGCTGAGGTGCAAAGAATCGGAGCAAAGTAGAGAGGCAGAGAGGGCAAGGGAGAGGGTAAGAAAAGGGCATACAGAGAGGGCATCTCAGACTGTGAACCTTACCTTCAGCCAGTCTTGCTTCTCTCCTAAAGATAAAAACAAGAGTCATTTCACTTGGTCAAATAAAATTTTGCCTAATTTTAACTCACACCAGCAAACATTTTTTATTCATTTATCCAACAAATATCTGTACCAGGCCGTGGACAAAACTGCTGGGGATATAGCTGTAAACCAGAGTCAAGCTTCCTTACCTTCCTGTCTTTCAGATCATTGTTCTTATTCTAGTAAAAGCCAAAATTTTGAATAAACAAGACAATCCCTTCTCTGAAGGAGCTCAGAATCCAAGAGGATGATATACACGTGCACAATTAATGATAACAGGACAATATGGCACATGGAAAAAGGTTTGAGGAAATGAAAATTATTCCCTCCTAATTTTTTTTGACCCACTTTGAGATCCTGCCACTAAACCACATGATTAGTTAGTGACTAACAGATTACAAACTGCACGTGACATATATTATCTTCATCCTCTGAATAAATTTTTAAGTGAGATAAAACAGATATTACCTGCAAGTTTGAGAAGATAAAGGCTCAATTGTTAACAGTCCTGTTTTTATGGAGAATTCTTTACTTCTCTTTCCATTCATGCTAGGCCACATCCTGCCTTTCCTAACCTCTCCCACTGGTGGGAGGAGTGAAGTATTGAGTATAAGGGGCTGGGTAAGCCAGTGCCAGTGAGCTGGTTGTGAGTGATTACAAATCATGGCTGCCTGGGCGGGTGCAGAGGAAGTATGGTGAGGTGGGTGCAGAAGCGGTATTTTGTGCTATAATTGGTCACGCATGCCCAATTTATGTGTAATTCTGTGTGAGGGAGGGTTGTTATGTAATATTAAAAATTTCCCCTCCACCTACAGACAACTGGCACTGTGCGCAGATGTATGGTTATTTCCCGTCAAGCAGATCTCACAAAGAGAATGAAAGGCAGCCCACGGGAAAGGGGGCAAGCTTCCTAGCAGCCCTCTTTCAGGAAACTCTTCCTCCCTTTCCCAAAATATGGGAAAGGAGGACTAGTTCTCCCAGGATGTCCCCAGGGCATCGCCAAGGAATTGCTGTAGTCCAAAAGTCAAGGGAACTGAGGAACAAAGGCTCCAATTTTCCTCTAGCAACATATGTTTAGAAGAGTTTGCCAGTCCTTTTCATCTTCATCATCCTCCTGAGAGGCGAATGGGATTGGTAAGGATGTTCTCACTCTATGGAGGGGGAAAGAAGACAGATTTTAAGTATTCATGGAGATTATAAACAAGTTACAAGTGGAGTGGAGATTTGAATTCAAGTATGTCTGATTTTTTAAATCACAGGTTTCCTTTTCTATGCTATGCTTTTCCCCCTACACATAAAAAGTGAGGGGGAATTGGAGCTTAAAGCAAGTAAGCTAATTATATATGTATACAAATTTAATGATGTAGCAAGTCAGCATAAAGTTTACTCATAGAACTGTTTTTATTCT
This sequence comes from Phyllostomus hastatus, assembly GCF_019186645.2. NCBI lineage: Eukaryota > Metazoa > Chordata > Mammalia > Chiroptera > Phyllostomidae > Phyllostomus > Phyllostomus hastatus. Next base: position 1,364,919 of record NW_025333735.1, on the reverse strand, counting down.
CAATTAATTGTGGCTTGCAGAGTCTTAAGGAAGCTCAATCTTGCTGTTCATCTGAACTTTTCAAAAACATAGGTATGTGTGTGTGCATGTGGTGCTGTGGTGAAGGGAGTTAGCTATATCTTCTATATTGAACCAGCATTTCTAGAAGTTGAAATATAATGATTTCCAGGTTATCCTGACAGCTTGCCAGGGCTGGGAACTACTGTTAAATCTTATGCGTAAGCTGAGTCTGGCTCTGATGGTGTGTAGCTTGACCAGGTCTCCCCAAGTGGTGTCCAAACACCAATCATGCTTGCACATGCTTATAACTTAACAAGGTTCACATCGAGTGGCATACATGGAACCATCTATGGTAGGCAGAATTGTGTGAGAACCCCAATGACCTATGTAATGCATATTTCTCTCCCCTCAAGTGTGAATTTGAAGAGAGTCACTCCCTTGATTAGATTTTATGGTATGATAACAGTGAATAAATTTAAAAAATGTGATTAAGGTCCCTAATCAGTTGACTTTAAGTTAATCAAAAGGAGAATTATCTTGGGTGAGCCTGACCTAATTAGAAAAACCATTTAAAAGAAGGTCTAAAAGTCAGAAACAGAAGGGACAGAAATGTATTTCTATTAGCTGTGAAGAAGCAAACTTCCATGTTATAGAGAGGGCCACATAGGCAGCCTTTAGGAGCTGAAGAACTCAGTCACACAACCTCAAGCAATTGAATTATTTCAAAAGTCAGTTTACATGAAAGAGGACACAGGGCCCCAAATGAAACTCCATCCCTTGCTGCCATTTTGATTTTATCCTGATGAGATACCGAGCAGAAGACTCAACTCACCATTCTTAGACTTCTGGCCCATAAAAACCATTATATTATATATTTGGGTTGTTCTAAGCCATCAAGTTTATGATATTTGTTATGTAGCACTAAAAAATACAAATATCAAAGTTAAAACAAAATTATTTTAGGATAATGGTTAATAAAATTTGCAAAAATATTTTAACTATTTTAGTGCCCCCCCAAATACACTTCAGATATGTTTATTGATTTGAGAGAGAGGGAAAGGGAGAGAAAGAAAGATCGATGTGAGAAACATCAGCTGGTTGTTTCCTGTATGTGCCCTGACCTGGTATCAAACCCACAACCTAGGTATGTCCCCTGATTGGGAGTCGACCTGCAACCTTTTGGTGTATGGTAGAATACTCCAACCAACCCAACGAGGGCTATTTTAGTGTTTTTTTGAAAAAAATTTATTTTAGGTGAAGATGAATCATATACAGGGTAGGCCAAAGGTAGGTTCACAGTTGTAAGTATGCAACATAGAGTTTATTCTTGTATTATTATTTATTATTGTACGATTTTCCATATAAACAACTGCAGACCTACTTTTGACCCACCCTGTATTAAACAAACATAAAAAAATCTTACTGTTAGGCAGAGTTGCAATCAAATTTTCACTCATTTCTAATCCATGGTATACATATGTGTGTATTTGAGAGAGAGAGAGAGAGAGAGAAAGACAGAGAGAGAGAGAGGTGAAGAACCTAAAATTTATTGTAATTTTTAATTGAGGTATAAATGACATACTACAAAATTCACACTTGTAAAGTATATAATCCAGTAATTTTTATTATAGTCAAAAGGCTATGCACCTATCATCACTGTTTAATTTTAGAATATTTTTATCACCCCCCCAAAGAAACCCCGTACTCCTTGTTAATCACTATTTATTTGCCCATCTCCTAACTCCTGCAATCATGAATCTGTTTTCTATATCTATGGCTTTGCCTACCCTGGACATTTCATATATATTGCATTGTGCAGTATGCACTCTTTTGTGTATGGCTTCTTTCACTGGGCATACTGTTTTAAGGTTTATCTGTTACATAATAAACAAAAGTGTCTCCATACATTAGATATTATTATTCAGCTATAAAATGAAATGAAGTATACTTTTGTTTTATGGAATTTGGTTTCTGTTGTTAAGTGCATTTATGTTTATAATTATGACATCCTAATGGATTGATATTTCTATCATTCTAAAATGTCCTTTTTCTGTAGTAACATTTGTCCTAAATTCTATTTTAACTGATATTAGCAGAGCCACTCCAGCTCTCTTCAGTAGCTATTTGTATAGTATATCCTTTTGCATACTTTTACTTTCAAACTATTTCCACATTTCAATCCAAAGTGTTGCTTGTAGACAGCATGTAGTTGGATCACTTTTTAAAAAAAAATCATTGTTCCAATCTTTGTTTAATTCTTTTACATCTAATATACTAACTCATAAGGTAGGATTGCCATTTTTCTAATTGTCTTCTGTATTTCATGTCTATTTTGTTTCTGTGAATTTTTGCACTAATGATTTCCTTGTTAAGTCTAGTGTGGCACCTTAATCCCCCTGTCCCTTTTTCTACATATTTTGGTTATTTTTTAATATTTTCCATGATTTTTACAAATAACATGATAATTTATCACACTTTATTTTGTTTTAATACCAACCTAATTTCAATAGTATATAAAAACTTTTTTCAGATGCATTTACCCCTCTCTCTTTTGTCATATTATTTTTATACAAATGACACTATTATACATTAGTTGTCTATCAACATACTTATAATTATTGCTTTATGTAATTATATTTTAAATGTTATAGAAGAAAACAGTTAGAAATAGAAAATATATTTATAATGTCTTCACATTTACCTATATTTGTCTTTACCCGTGTTCTCCATTTCTTTTTTAATAGAAAAATCTACATTTTTCTATACTTTTAATAGTTTTTATAGTTTTTTTTAATTTGTTCAAGTACAGTTGTCTCCACTTTCATCCACCATGGCCACCTGCCCGACCCATCCCCACCTCCCACCCTTGATCCTATCCCCTTTGGCTTCGTTCATGGGTTCTTTATACATGTTCCTTGATGAACCTTCTCCTATTTCCCCCCATTATCCCTCTCCTCCCTACCCTCTGTTACTGCCAGTTTGTTCTTTATTTCAATGTTTCTGGTTATATTTAGCTTGTTGTTTGTTTTGTTGATTAGGTTCCACTTATAGGTGAGATCATATGGCATTTGACTTTCACTGCTTGGCTTATTTCCCTTAGCATAATGCTTTCCAGTTCCATCCATGCTGTCACAAAAGGTAGGAGCTCCTTCTTTCTTTCTGCTGCACAGTATTCCATTGTGTAAATGTAGCACAGTTTTTTAAAAATATATTTCATTGATTATACTATTACAGTTGTCCCATTTTTTTCTCCCTTTTATTCCCCTCTGCCCTTTACCCCTCCTCCCACCATCATTCTCCCACTTTAGTTCATGTCCATGGGTCATGCATATAAGTGCTTTGGCTTCACATTTCCCATACTATTCTTAACCTCCCCCTGTCTATTTTGTACCTACCATTTATGCTTCTTATTCCCTGTACCTTTCCCCCCATTTTCCCCTCTCCCCCTCCCTGCTGATAACCATCCATGTAGTCTCTATTTCTGTGAATCTGTCCCTGTTCTAGTTGTTTGCTTAGTTCATTTTTGTTTATGTTTTTTGGGGTTTTTTTTAGGTTCAGTTGTTGATCGTTGTGAGTTTGTTGTCATTTTCTTGTTCATAGTTTTGATCTTCTTCTTTTTCTTAGATAAGTCCCTTTAACATTTCATATAATAAGGGCTTGGTGATGATGAACTCCTTTAATTTGACTTTATCTCAGAAGCACTTTATCTGCCCTTCCTTTCTAAATGATAGCTTTGCTGGATAGAGAATCTTGAATGTAGGTCCTTGCCTTTCATGACTTTGAATACTTCTTTCCAGCACCTTCTTGCCTGCAAGATTTTTTTTGAGACATCAGCTGACAGTCTTATGGGGACTCCTTTGTAGATAACTGTCTTCTTTTCTCTTGCTGCTTTTAAGATTCTCTCCTTATCTTTAATCATGGGTAATGTAATTATGATGTGTCTTGGTGTGTGCTTCCTTGGGTCCAAACTTTTTGGGACTCTCTGAGCTTCCTGGACTTCCTAGACATCTGTTTCTTTTGCCAAATTAGGGAAGTTCTCCTTCATTATGTTTTCAAATAAGTTTTTAATTTCTTGCTCTTCCTCTTCTCCTTCTGGCACTCCTATAATGCAGATGTTGGAATGTTTAAAGTTGTCCTGGAGGTTCCTAAGCCTCTTCTCATTGTTTTGAATTCTTGTTTCTTCATTCTGTTCCAGTTGAATGTTTTGTTCTTCCTTCTGGTCCTAATCATTGATTTGAGTCCTGGTTTCCTTCCCATTACTGTTGGTTCTCTGTATATTTTCCTTTATTTCACTTTTCTTTTTTTCTTTTAAACATTTTATATATTCATTTGTAGAGACAGGGGAGGAGAAGGAGAAAGAGAGGGAGAGAAATATTAATGTATGGTGGCCTCTTGTGCACCCTCTTCTGGGGACCTGGCCTGCATGCAACCCAGCCATGTGACCTGACTGGAAATCAAACTGGCAACCTTTTGATTCACAGCCTGCTCTCAATCCACTGAGCTACACAAGCAGGGCCTATTTCACTTTTCATAGCCTTTACTTTTTTCTGTATTTTGTGACCATACTCAACCATTTCTGTGAGCATCCTGATTACCAGTGTTTTGAATTGTGCTATCTCTTCATCACTTAGTTGTATTTTTTTCTGGAGCTTTGATCTTTTCTTCCATTTGGGCCATTTTTTTTGTCTTGGATTGCCTATTACATAGTAAGGGGTGTTGCCTTAAGTATTCGCCAGAGCAAGACAATGTACTTGGCTGTGTTGTGGCTCTGTAAGTGGGGGAAAGGCCTGAGAGGGAATAATGCTGCTTCCTAGGCTCTCTGCAGGCCTTCAGTCACTCACCCTGCTATCCACAAGCAAATTGGCCTCTTCTGGTACTGGTTCCTGGGTGGGTGGGCTTGTGTACATTCTAGGACCCTATGGGTCTCTCCAACAAATTCTCCTGTGAGGCTAGGAGTTTTTCCTGCCACCTCAACCACCACAGGTTTTTTTAGTCAGAGGCTTTGAGGCTTTATTTCCACATACTGGAACCCTGGTTTGCACGACCTGTCTCACTGTCCAGTTGTTTGTCCTGGCTTATCTCCACACAAATGTGGGACCACCCAATATGCCAGCCACCACCTTGCCTGGTCCACCAGCTGCCACCTTACCATGAGTCCTCTCCACCCCAGCTGTCCATCTCCACTCCCCCCTACCAGTCTGGATGAATGTTTCTTCTTTAATTCCTTGGTTGCTGGACATCCATACAGTTAGATTTTCTGGCAGTTTTCGTTGTTTTTTGTTTTTAAATTTGTTGTTGTCATTGTTTTGGTTGTGTGAGGAGGCAAAGTATATCTACCTATGCCTCCATGTTGGCCAGAAGTCCTCATCTGTACCACAGTTTTTTGATTCACTCATATACTGGTGGGCATTCAGGTTGCTTCCAACACTTGGCTATTGTAAACTGTGCTGTTATCAGCTGGGCTTTATTTACTGTCTAGTGTCCTTTCATTTTTTCATGAAGGATTCCCTTCAGTATTTTTCATAGGTCAGGTGAGTTAGTGATAAATTTTCAGTTTTTGTTCAACTGGGAATGTTTTAATTGTCTCTTTATTTTTGAAGGATAGTTTAGTTGGATATAGAATTCTTGCTTAAGAAGCCTTTTATTTCAGCACTTTTAATATGTCATCCCACTGCCTTCTGGCTTCCATGGTTTCTGACAAGAAAACAGATGTTAATTGATATCAATTTAATGATTGCTTGCACATGATGAATCACTTCTCTCTTGATGCTTTCAAGATTTTCTCTTTGACTTTCAGTAATTTGATTAATATAAATGTAGACATGAATATCTTTGAGTTTATTTTACTTATAGTTCATTGAGTGTTTTGAATGTGTGGATGTTTTTCATGAAATTTGAGGAGTTTCTGACCACTATTTCTTCAAATATTCTTTCTGCAATTTTCTCTCTCTCCTCACTTACTGGGACTTCCATTGTGCATGCATTAGTATCATTCTTAATGTGCAACAAGTATATGAGACTTTTCAATTTTTTTTGTTCTTCAAACCTTGTAATATCAATTGACCTGTTTTCAAATTCACTGATTGTTCTGCCAGTTCAAAACTGATATTGAGGATGCTGATCCCTTCTAGTGAATCTTTTATTTCATTTATGGTAATTTTCAATTCCAGAACTTCTATTTGTGTTATTCTACTTTTATTTAGTTCTTTAGATGTGGTGCCCTGTAGTTCTTTGAATATATTTTAAATAGCTGATTTAAAGTCTTTTTCTAGTAAATCTAACACCTGATTTCCTCAGAGACCATTTCTCTTGACTGATTTTCTTCACTATGTGTAGACCACACTTTCCTGTTTCTTTGAACATCTCGTAATTTTTTTTGAAAAGTGGACACTTAAAGTAATATCAGTGGCAGCTCTAGAATTCAGTCCCTCTTTCTATTGTCTTATAATTAGTTCATTTTGTTTAGTGACCTTCTTGAACCTATTATTTAAAATCTATTTATTTTTTTATCATGTTTAACCATTGAGATCTTTGCTCAGTTAACTTGATGGTAAGCTAATGATTTGAAAGATATTTTCTTAAATTCTTGGAGCCAATAATTCTCCAGTCTTTGCTGAAGGGCTGTGTGTTTGGATTAGGATACATCTCCAATACTTAAGTTGGAGTTTACAATACGCTTAAGCCTTAACTTCTTGTTTTTGTACAAGGTTAGCCAGAGATGAGTTTAGAGCCGTCTCAGGTTTTACCTGAGCATGTGTATAGCTCCATACAACCACATGGATTTCTAAATTTCCAGAAATATGTCAGATATTTTTAAGACTTCAATAAACATTTTTATTCTCAAACCTTTTCTTTTACATGTTTTGTTTAGCTTTATGTTTGCCCCAACTATTATTGCTGCCCCAGGGAACTGCAATATTATAGAATTGCCACTGATTGTTTTTGGTAAACACCTTGAAGGAAAAGACTGTTCACACGAAGTAAGTTCCAAGTCAGATCAAATAAAGACAACTCTTCAAGTGACAGTTTCCAGTAAACTGAACTGGTCAAATAGTAGCAGTTCTCTGGAAAACCACTAGTGGCTGCTAGGCTGCAGATAGATATTTACTGTAATTGTGAGGCTGTTGGTTTTCAAGTTCATATCAGCACTGAGGAGAAGTAGATGGAAATAGGGAAGTTATAATACCATAAAGTTTGCTTTTCTTATGAAGAATATTGAATAGATATTCATTGTTGCAAGCCTTTGATTAATTTCCAGAGCTCTTAAACTTTTGATTTTGACAATTTTTTGCTTTTTGTTCTTTTTGCTTTTATGTAAGAGCAGATTTTTAGAGGTCCTTATTCTGCCATTCCCACTGATAACTCTTTTTTCTTCCTTGAGGACATTTTAGAGAGAGGGGAAAGGAGGGTTAGAAAAGGAGAGAAAGATTGATGTGGGATAGAAACATCTATCAGTTGCCTCTTGTAAATTCCCTGACCAGGGACCAAACCTGCAACCTAGGTGTGTGTCCTGACTGGGAATTGAACCCACAACCTTTCAGTGTATGGGATAATGCTCCAACAGACAGCCACACCAGCCAGGGCTGACATCATCTTCTTCAGCTCATGTTTATTCTTCAGAAAATATCTTAAGTTTCTTTACTTTCTGTCTTTTAAATCAGAGTAATAATATCTGACCTGGCTCATTTTAGGTTTGTGGTAAGATCTAAAAGGGATAATGTACCTGAAACATAAGTAAGCAAAAAAAGGGTGAACTGAAATTAAATATATATTGTTATAGTTCTTGGGTTAAGATATATATTAGTCTCATGTTCTGGCAGAGATGTTTGGCTCTCCTCAACATTTGTGCTTCTTTTTCTGTTAAAGTTATTGCTTTACAATATTTTCAGCTCTCTACCCCTTATATCTAGGAGGAATTATGCAATTGTTTTTCACTCTGTCCCTAAACACACACAAATCTAAGTTTGAAAGCCTGATGTGGGAATGATCCATAGAAAAACAAGAGAACGTCTTTGCTTTTGACTGTACAAGGGCCTTGGCACTGAAGTTATGCAATTGCTTGTACACAGTGTGTTGATGCATAGTCAAAGAGGTTAAGAAATGTGTATACATATCTTTCCCCTCCTTTCAGTTTGATGCAAAAGGGCATGGTGGCCTTGGGCACCATGTGTTGAGGACAACAGAGCTGTAAGATGGAATGAATCTGAAATCCTGGATCCTTACTTGAAAAAGCACCATTCTGGGTGTGTGTGTGTGTGTGTGTGTGTGTGTGTGTGTGTGTGTGAAATAGAGTTCTGTTGTGTTTGAACTGAGTATAAGAGGCAGTCCTGCAAAAGCACTAGTATTACAGGATAAGGCTAACATCTGAGTTAATACATTATCATGTGTGTAGTAGTGAGACTTTTGCTAAAATTATTTCACCTGAATATGTTTATTTGAGAATCTGAGAGTGAGGGCCTCTACTCTATAGTCAGCCAATGTGGGCTTACCTCGACATGACAATCTGGCTGTTATAAATAGCTGGTGAAACTCTCTTTGGTCAGAGGAAAGAATTAATAGTTGTCAGGTTGGAGGTTGATGACTTGTCCCTCAAGGAGTAAGCTCCTCCAATGAATAAATGGCTATCCTTTAACTTCCTAGGTAATATATTAGACTGGGAAAGAATGGGTGCCTTTTATGCAGGTCCAGGAAAACTTCTATAGGCCAAGGTCAGACTTTTAAAAGAGACTGTCAGGGTGGAAATACCTGGCTTGAACATTGATGTCAGTTAAAACATCTGGAGAGTCATTCTGGGAGTCAAGAGTGACAGAGAAAGTTGAGAAATTGCTATAAAGCAGAATCAGAGGACACTTGCAGTGATTTTGGACACATATGAGATACCCCAGGGACCTTTGAATCAGAAAATAGGCTAGGGAATCTTGAAATTTTGCCAGTGATGGTTCCAAAATGGATAGTTCTTTTGTTGCTTCATTGTGGCATACATTTTTCATTGAACCATCAGACTTTTGAAACCCAAGGAAATGCAGCCTACACTCATATGCTGTGATGAGCTGGGCTATGCTGCTTTAATGGAGGCAGAAAAAGATGCTGTGATTTGCGTCTTCCCTTTGTTCATTCTCTTTTATTTTCTGAATTCCACTTTCCCCCCCTAATTGTATGACCACTGGGACTAGAGATCCCATGGATGGAGTTCTGAGAAATTTAGGGGAATGTTGTAATGAGAAAGAAACTGTTTCCCATTGATCTTCTCCTCTCCCAGTAAGCTCTGTAGTTGGACTGCTTTGGGTGTGGGGGCGGGGAGTGGGGCAAGGGCAAACATCCAGGAACTTACATTGTCAGGAGCTTTGCGGTTTAGACTCAGAAACTCAGTGAACTGATAATGATGGCAAGCAGAGGTTAAATCTCCATCTCATCATCAAACTGGGAAGCATAAAGGATTTGTATTCAGTCACACAATGTGGAATGAGGGCAGCTCTTAAAATGATTGCTTAGGGTGCTTTTTAAACACAGCTTCTGTTTAGCTGTATGTGACAACGTCTGCTCAAAAAAGAAACTTTTGACTAGATATATAATAAATGAGAAATGCCCTGGGGAAAAGAGAAACACCTGTTTTCCCCCACTTAGTTCAATTCCCACCCATTAATTACTTTGGAATATTCAGGTGGCAGACATGCAGAGTACAGCACCCCAAACCCTAGCCCCTGCCTCAACAAAATTCCCTTTGGCATTTTAAAAGTAAGAGTTATTTTTTTCTTTTTTGGCAAACTGGTTTGCTTTTATACCACCTCTAAGGGGCCATGGGAACACCCTGTCCCTGGACATACACAAACCCAAGTCTGAAAAGCCTGATGTGGGAATGATCCATAGAAACAAGAGAATGTCTTTGCTTTTGACCATACATGGACCTTGGCACTGCGATGTGGGGAATTTGCCCGGGCTGTTACACAACTTCTGCCCTGTGCCCTCAGCGGGCAGGCAGCTGTGCTTTCTTTAGCGTGGTTGCTTCCGGAGAGTGACCGCTTATAAACCTTGGAAGCTTTCCCCTCACGACAGAAGGGCCCTGCAAGAGGGCTCAAGCCGGAGCAGACATGACTCAAAGGGAGATGTATCCTGAACATCTCTCCCCTTAAATCCATTCCACTCCTCTGCATAGCTGGGCAGGAACCTCTCTTATTGCCACCTTGCACAAAAGTTTCAAAAATGTTTCTTTTCCACTTAATTTACTTTCTAATTTCTTACTCATACTTGGCTTCTGTCTTTATTTTACTTCTGTGCAAGTTGAAGGTAATATTATTTAATAGTCACATATATACCTTCCCACATGGGAGCCACATCCTTGTTACTTTATAAGTCCACAGCTCCCTGTTTTATTCCTCGAAATCAAGAGGATCCCGCCCCCCTACCCGCCCCAACAGGAGTTTGATAATTAGCTTGGCTACTGTTTGCTGCAGAAAGCAGTATTCGGTTGGCTCTGGCCATTGTGCCTCAGGTTTTGGGCTGGACCTCTCCTTACGTGCAGGGAGCAGTTAGGACCCGTGCATGCTCTCGTCGGACCCCTGCTCCCTCACTGCAAGCCCTTAATTGTTTATTAATGAAGCTTTCGCCAAACAGATCTGTGCATTGTCTGAACCCTTCACCCCCAGAGAACATTCCAGCCGCCCACGAAAGTGCAGTGTGGGGCCCCCCTCTGAAATGTCTTATTCCGTCTTTGGTAGAGTTGGGTAGGATTCAAAATTTTTTTTCTTTTTTTTACTTTTATTGGCAGCACCAGCTAAATATGAGATTGTTTCTGATCCCTTCTAACTGGCAGCACAGGTGTCGCCACTCAAAGCTGAGCTCTCTTCTCTCTGCCCGGTCCCCCCGGAGAATGTGTCCCTTTCTGTTCTGCAGCTGGTCTCCAGGCCTCCGAGACAAGAAAGCCCTGGTGGAAACTCCTCCCAAACACCCAGTGGATGGAGCAGTTCAGCAGGAATAAGTCAACAGTTGCTGCTTAGTATTTGAACATCATTTAATGAGTGCCCAGAATTCATCTGTAAATGCACATTGTTAATTTAGGGCCTGCTATTCATTAATTAGGGCTTTAGTGGCAAGTGCCATTGAGCTATCTGCAATGTTTAAGGTTATGTCAAGCCCTAGTAAACGGCTTGCTGATAACAAGCTGCATCCATCTTCATTACTCCGCCACTCCTGTCTGACTTTGCTCACCGTCTTCGAAGGGTTCTGCTTCTTGGAACTGAAGAATTAAACTTTTATCCAAACCAGATTCTGCTCTTTCACCTCTTCTGATTCCCTGAGTACTTCCCATTTATTTTGCCTAAATGACATCTGATTACCTAACATGGAGTGGAGCAAGGTCTTAACCTAAAACAGCCTGCAGACCTCAGTTCTCAGCTGCAGAATTCCGGTGGGTTAACACTAAGGAAATCCTTACATTTCCATTTCATCTGACACTGGGCTCAGTGTAGAAGAAATAGGTTCTGATTTTTCTTCTCATAAGGCTGCAGTTCCAATAGATTTTTTTTAACCCAGAAAAATACAGGAAATTAATTTTAAGCCTGGAGAATAAATGTCCCTATTGGTTCGAGTTTACTTTTGCAGTGTTTCTCTCTCTGAAAATATGTATCATTTGAGGCAATCATGATGCCAAATGAAATAATTCCATCCATCTAAAGAGCCCGACATGGCAAGCCTGAGCCTCACACGCGCTATCCTATTGGGGGTACACGCTCAGTCACTGGAGAGGCTCCCACCCTGGACTCCTTTCACCTACAGTAAAAGCAGGCATCTAGAGAGGACATTTAGGGAGATACTATTGTTAAGGAAAAGTATATAAGTACAAGTTTGTTTATCCTTCAAATGTTAGGTTAGAGGACTTGCATAAAAAGTAACTTTCATTGACAGATGGTCTCCATAAGTAGTTGATTCTGAGAAGGGAGAGCGCTACCTGGCATGGTTGTTGAACACATTAGGGTGCTTGCAGGGAGAACCTACTGCTCCCCTGAACCATGGTTCAATTTTAAGCCTCACTGGCCGGGATGGGTTATTGTGACTATGTTGAGAAGTGAGCCCGATGCTCAGTGTGTGCGAGGGAGAGGGGAAGAGGAGGAGGAGAATGATAGCCCAGGGGAGAGTATCTGAAAACCTTTGCACCGCTGAGCTGGCACACTTATCACGGGGTGACAGTCCATACAGCGGGCCTGCAGTGCGTTGCTGTTTGTGGCGCAGGCTGCCAACTGGCTCAGAAAATGCAGATCCCCCTTTCAGATAGAGAGAGCAGGAGGCAGAATGTCAGCTGACTGACATTCCCAACAATAGGTCTTCCTTGCTCCGGATGCAGGAAGGGCCTCCTCTCCCACTGCCTGTTATCATGAGCCCACCTTGGCCGGCATTGGGCTGGGGGGCTGCCCCTTCTCACAGGCTGGCAGGAATGCCACATTGCTTTTTCTCCTTTTAATTTTGTAATTAAGTACCACAACACAATTTTTAAGTGAATTTCATTTGTGGATCATCTTGTCCTACATCTTAATAAATGCTACATATAAAATGCCCCAGAGACTATAGTGAGGAAACGAACCAAAGCAAACAAAAGTCTTGGTTTATAACATTTAGTCATGAAGTTATCTACATGATATGTGATTGAAAGAGACAATTGTATGCTGAGGATTTTTTAACTTTACCATAATCATGAGCTGGACACTTGAAGCAAGAGCCCTTGGAAGCTGATGTGCTTCAGGATAAAAAGCACACTCTTTCTTTGGTAGAGAGAAAGCCAGCATATTGTGGTGGCAGGAGGAACAATGGAGCCAATGAAACAGAGGTCAGAGCTGAAGGTTTCTGCTAAAATCAAGCTACATACAGGTATTTTAATTTTTTATTCAGACAGAAACTCTGCTCTAGGACCTAGTGTACCAAATGCAGACCGCTGGTAAGAAAAGCACTCAATTGTTCAATTTTTATTATTCAATATTGTATTAAAAAAATTTAGGCTCTTCAGGTCAAGGCGACTTTTAAAAGGTTAAAAGCTATTCAAAAGGGTTACCATATCCATAAAAGCAAATGAAATTAAGCCTAAAGACTGATGGAGAAAAACCAGTAATTTAGATAAACTGCCACCATCTAAAAATGTTTTGACTTTTATGAGAGAAAGTGAATTCAGTGATTCTTGCATTGGTTGTCATATCAAAGAAAGATTCATTAAATTTCAAGCAATTATTTTTGTTCTCTTTATTGTTTGGTGTGTTTTAGTCCAGGTTCTACCTTTTTCCAGTTACATTCTTTAGAACAGTTTGAGAAATGGAATTGCATGGCTTCAACGCCATCTGTCAACTATTGACCTTGCTGGTTGGGCGTCTGTAACATCAGACACTGTTGTCATGGAAAGAATTATGATGTTTCAATCGAATGTATTGCAAAGTTAACAAATCTATAACATGATCTGGATCGCATGGAAGAGTTTAGAAAATGTGTTTCAGAGACCCCAGGGAAAAGTGAGTAGGTTATCCCCATTAATGTTTGTCTCTACTGCTGGCTGTTAATTGGGAAAGTTTCATGTTACAACAGAAGATCTCAATTTGAACCTTGAACTTGTAGTAAGTATTCCACATCAAAACTCGGGGTTCAGCACCTGAGACAAAAACTATTATATGCTTCCAATACCAAGCTGTGCATTCACATGTCATTGATTGACTTGGTGGCAGCTTTGGAATGTCTGTCCTTATTGGATCTCTAGTTTTTACTCAAAGTACCCAAAGTTATGTTTTAATCTGGTTCTGTTGTTGATCTCAGAAAGCCAAACCTGTAAAAGGGTGGAACTCTCAGAGCTGGTAGATTAGTGAAAGTGGTGATTATAGAAATCATGGATAGCTGATATTTACTCACAAGAGTAAGCATAAAGCATATAGAACAGAAAATTTCTGGACATTAAAGTGAGAAGTGAATTGATATAAAAGTTTATCTTCTATGGAAACTGACTGAGTCTGGCCTGAAAAAAATTAAAATGAATAGAAATAACATTCTGAATACTTAAATTTTATTTTCACTGTCCTGTGTCTGAAAAAATAAGCATTCCAAGCAAGTAAAAGGAGCTTACATTTCCATTTTATGAGAACTATTCCCTCACAAAGAGTTTTTGTGCTACATACCTTTCATTTTTACAAACTGTAGAAGGAGAATGGTTGTTGTGGAAGTTAAAATCATCAGGTTTCTTGGATCACAAAGTCTCAAAGCAATGCAGACGTATCTGAGAGGAGTTAAGAAAACATAATTTGGGTTGGCCCTGCCTAAAGAAAATCTATGATATGAAAACAAAAATTTAAATATGAATAAATTAAGGGGTGATTATTCATATTGTGAAGGATCTTTAAAGGATTCCCCTAGGATGCTTTTAAAGGCTGAGCTCCGCTAGTTCATGTAAGTGTTTGTGTGCAGATCATTAACTGTTTGACAGGCAGGCCCGAAATGCAGGTAGAGCCAAGGGGAGGAGAGAGAGTGTTCAAGAGGTAAAGGAATTACTGACACCTGAGGCTGAAGTCTCAAGATAAAAGTTGATGAAACAATAAGGAAAGTCAAAGTAAAAATATGATATTTATTTACAAGCTATGCTTTGTACACTAGCACTCTTGGGACTGCTTGGGTTTAAATGCCAGCTCCACCACTTATTTAGATGTGTGACTTTGGAAAAGTTACATGGCCTCTCTGAATATCAATCTTCTACAATGTTTGAGGATTATATGAATTAATATATATGAAGCATTTAGTGTCCTAGCATGTAGTACATGCTGTACATATGTTTCTGAAGTGATTCTGGAATGCACTATTATGAAATACCTGGCATTCTCCAAAGCAAGGATGATTAATATTAATATAAAACTGGAAGTAATTTAATAAAGCAAAATATACCCTATCCCCCCAAAAGAAACAAAGGAACATTAAAAAATAAATATTGGTTTCTTTTGGGGTTTCCTAAGGAAGTAAATCTGAAATTTAACCTTCTTTGAAATTATTGTCCTAACTTTAGCTTTCTATGGGTTTGGCAAAATTTCTGAGATTGGGAACAAATAGAGGTGATCAGCAACCTAGTATCTGTTGCTTTTATGTTAAAAGGCTTTGATTCACATATTATTATATTTGTCATTTTAAGAACAATATACATGTTGAAATAACTTCCATATTTGTGGATAAAACTTTTTGTTTATTTGACTTTTCTTGGATTGCATAAGAATAAACTCTTTCCATGTATTTTATCCAGTGCATCTGTACATATAGACTTTTGGGGCTGAAATTGGCATTTTCCAAAGGAACAACAAGTCAGGAAGTGCTGCTAATCAGCAGTCCTAATCTAATTAAATGGTTGAGTTCAACAGGTTGCCAAACCAGAAGCAGCAAAATGGGTGTGAAAGCTGGGGACTGTGTGAGTGCAGACAGTGTGGCATAGGAATCATAGAGATAGGTAGATGCAAGGAAAGGTGCTGACTCATTGTATGCAGTTGAGTTTTCCATTCTGGGGTCCCAGCAGTCGACAATTGGCTTTACCGTCTCAGTTTTGACATAGCACAGGAAAGAAACCCAGATTCTTTTAAGGGGCAGTAATGACAGTTCTATTAAATTATAAATGGTCTTCTAATTATTTAATTACTCTCCTTGTGTGCCCTCAGAGTCTCCTCCTTCACTCAGGACCATCCTCCCTGCCTGGCCAGCCCTCTGGTCACATCAGAAGACCCACTACTCTCTCACACTCTATTCCATATCCCAGTTGGAAACAGGTTGAGTAAAAATATGCTTTCTGGTCCCCACACTTAGTTTATGTGAGTGAATGCTGATGGAAATGGGTAAGTAAATAGTTTTTAAGTGCAAGAGATCAAATTACTTCCTTCAGAACTTGAAGTTCTTGACATCTCTGGAAATAGCATTTTTCCCCCCAAATGTTAAAGTGGGTTGATCTTTACCTAGCCTAACAGCAGATTGCCAAACTGTCAGCTTTCCATATATTATTTTTTGAAAAAAATTCAACTGATTTGATTAATTTGTGGGATAAATTTCTCGAGTTCAGAAAACTTAAAAGCATGACAATCTATAAATGCTTTTATTTCTGACTTGAGTTATATGGAATAAAGGATAGAACTTTGCTTAAGTGAGAACTCTTTTAGTTGCCTTTAGTTAAGCAGTTGTCTCATATTGGTTGTTTTTTGTGTATCCAATATAGCCTTTATATGTTAGTACCAAGAAATCAAATTTTGTTAAACTTTGCTTATTACACAACTTTGCCCAAAGCAACCTGGTTTCCCAGATTTCATTTCCGGTTATATTTTCTCATTATACACTATTCCTTACAGCACATAACACTAGTATATTGAACAATTATTTGTGTAATTATTTGCTTAATATCTGTCTTTGTTGGTAGGCAATAAGCTCTCTCAGGATAGGGGCCATGTTTGTCTGGCCCTGGGTTGTGGACCCAGCGCTCAACACCAGAGCACACACATAGTAGATGCTCAAAAATGTACTGACTCAACCAAATTAATAGTAAAATTTCTGTTCTCATTTTTCTTAGTGGTAACTAAATATTTATTATACGTACTGTATATCTCATTGAAATTATTTATTTAACTTTAAATTTTTTACTTTTAAACATTATATATAATGCTTAAAATATTCAAACTTATAGAGATAGGAAATGGATGAAACAAAATTTATCCTCACTGTCCTCTGCTAATCTCCAAAGGTTTCCAAAAGTAATCACCTTGATTGCTTTTCTTTTTAGTTATTTTGATACTTACCATCATATTTCTAAATAATGTTAGTTTTTGATTTTTCTTAAGCATTCAGATAATATCTATTGATTTCCAGATGAAAGATGAAACATTTCATAGACTCATACTCTTTCTTTTTTCCTTTCAGGTGTCTTTTTGCCTTGTTTTGGTGTTGTTATTGTTTTTTGTTTTACCTTTTCTACTGATTATATTTTCTAGTTGATATTATTCTTAACCTATAATTTCCAGTCACCAACTTTGGACTGGCTCTATTTCCTCATACTAGCTGAAGAAATTAGTATACCTACAATTCTTTTTTCTTTGCTTCTCTCCACTGACTGCTCTCAGCTGAATCATTCTATTTTATATTTTTACAGTCTAAAGCAAAATATATGTAAGCATTATCATTATAATAATTTATACTTGTATGTTGGTATAATTACATTTGTACCATTTTCAGTTTTATATCTAATATGTCTTATGAATTGTCTGTTCGATTTAAAATATAAAAATCTGAAATAATCAATATATATACATGAAGAATATTACTTTCTCTAAAATCATGTATGACCAGGTGCATGAAAAAAGCAATATAATCCCATATAGTTCTAAACACTAAAGGCCAAATAATTAATATGTAATATCATTTGTTTATTAACTATTAATATGATAATGAAGAACTAAAATACTTTATATTATATATTATATATCAATAATTACTCAAAATAATTTCACATTTTAGCTTGTTTAATATTTCACCATGACTTTCTTTTTCCCATTCACACTACCATCCTCAACCCATCTCCAATTAATATACATCTTTTTTCCATAAAGTCCTCTGGTTTCTTTCTAATTTATGTTCATTACTTATTTAGCCTACTGTTCACTTTGAGATTTCTTTCATTGTACCTCTGTTCTTAGATTCTTTTTCTTTCTCTTTCTTGGATTATGTTTTCATGTTACTGGAATACATCCTCATAAAACTTTCTTTAGAAAAGGTAGATGAGAGGTAAAAATTTTGAGTTCTTTTATGCCTAAAATTGCCTTTATTCTTCACTTAAATCTTATTTAAATCGCATTTGATATAAAATTCTAGGTTTAAAGTTGCTTTATAGTTTTTAATCCCTATTGTTTTGATAAGACATTGATACCAATCTGGTGATCATTACTTTTGGAGTAATCATGTTTTTCTCACTCTTTGAAAGTTTTTAGAATTTTTCTCTTTATGCTTAGTGTTCTGAAATTTTATAAAGATTTATCTAGTGGTTTATTCCACTTGATATTTTGTGGTTACCAGTTTGGGTGTTGATAGTTATTCCAGTTTGAGAAAAGTTTCTTCATCAGTTTTCTTTTGTTATTTCTTCAGTTATTTCAACTATTTCATTGTTTATATTGTTTTCTTCTAAATTACATCTTAGATAGGTGTTAGACCTTTTGGATCTATGCTCTTTATCAGTGTTTCTCAAATTTTAATGCATACAATTCACAAATTGGGGTCTTATTAACATGAAGACTCTGATTCAATACATCTGTATTTCTAGTAAGATAAATGATGCTGATTCTGCTGGTACGTGGACCACATTTTGAGCACTGAGGCTTTATATTTCTTGAAATGGCTTCATGCTTATATATTTTTATTTTTCCACTATAAGAAGGAATATGTCTGTTAATTCTTGGTTGATCACTAACATTGCACACAAGGGGCTATATTTATTAATTTAGATAACTGGCATGAATATCTTTTTAGGTCAAATGGGCCATTTTAACCAAAGGCCACTGTACTGAATGGGAGGACTGCCTCTAGGCTCTGTGTCAAAGGATGAACCTTTCTGACAAGTGGCTTTTTATTAACAGGCTAAAGATACCACAACTGCCAAATAAGCCAACTGCTCCATATACAGAGAAAAAAGAGAAATAACCTATTCCAGCTGCTCTGATGATGGTCTAGTTACAAACCCTTATTGTTGTCTCTGAGCAACTTCTACCTATACCTGTCTGGAGTCTCTCCAGAGATCTTTTTTAAAAAGTGGCCACCACCTCTGCTACATTTCTTTTTCCATGTGTATATTTTGGGTTATGATTTACTCTGCTGGAGTTTATCTAACAATATAGCCCAATCTTCTTCCTATCATCTAAGGCTTCATCAAATTTACTAGTCTGCTAATATCATCCCCCTTTTTCCTCCCTTTTTCTGTTCTGTTTCATTCAAGTGCTGCCAAGAATTTATTTATTTTGATATGTGTTTTGTCATTTCAGTTGGAATTTGGACTAGAGAGAAGGCAATGTAGTTCTTGTCCATCACCTTGAACTTAGAAACTATATAGCTATCTTAGAATTGCTCTAAATGCTTATCTGACCCTGGTTAATACTCATCTGGCTGTTCACAAACAGATAGACCTAACTGTAAATAGGTAAATTCCCATACAAGTTCCCTAGACCTTGCTAATTATTCTTTATGGATCAAGTAGGATTTAATAGTGTTAAGGGCTCTGGATGATTCTAAATTGTTCACTGAGCCTCTTGGCAGTTCCATGTGTGTATAAAAGTGTGTGATCATAAAACAAAGTGACTATAGAGATGTGCCTAAACTAAGAAGACTAAGAGAAAAATTAAATTTAAAGCAGAATTTGAACCAGCCTACAATTTACTTTGGGTATTACATATTTTATGTTGGTTGAGCTTGACCAACTCTACCTCTGATTTGCCAAGAAAATAATTGATGTAATCACAGAGCCAAGAATGATAACATGTGAAGATCTGTGGAGGATTGGCAGGGCCCCAGATCACTGGGAAAAATCCAACAGAGCACCTATTTTTAAAAGGCAATAAAAATTTGTTTGAGAATTAATGACCTTTTATAGAGCGAAAAAGCAGTACATACTGATTACCTTGACCCAAATAAGTTTTAGACAGTCTTATACTGTAATGGCAATAATGAGAGGAGGAAAATATATTCATGTATTATACCAACATACATTAAGTTCTCAGAATTGGATAAATGTTTTTTAATGTAAAAACATTGGATTTTATTTATTTTAATAGAATTTAAATCCACATCTTATCTAGTATCTAGATAATTTAAGACATCTATATTTTGGCCACATTTTTTCACTTTTTCTCACATCCATGTTGTCATTTAGATGTTCCCAGTAACACAGATGTATGACATCAAATTGAAAATATAAAGTCATTATATAAAGTCATTATTCAGACGCCAAATCCTTCTTTGGTATATGTATGTAAGAGATATGCTAAAAACATGATGGTGGCTGTCTTACTGTAGAACTTAAAATTAAATTAAAAATGATTTCAACAACCTAAGTCTTGTCCTAAAAATCAAACCAAAGAAAATAAAACAAGTGCTGACATAGGGCATTTTAATTAAGAAGAAAAAAGAACTGTCACATTTTTGAAGTAGAGAAAAACTATTTAGATAACAATTAGGTAGAAGAAAAAGATCAGGAGTCTCTAAAAGTGGAACATAATCAACAAAAGAAAAAAGCAAACAAAATATAACCAGAGCCATTGAAATTAAGAACAATCTAACAATAACCAGAGGGGAGGGGGGAGGGGACAGTGGGGAGAAGGGTTTTCAGGAACCACTATAAAGGACACATGGACAAAACCAAGGGGGAGAGTGGAAGCAAGGGAGAGGGGTGGGTTTGGAGGGGGTGAGGGGGAGGGCTGGGGAGAAAATACAGACAACTGTAATTGAACAACAATAAAATAATTTAAATTAAAAAATAAATAAATAAATAAAAGTGCCCAAGCAGCATCATCTGCTGACTTGAAAATTTGCTGAGACCTTTCACACCTCTGGCCTTTGTGTATAATGCTTCCACTTCTGAAATCTACTTCTTTTTCTTCCTTATCTTGCAAATTTTCTCTTCATCCTTCCAGTCTGATCCCTGTGAAACCTTTCTTGCCTTACATTTTGACTTAGTTCTCTACTTTCTCTACTTCCTTGGTATTTTGTACACTCAGATACAACCAACATTTGCTGAGTGCCTGTTACCTACCCGGAACTGCATCATGAAATAACGGCCACATCACAGGGGCATGACCTCAGTATGATCATATTTATTTAACCAGCTGAAGAAGCTGAGACCTTGAGAAGACATACAAATTGTCCAAGATTACACAACTAACAAGTAACAAATACAGATTTAAACTATATACTTTTTTATAGTTCTTTCTTCATCACTGGACTTTAAACTTTTCAAAGGCAGAAGAATTATCTTATTTATCTGCCACTCCTAGCAGCTGCTCACTGACTGGCCATTGGTCAAAAATATTTGGTGATCAAATAAGTTAATGAATAAACAATGTAGCCGGCTTGCATTAATGACAAGCTGCATTTCAGGTAAAAAGAATTTACTTTTCTCATATATTTAGAGTGAGCATTGAATATATATGCATTAATATTCTAACCTCCCTACTTTACTCTGATTTTAGTTTAGGGAGGAGCATTATAATGACTGGTGAACAGATATTCAAATTATGAAGAGTTAAAGGAACTAAGTGAGCTTAAGGCAGAATTACTATGCTGATGGTTTGTTTAAATGCCTCATACAATGTTGAGAAGTAATTTTGGTTACGTTTCTCCATTTTTCCTTATATGTGTTGTCATGTAGATATTCCCAGTAACAGAGATGTATGATATTAAATTTAAAATGTTAATTTTATTCATGTATTTGTTAGTAAATAAAATTTTATTAGACATTTATATTTAATGTGTACAAGACACTTCATCAGTCATTATGGGGTGGGTAACAAAGTACATAGACTAGGAAGTCTATGGACTTTGAATCCTTGACTTCAGCATACGACAGGATGTAAAAAAGGCGTATCCATAATGATAACACAAAGTAGTATATCTCAGTGTTACAGGAGTCAACAAATAATGTGCCAAGTGATCAAGGAAGAGTCTAGAAAGGGTTAATATGTAAATCTCAGACAAAGTTTGTTTGGCAGTAGAGGTGCTCAGTGTTTGCAGACTGTTAAGTGGCATTTTGGAAGTTGAAGTTTAGGGGAAGATTTTACTCACTAATTTATTCATTCACCCAACACATATTTGAATGCGGACTAGATACCAGACACTCTCCCAGAAACTGGGATATTGCTTATTATCCCAGGTGTGAACCTTTCTTCAACACATTCTCAGTGTGTTAGATCTTAAATGAGTCAAATTTTAGGGTTGGTGAGGATCTTTAAAAATCATGAGATCCATCTAGTTTTTAGTTTTAACTTCTAGAATAATAGTAGCTCTTAGAGAAGTAATACAAACCCTGGATTTAAACAAGTATTCTTCATTCCATTTTCATGAAATTTACCAAGCAGCAATAAGAGGAAACCACAAATATGACCTGATGCTCTCCTTTATACCTTTCCAACCCCTTAGCTAAACACCATGCATGAGGAATTAAAGTGTGATAAAGGAGCAGGTTTACCTTAAGAAATAACAATTAGTCCAGATAAAACTTAATTTTCCTTTTGATATTAAGTCTTAGTGACTAGTGTGGAAGGATCTGGGTAAATAAATGGGATCATATGTCACATTGAGAGAATTTGAAAAATATTAAGTCCCATTACATAGCCCAAGATGATCTTAAAACATATAATATGTGTGTATAATATATAATATATTATATATAACATATATAATATAGTTATATACATATAAAACACAGACACAGACAATGGTCTGGTGATAGCTAGAGGGAAAGGGGTAGGGGGAGGTGGGCAAAGGGGGGATAAATGAGGACAGAAAGAGACTTTGCTTTGGGCAATGGACACATGATGCAGATGATGTTTTGTTGAGTTGTACACTTGAAACCTGTATGATTTTCTGAACCAATGTCACTCCAACAAATTAAAAGAAAAAGACAATGATGAGAATATCATCTAGCAGTTCTAGTCATTCCCTGACTGTAAATGAGAATGAGAAACTGAGCATGAGAAGGTCCTGCTGTGTCAGGATGGCTCAAACCCCACAGACATTTGGAGAGGGTGTGGTGGCTCTGGAAGAACTGGGATAGAGGAACCACTGGTTTTGATACTCTCTTTATGAGAGCTCACAGGATTTGGCAGGAATAAAAATGTGCTTAACCAGTCTCTCCTAATACAGCCACAATTTCAGATGTTGACCTGGGAATGAACACTCAAGTAATTTTTTTTTACCAACAACATTTGTAAAAGAAAAAGAGTCTTAGATGCTTCAAAACAAGGCTTATATAACAAAAATTATTTTGTGGAAATAAATGTTCACTTCCAGACTGCAAAAACTGCCACATTTTACATTAGCTTAATATGTCTTTAAAGCAGCAAAATACTTGACAAGTGAAAAATGATTATTAACAAGTAGGGAAATGCATTTTGAAACACTCCTCTGTGGGGCGTCATACAGGAGATGTGGGTATATTTAAAGGCCCAGGTCAAAATGTCTGTCTTGCCTTTCAGAATAATTGTGTTATTTATTCTGTGGATAATTGTTGAAAAAAAAAAACACCGAAAGGCAGTGTCCACTTGGCTTCATTTCTTTTACTTTTCATAGAGTGCCACAATGAACCTTCAATGTACCGTGTTTATCCTGTGGCCATTTCCTCTTTCCTCTGATGCCACCCTAGTCCAGTGCTCCCCTTCCCACCTGCACACCCAAGAGGTTATTCCTTTTCCCTACTCCAACATCCAGAAAAGAGAAGCTCATTGCTTATGCTGCAATTTTGATAACCTAACTGGCAGAACAGTTATTCAAATTTTAAGCTCCTGAATGCAGCAAGATCAACCTGGCCTATCCACATAAATAATTTTGACACGATAAGTATGCGAGAGCGATGATAACCGATAAGTGAAGCAATTACCTTGCTTTTTTGGATTATATTAAATGAAGATTCTGATAGAGTAATGAAAGGAGACAAAGCAGACAAAAAGTCGGCTGCAGAGCTTTTGGGCACTGTGTTATCTCTATTATACCATATTGAAATAGAGAAGCTATCACCAATCATGCATTTCTATGTAACTTCTGGCTTCTAACAGTGAACAATGAATAAATTGTCACAAGACAGTAACTGATAAATTGGGATTGGCAGTGCTTTTTAAAAAGCATAAATAAACTTACTAGTCACCTTTTTCTTTCTCAAAGCATTTTTAGGGGACTCTGGGGGGATCCACTGTAACTTATGTTCCTTCCATTTCCTGTCTCTACTCCAGCCTCTTCCCTCCACTGGTCTTTGTTTAGGAATCAATGTTAAGGCATCAAGATTGCTCTGGTATTATCACCAGATTTCACTAGCCCGTGGTCCTCTGGACTTGGAATGTGGCTTGGCTGTCTGGAATGCACAACAACATCAGGTTCATTTAAAACGTTCACTGTTGGTAAAGCAAATTTTACAAATAAGGGTAAATCTAAAATATGAACAATTTGTTCCCTGAACTGAGGGTTCAAGCAGAATGAAAGTTCTTTAACAACCCACAGGCACTTTAATGATGGTCCAGTCCTGCATTTGCAGATTGCGTAGAAACAATATTCCCCTTGTTGTAGGTGGTAGCAATAGGTACTTCCACCACTGTAAACTTCTTAAATTAGAGAGGCCCTTAGGTGTGAGAAAACGAAGTGTTCTAATGTGAACTATTCCATCTCAGTCTCCTGGCAGTTTGTTCACCCAGCGGTTTGCAGGTTTAATGATGACTTGTTTACTTATTCATTTTTTTTCAAATGGTCTGTGGTAAGAGTGTGTATGATTTAAGAATGAATAGAACTCAGTTCCTTTCATGATTACAGCTTGAGCCACAGAAGTTGCTTATATTAACACACCATCCACCATGGGGCAGAGGCAGGAACCTGAATGTGGAGGTCTAAATACAGGGTTCAAGTTCCAGTGCCATATTTACTTGTGGTGTGACATTGGCCAAGTCAGTTTTACTCCAAGTGTCTCATCTATGAAATGAAAGTCACATGGTTGTGAATGGAAAAGGGGTATGTAATAGATCTGACAAGCTCCGTGACCAAATGTAACCACACAAAGTGATCTGATTAAAAATTCCTAACAGGGTGGGCCATAGCTGGTCACGTCTCAGGCCTATAGCTTCCTTAGCAAAGGTCAATCTTTACCTCACATGAACTCTGTGCATTGTTCTTATGTGTGTAGGATAATATACCTTTGAAATGTCAAGAGTAATTTTCATTCCTAGACTCCTTGAAGACACAACTGCAGGCACCAGAATGCAAGACCACCAGAGGGCAGGGTCACAGAGCCCCTTACTTTTATCACATTCCCCTGAATACCATCTCTGTGTGCTGTAAATGCTAATTATTAACTATCCTGTACCCACCGAGGTAAAAGTAAGTAGTGTGCATTTTTTATGTTGCTTTTTATCCAATCACAGAGATTTCCCCACTTTGCTTTCTCCTGCCTCCTTAATTTACCACTAGTGGGTTTTATGTACCTTCCTTACATTCTCTCCTTTTATACTGAATGCAAAAAGGAACTGCAAAACTGTCATTCTCTGGAGCTTTTTCTCAATCCATTGATATCTTGCTTCTGAGCATGTCCTAAAAATTTGACCCAAATAAAGTCTTGTAAAACTTTTCTATGGATTTGGATGTTGTTTCATCTTCACGGTTTAAAGGAGCACATGTTAGTGAAAATGCTCTGTAAACGATTAGGCACAGTGCAAGTGTTAGTTAGTATTGATCTGGCTGGTGGATGCCCTCAAGGTTCGGAGAAAGGACCAGGCCCAGCGCTGTCATTGGTTTCATCAGGATTGGAGTTTCTGGCCAATGACGTGTAATGGCAGTGCCTGCTAACTTGGTTCCATGAAGCCGAGTGTGGGAATAAGCACCATTAGTCTTCTACTCCTACAAGCAGCATCATTTATTTCCTTCCTTGTTAAAAATGCAAAAGCAAACCATTCACATGGCCACTTTTCAAAATGAAAAGGCCAATAATGTTATTAAAAGCAAATCACACTTGATTAAATTATTATCATTATGGTGTTTAAAATAACATTTGTTCTGTTTATCAAGTTCCAGTCTTACTGCATCAGTAAAGAATTTGCCTTTAAAGACCAGAAAAACAACAACACAGAAATGAAGCCCAGTGTGTGCTCCAAAGCTGGACCTTGGGTTGTTTTTCACAAGGTCTTTACAACAGGCCTGCACTGTTAGCGCTCAGACCTCCAGACCTGCCATCACACACATTGGGCTGAGAGAGTCAGAGGATGTGGGAGACAGGTGGAAGGAGGAGAAAAGGAAGCGCTGATATTGCTACCCCCAAAGCAAGTGCTGGTTTTACATTGGTTGGCAGTCATTTCACTTGAATGACACATTTAGCAAGCTGACTTCACATGACTCTGTGTTGCTCATCCTGCTCTTCTTAAGTGTATAATTTCTTCCCTACAATGAAAAATATTGGTTGTAGATGTTATGTAAAATAAAGGCAAAGAAAATTTGTCAATTTGTACATGGCCAATATCAGTCTTTTCCCTAAATTTTAGAAATCAGCAATCTTAAAGTATGTTATAATGAGCTTGACCACATCTGGTCAGAATGGAAGAAGTAGATATTTATCAGATGTAGACCAGATATGTGCCTTAAGGCACAGTGCCAATTGTGATGATTGGTGAAGAAGGTCAGTCAGGAGCTCTGAAAGCAATCCTCCTACCCAAACCACCTGGATCACCAGAGCATCCCCCCATGCCTCTTCCAGAGCTCCCTGCCACCCAGCAACTGAAGGTTAATGACTGACACACCTGCGGTCTCCATATATCTATTCTGATGGGTCAGGACCTATGTTCTACTGGTTGCTAAGTACTTGAATGTCATAGATATCTATTTAGTACCACAAAGTCAAGTAAAAAGAATAGAGAGCTATATTACAGCCCATAGAAATGAACTTAGGTCTGTAGCTCTTAAAAAATGTCAAGATAAGGAATGTTTAATACTTTTAATCAAGGTATTCTTTTCATTCTTTTATAGTTTACTCTGGGTATATTTAATAAGCATTAGTAAGCTTGCCACTTCGGATGACTGTTATACATACACATGGAGAAATTCCAAGTCATAGCATTGTGGCATCCACTGACAAAGGTCTTCAAACTAGCCAAACGTCTTGTGAACCTTTTATGGTATTGTACCTTTGACAACCAGCCTTAAAAATATTGGGTAGATAGAAAAATTTGATTTTGTCTCAGCCCCTGCCATTTAGAAGAACAATGGCATGTTTATAAGACCTGCAAAAGTATGCCAGCATTACACATGTCCCAGGACCAAAATGTGCAGTCCATGATGCCTAGAAAGTATTCAACACATTCTGGGATTCCAATAGTAACATTACTTATTTATTGTATCTTTCTTGAGCACTTGACTTTGGAAGAGGAATAAAAACAATGTTTTCTGATGGGACAATTACTAAGGATTTGGCCACTACCGTGCATCTTGAGGTTTGAGCTTGTGGATTTCAGCAGCCTGGCCATGTGCCACAGGCTCACAGTCTCACTCAGTTCACCACCATTGATTCTATCACATGGCGAATTGTAGCTGAGTTATGTTTTTGTGAGTAGGGCACAAGAGTTAAAGGGAGCAGCCATATTCTTTCTCACACTAAAAAGAGTATACATAAAGGTGTATTCTCTCTCCTATTTCTTTTAGGGTCCATGTTCCTTACCCTTAGTGTCTAGCACATAGTGGACATTTAGTAAATATTTGTTGAAAAAATAAATATTCTTAAAGATGAAATGTCAAGTCTTTTTTTCATACCACATGATAATTCTTCTCAAAATGATTTTATTTTTTTAAAGATTTTATTTATTTATTTTTAGAGAGAGCGGGAGGGAGGAAGAAAGAGAGAGAGAGAAACATCAATGTGTGGTTGCCTCTCGCATGCCCCCAACTGGGGACCTGGCATACAACCCAGGCATGTGCACTGATTGGGAATCAAACCAGTGAGCTTTTGGTTTTCAGGCTGGCGTTCAATCCACATGAGCCATACCAGCCAGGACTGAAATGATTTTCTTTTTATTCTCTTTATGCCAACTCTTTCCTATTCTTCATTCATTTATTCATCAAATATTTACTGAGTGCTCACTGTAAGTCAGAAACCATGTCAAGCACTGGGATCCAGCCCTGAATAAGACTTGGCTCAAAGGTCACCTTCTTTGAGAAGCTTTCCCTGAGTCTCTTAAGCAGAAGTTGCCCCACATCTAGGTCCCACACTATCTCTGCTGTTATAATATTTATTACACTGCATTCTAATTAGCTATGTCTAGTTTTTCCCTCTTTCTAAATTATAATTTATTAGAGGGGATAAATGGATCTTGATTACCATTGTATTCTCACAGCCATCAAAATATTCTCTGTGATTGTGGTATGCTAAATTGATCGCAAAAGTAACCATGATTCTTTTTTTTTAAGATTTTATTTATTCATTTTTAAAGAGGGGGAAGAGAGGGGAAATAGAGGGAGAGAAACATCAATGTGTGGTTGCCTCTCATGTGGACCCCACTGGGGACCTGGCCCATAACCCAGGTATGTGTGCTGACTGGGAATTGAACTGGTGACCCTTTGGTTCAAAGCCCATGCTCAATCCACTGAGCTACACCAGCCAGAGCTAACCATGATTCTTTACACTTCCCTGTAAACAAGGCCTTCACCGTAAGACTTTGTAGTTCCTCCCATCCAGAAGCAAAACTTATTTCCCAACTCTTGGAATTTGGGCTGGCCTGGTCACTTGCTCTGGCCAATAGAACATGGCAGAAGTAATAATATCCCAGTTCTGAACCTATAACTCAAGAAAGAACAAGCACAATATAGCCTGGTGGACGATGGGGACCCAAGACTTGATCACCTTTGTTTCCCCAGATAATAGTCAGCCAAATGCCAAATATATGAGTAAGGCTACCTTACACCAGTACATCTAAGCCAACACACAAGCTGAACACAGATAAATGGGTGTGCCCTATTAAGATATGGTGAGCCTGGCCCAGATCAGCCAACTATCCTACTAATCCACAAACTCATGAAAAATAATATATACTTATTGTTTGAAGTCACTGAGTTTTGGTGTGATTTGTTACACAGCAAAGCTAATTGATACACTGACATTCTTTTTTAAATTTTTTTGTTTTCTCCTTGTACTTGACAATAGCAAACAACACTTGACTAGAAAGCTTAGCAATTTGTTTGGGGGAAAAGCAGTCAATTTTTTGTCTTTTTGATGTTAGCTGCTGCCAGTCTTGGCCCTGGTAAAGATCACAGACTGGCTGAATGCCAGAGTTGAAAATGCTATAGTGGTTATTCTACCTATAACCCCCAATGTCTTAAAAAGGAAATGGAGCCAATAGAAGGGGTATAACTTACTCCAGGTTATTTAGCCTTTTACAAAGTGCAGAGTCAAGCACAATCTGTCTTGAAATGGGCCTCCACAGGTACAGCATATTTCTCACCTCCCAACCAAGCTTCGATAACTAAAGTATTTCATTTATCTTCTTTTTTAAAGGTACGGTTGGCATAAAACATTCATAAACTTAATGAGGAATGCTATAAGCATCCAAGAATGAGTTTATCTAATTGCTTCAATTGCTAAAGAGTGGTAGTATGTGTATTCTCTTCTGCCCCATTTATAATGTTTTTGGACCCTCACTGCAGCCTAAACCGATGCCAAGAGTTCCCCAACAGACAGATGTGTATTCACGCATACCCCTTCAACTTGAAGCTTATTAGTCTTGCAAAATAGCAATTCCTCAACTGACCACATGATTATTAAACTCTGACTTGAAGGATATGACCACTCCTGCGGTTTGTTTGCTAAAGGAATTCCATTTGCTGCTGTAGCGTGTAATTCTGGGATGACCATATTCAAACACAGCTCAGGCCTCGGAGCTCTTCAAGGAACATTATTTTCCAGTAAGAAAGCTAACACCTTCACCAGACAAATATATGTGACTTGGCACTTTTTGTTTGGTTTAGGAGAATATACTAAAAAACTTCTTTGCTGAGTAGGTAAAGGGACCATGGATTGGAGCTTGGGAAGAAAGAGCTGAGAGTTGTGGCTGATGCATTTGGGTGTTAATACAGTGCTTTCTCAGTGAGAGTGAATGGTTGAGAAACTGCTATGTATCCTTAGCTTAAATATATAATAATCTGCATCTATGAAGACAAAATATTTGGTATTGGTCTTCTTTTAATCAGAAATCAAATGGAACCTAATCTCATGACAAAGTAAAATTAACCCTTTTGTTAATTACTATAATTATCTTCTCCACATTTATTTTGATAACAATGTTAGTGGTAGAAAACTATCTCCTTAAATTATCTCTTGTGTATTATGAATTACAAATTCATACAATTTTGATAAATGATTTTATTTTCTCCTTTACACTTGCTTTAGGGCCATTGTAACAGATGATTTTTCAGAGAAATGCCTTGGTGACTTAAAAATAAAGAAATGAGAAGAAAGGTCATATCAAAAAGATTAACTGTGTGAAGAGACATAAGGCCTTAGAACTACCTATCAATCACAGGAGTCTCATCTTTCCTTTGATTTTTATTTTTTATTCTAAGGGTGTCCCAGAACTCTGGAATGTTACAAGAAAAATTAAGAGGTTATTATGCTAGATTTAAGAGTTTTCAGCCTAGGATAACCTCAAATGCGACTTTTGGCTTAAGGTCTGGGTTTTTTGCAATGTTACATCACAGTTCAGATCCACTTTTAAGGAAGTGGAAGAAAATACTCAAGTTTCTATGAACAATCAAGTCTAAGAATAAAGTTGTTGCTTTGGTGTCCAGAAAAGTCTCTATCAGTTGCCACAGAGACCTAAGGTATCCTTGACTTAACCTCTCTTTGGCTTTATAAACCGTCCTTCATTTCCCTCTTTCTGATTCCTTCAGAAGCCAGGAGAGCTTGGATAGGAGAAAGAGCAATTAATTCTGTCAGGACCAACTCCACCTCCCCATATTATTTGTTAATTTAAACGCTTCTCAAAACACAAATTATTCACAGGAAATACTAATCATCTGAAATGGCCTTGCTTCATCCAACTTGTGAATCAGGTGGGATGAAGGTGAATGTCAAACTTTACTGCTACTTTACCATGATTGTCAGAATATAATGAAATTCATTCATTCATGCCTTCATTCATCCAATGGTTATTAAGCATCTACTATGTGCCTGGCATGATGGTAGGTATTAGAGGGACCCACACTTTGCTTTCCAATGCTCATAGACTAGTGGGGGAAGCTGGAATGGAAACAGATTGTGTAACATTAGTAGAGACATTTTTTTCAGCTCTTATATTTGGTCCCCTTTAGTAAAACTAATTACTCTGTTTTACTTGTTGTTTATGGGAAAATCAAGATCCTTTATTTTGGAAATCTTTTGTTTGCAGAGAATGCCAATGAAAAAGTGAAGAGTTAAGCTAGAGACAGGCACATGCTACCACAGGGTAGCACAGAAGATGACTTGTAAATGGGAGTGGGAGGACTAGAAAAGTCTTGCTGTAAGAGGTGGCTTCTGGCATAAATCCTGATATAAATGTGAGTTGATTTTTAAAGCACTTTTCATCAACACAGAGAATATTAGAGAGGGACTAACTCTGTGTCTGTCCTTAGTGAGCAATTAACTATCCACAATAGCATTTGGATCTACTTAAATGTCTTTTGGGGTTGCCCATTTGATACTGAAGCAAGCCAACAGAGAAGGTTCTATGCATCATGCAGCTTGCTCATACTGGCAGGTCAAAGAACCACTCTGGCCTACCCAACTGGGCGTGTGGTTTGTACAGAGTTTTGTGGTTCATGTTCATTTATGTTATTATTACTGACGGTGTCAGTTATGGACGCTCTAGTGAAAAATTTTTTGCTTCCTCTCTGGTGTCTCAAGGAAAAGGAGAGTTTTATAAACAAATAAATAGCAAAAAATTCTGATACATTGTAAGTGTGAAGAGGATATTTTTGATAAACACTTTGACATTTTCATAAGTAAGTTTCTTGTTTCCTAAGGAATGGCTTTCTTCTTGTTCTCAAGTAGTTCTACAGTACTTTACAATAGAACACAAAAAATTGAAAATATAGGTAATTTTCTCAGTTAAATCAAGGCTTTAAAATTTCCTTGGATTTTTTAGTGATTTTCCTTGCACATTTTGCACATTTTATACATTTTCCACTTAATGCTCTCATGAAGGCAGTTCTGGCTTGTCTATGAGTAACTAGGTACTACCTTGGGTCAGACATTTCTAAATCCATCTATTTTAAGAATTTTAAAGTACTTCTTATCATTTCAGAATTCAGATTCAAAGTCATGGAAAAAAAGAGAGACATTTGTCCTTGGCCTCAGTCCCATTCTGAACAATATGAGATTGATATGGTTGATAGCTTGTAGAATGAATTTAGGATGTGTATAGATTTTATTTTAAAACTACTTGTACTTCCTCTGTTATGAAAAAGTAAATGGTGGTTTTGCAACCATCTTCCCCAACTAAAATGTGAAAAGAACACTCTGTTAGCTCTCAATTGGGTCTTTTTTAAAAAATAAAAATAAAACTCTATCTTACTTATTTGTGGGAAGATTAAGATACTTTGGTTAGAAAACCTCTTGTGAAGAGAGAAAGTCTATAAAAACCATGAGACCATTTGTCTCACGAATTCTTGGAAACTTAGGTACCTCAGCAGGCAAGGTGAAGCATGAATCAAAGCCTATTTCCTGTCTGTAATGAAAATGAGCCAGGCAAACTGAGGCTCCTTCAGGCCTGGGAAAAAACCTAATAGAAATTCTTTAGGACATTGGTTTTGCTTTGAATTTGGGAGTTGCACTATTTCTAGAAATAACTGAAATGATGCCACAGTGAGATTATCAAGACTACATAGATAGACTTTACTTCTTAGATAACACTGTTCCATTGTCAACACCCTCGTCCTTTTCAGGAAAGGCAGCATAGGACAGAGCACCTGCAGCATCTCCTCCCTCCCCTCCTAATCTCCTGAGATATTAAAAGTTAGTCTTTAAAGTCAGTCTTACCTGGGGAACATTGATGAGTTTTTGTGTTTTATTCTCCAATTGTGGGTTCCGTGGCTGGGTGCTGTTGCGTCTTGCTGAGGCTGTGGATCTCACTCATTCTGGTGAAGCTGTACATGCTAACGTCCTAATAATTTCCTGGTTTTTCTATTTCTTTATGGCTGTTCCTTCATGGGCTCGTGCTTTCAATGAAGTTTTTTGTTCTTTTTTCTTTCTTTCTTTTTTTAGTGAGAGGCAAGAAGAAAAGCTCCTTTCGTTTTCTTTGCTGTTTGTACTTCTCATCCCCATCACCATGGGGCCATTCCAAACTATCATTTTTAAAGGTCACTTGTTTTGTTCTATAAGCAGTTGAGCCTGACAATGGGTTAATGACACCCGAACAAGCCATATTAAAATTACGTACTTTATCATCATAAACAACACCGAGTAAAAGGAGAAGAAAGCAAAGCAGCTCTCTTCCAAGAAACCAACACTGAAAATATTAGTTAAAATGTTAAAGTATATTAGCCAATTACATAAAATCCTTTTATATTGCCTTGCTTCATTTCAAACATGGCATGGGCTATTTTGTCTGTGAACTCAAGTGGAACAAGAAGCTACAGAATGCAATTTGTGTCAGGAGCTGGACTACAGAAGGACAACTAATTCTAATTAGTACAAATTCCCCATAGGCTAGAGGGAGGCCAAGTGTAGGAACCAACTGCCTAATGTTGTTTCTATCTTGCAACAGGTGGGCTAAGGCCTTCTAAAGGTTGTCATGGCAATAGCTAATGGTAGACCTTTAGCTGGACACCAGTAATTAATTGCGGGTATGTCTAGCCTTTGAATGTGATATCTTTTAATACATTTCTGAACGAAAAGAAGATTGGCTCTTCTAATTGGTTAAAATTAAAACAGCCAAAGGCTTTGCCAAGAACTATTACGATATAGTACAAGTCTGATTTCAGCTTCTCAGACTTGGATTCTTTACCTATCACTATATGAAAGAGTAAAGAGAAAGGTATTTACTTCTGATAACACGAATATTCAGTTGAATGTGGGCTCAAGATCACGATATTCATGCACTGTTTGATCATGCTTTAGGCCTTTAAGAAACACACCTTCTAAATACTGACAAATTATCAGAAATATTTATTGTTTTCCCGTTCCTGAGTGTTTGTAGCCTCCAGAGCAGCTATCACTTAGTTCATAATGATCTTCTGTGACTGTCTATGCCTGAGGGGTGGCCCCTGAGCACTGCATGGCTTGGGGATGTGGCCAAGGACCAGGAAATGGTGGCACCACTAGGTTGAAGGGCTGAAAGAAGACAGCTGCACCATGTACTCCACAGGAGTCCCCTGCATGCCCAGCTGCAGACCTGGGCACCCCCTCTGACATTTGTAAGCAGCCCTGAAAACTAGTCTAGGTCAGCTTTGACTGGTTATTTGAGAAACAAGGCATAGTCCAGTTTCAACAAAGTGTCCAAGAAAAAGTGAAAAGAGAGAATATACCCTTCCCTTTGGGTGTGGAGTTGTGCATGTTCTGAAATTATAAAATAGAAAAATCATAAGGGGAATAATAGGTAACATGTATTGAGTATTACTGTGTGGCAGGCATTGGGCTAAGTGCACTATA
Organism: Phyllostomus hastatus; assembly: GCF_019186645.2. Taxonomy (NCBI): domain Eukaryota; kingdom Metazoa; phylum Chordata; class Mammalia; order Chiroptera; family Phyllostomidae; genus Phyllostomus; species Phyllostomus hastatus. Next base: position 1,330,550 of record NW_025333735.1, on the reverse strand, counting down.
TGTGCACTACCTTATTTCATTCTCTTAGCAAAATAGGTATTAATATCATTCCAGTTTTAAAGATTAGGAAACTGAGGTGAAGAGAGGTTGTCTCATCCACTGTCTCCCAGGTGATAAGGAAGAGAGATGACATGAATCCAAGCCTAAGGCCAAAGACTGAGGTGTTCCCAAAAGAGAAAGCCATCAAAACAGTGAGTTGCATTTATTTACTGTAGAAAACAATCAACCCCCTATAAATGATTCCATCCAATATACGTATAATCTTTGAAACGAGCTCTGAACCCTGAACATGAATTTCTCAACTATGACTCTATTTATTAAGTGATTTTTCAAGGGATCTTTTATTAAATACTTATACTTCTAATCACAGGTCCATTCATCTTTCTTCCATTTCTAGAGAGAAATGCAACTATTTTTTCCCTTGTTCTAGTGATAAAAAAGTAAATGAGAGAAGAGCTGTCCCCCTCCTCACTGTATCAGCCAAAAACACATTTGAAATGTTCCAGCCACTTCTCTTTTATGTCTGATGTTTTTTAAAAAAAATGTTTTAGTGAAAATACTCAGATTCAGTCCATTTTAACAAAGGGATGTTTTAAAAATGAGGTTCTAAGCAAAATGATGCTGAATTATATATTTATGAGGATTAACTTGTTTTCATGTATAGTACAGTTTTCCTGGGTGAGCAAAGCTTTTTGGCTTTTTTTGTTGAGAAAAATATACATTTATTTTTGAAATCTTAGTTCTTTATGTGAACACTTGATTTCGAAATATTTACTCTTGTTACTCTCCAAGTGTGAGTGAACAAGAAGTATATGAGGAAAAAGAAAATTAAAGCATCTTCAGGAGTACAGTTCCATGAAAAAAGTCCCAGCACAGTTCTTTGAGCATCTTATCACATGTTCCACGGGCTGTAGACTCCCTCACTGTGTTATGACATGTCCTCTGTGTTCACGTCCATATGTGCCTGTGCACATCACCTTCTCCTTCACATGTTCAAAGAAGAACAGTTTTTAAATTCATTGTAACAGATGGAAAATTTCTGGACTGTAGATCACAAGGGGAGAAAAATTTTAAAGAGTGTTACAGCACTAATACTGTTCTTTTATCAGGTTTTTTGCTCCGTAAATAAGACAACATTGGATTCTCCATAGATTTACTTTTACCAAACAATTGGACTGAAAATGTTCCAGAAGTTATGGACCCCCGATCCTGTTACCAGAATCATTTTATTAATAAAATGCTTTTAACGTGACCTCCCAAGATTTCTGGCTCTCATTTCTTGGGTGACACTAGAGGCTGAAATGAGGCTCCTTTTAATAACACATTTGCATAAGTCGATCTGAAAGATCCCCATGCGATTACATGACTCCAGGGTTGGCCTGTCATCTCTGAAAAGCCTGAGGTACTTGTCCCAAAGAGATCAAAACTCAAGAATTAACTAGTCTTCATAAAACGAGAACATCTCTAGGAGCAGTAAAACAAATGATTATCATTTCTTTTTGGCGCTGGACTATGCCAAGCAAGAGAAAAACAGAGCTTTCAAACGTTGACAATCTGGTATATTGAAGTATGACCATTATTTTTTATTTTCCACATTTTTGGTCCAAAGACAGTTCTGAGTAATTGATTCCCATAATGAGCTATGGTTCGTTAGTCAATTTAATTTATAATTGAATTGGATGGATGTAACTCTGTGTAAAATTGTCTCTGAAGAATCTGTTTTGTTCGTCTGTTCAACTTCTGACAGGGATGGAAGAAAATCTAAATTATTCTTTCCTGCAAGGGGGAAAAAATTCAGAGTCTCAGCCTCCCTGGTGAAATTAAGAGAAAAAATATTTTTAATAGTTGCCATGCAAAAATATTATGGCTTTACTAAAATTTATACAAGCATGTCAATTAACACATTCATGGCGAGGTTGGTGGATTTAGGCATCTGAGTAAATGCCTGAGGCAAAGACCTTTCCTGGATTTCTCATTATTAGAATGAACACCAGGTCTCTCTGCATTTATTTTTATCAGTTATTGACAAAGATGGTCTTACTGCTACATAAATATGCCTGGAAAACAATAGCTCTAATTCTCCAGGTGTTTTGCAATCATCACAACTTGTATTTTCTATACATTTCCAATAATGGTGTAATTTGGGAAACAATTATTAAAATAACCGTTCAGGTTTTTTTTCTTAAGTTTTGAAAGACTGTCAGAAAATTTTTAACTTTAATTGTTAACAACAGGCTTGCATTTTCACTCAAAGATTTTTCTCTTATTCCTCAAGCCCTTCACATTTAAAACTTTTACAACCATCTTAGCACACACTCAAAACAAAGCCATAATTATGTAAAAAGAAATGTTTTACAGTTAATGCCATCTAAGACACTCACCAAGTGCCAAAATGCATAGGATTTTGGTAAAAAGCAATCTGTTCTTTGAGGATAATGCATGCAAACTACTCTTGTGCAAAACCTGAGGCAGGAATAGTATACCGCCTTAGATCACACCTATGGAGCCGACTTTGATACTATGCCCAGAAGTGGGTTACAGGCTGTGATTTGAATGAAGTTTAATCATTTTTAGAAGCGAAGGGCCTTTAGGGTACTCTTGTTCCATAAGACTTATTATATCTAAGAAAGACGAAGGCATAGGCTTTATTCCTCCTTGTTAACAATAGTAATGCAGTAATGATCTCTAATGATGGACTGTTGTGTGAAGTAGACGGACTGGGAAGAGAAGCTAGATGAAAACAGCTGTCATTTTACATCGTCAAATCCAGTTTTTATGTGCACAAAGAGATCATGAATTCCCATCCCATAATAGGATGGAAGAGGCATTATATCACTGTATGTCCACTGCCATTTGTATGAGCTTTAATCTAATCCCGTGCAAATGTTACAAATATATATTTCAGTTAGTTACAATGATATGAATAAATAAGGTCGAATTAACCTGGGTCAGAATATAAAGTTCAAATGTTACAGTTCCCAGGAGACACGTCTTTTGTTTTTCCTCTCTGCTTACACACCCCTGACCGCTCTCTCTTTCCTTGATCTTCCTAGGATTTTTACCAGCTGTTTTCTTTTTTAATTTCTGACACAGACAAAAAAAAACCCAAGATATTTCATTTGGAAAAATACTGCCCCAATGAGCTGGGCTTGACTTGAGCTCTCTGATTCTAAACAAAGCAGGAATTAGCTTTATCAGGTGAACAAAATCACTGGAGATCACTTAAATTCATAATTGTTACATTCCTCCTGAAGAATTTTTCACGAGGTCTCATCTTTCATGTAAGTCAGCTTTGCAAAATGGAATGAAAGGTGAATCTAACAAAATATTCAAATCCACATCAATCATTCATACATAATGCGCAGTTCAATGAGGGCCGGCTCTGGAGCCCCGATAAGCAGTGTCACAGTAAGTTATGTATTATGGCAGCAAAATCAGTTGTGATCAATCACCTCATAACCAGGAAAAGTTACATTTTTACTTTAGTCCTTAAACTCTTTTGGGTATACTTTGAAAAGTATTGCTTTTATCTAAAGTGGATCAATACTAGTGATCAATAAGCATTCATTTCCAACTAACAAGGACAATGGTGAGTGAATTCCTTTAAACATTTTCGTAGCAAGGAATGTTGGGTTGAAAAGTTGATCATTAATATGTCAAATTTTAAGCAGAGGATTTTAAAAATCTCCACTAGGACAGCTCTAAAAAAAACCCTTGTTCTTTAAGACAACTGTTCCATTTCTAAGATTTCCAGTAAAATCACCAAAACCTTGTCTTTTGATTGGTTCTGCAGTTTCAATCTAGATCCAGTAAAATGCAAATCATTATTATTGATAGTTTTGGCCTTTGTGAAATTTTATACTGCACTGGTATGAGGAGGTGAAAGCTCTTGCGATGGCACTAGTGAATATCGGAGCAGAAGATGGCAGGGTTCTATTGGGGGGCCCATGCTTACTACATGAAATCAGGTAAGGAAGCCTGCTTACTTTCTCGAGATCAGGAGAAGAGGGAAGATTCAGGCATTTGTGACAGAAGTCTTTCTATTCTAACTTCATTATTTGTATACTACCCCTTTTAACCACTTCCTCAAGAGAAGGGATTGTGGCTTATGGAATTACTAGTGTAATTTTTGCATTGACAAAGATATTAAGGAAATATTCAATGGAGATATTTCTCTAGTGCCTTATACTTTTGACTTAAAGTCCACAGCTGTCATTGATTCAGGTACTTGACTTCCAAACAGCAGAGGCTTGGCCTGGAGAAGAGATGCTGAAAACTGGGTAGGCATCGCAGGACCAGAGGGACCATAAAGTGGCCTTTAAATGAATACCAACTCCAGACTTTGAAAGTGGAGGAAGACAGCATGCAAAGTGGAAGGGGCGAGAAGGAAGGAAGTCACTCCTTCCTGGACAAATGTTCTTCAAACTGTTTTGATTGAACAACCATCAATAAAAATATCCTTTGACCATATCGCTATGGAAGTTTGTTTATTAGTTACATACATATGCCTTTCTTATCAGTTAACATCTTAAGCACAACACTCTGGCTAAAATTTGTGCTTTACGACAATGAATGTAGCTGCCTTAAACATTTTAAATTATTTTTGGTTGACTTACAGTCATATAACATTATATTATCCTTATTTTAGTTAGTAATGTGGCTTTTGGAGAGCTTGCACTAGGAAGAGTAGATGTCTCTGTTCATGCTCACAATGCTGGTATCATCTTTGATCTAATTTTTACCTTCTGTATTAATTTTTATCTATAGTTTTGCAGCAATTTTAAAACACAAGATGTCTACTTTATGAGATTAATGTGTAACTAAGGTTAGATAATGGACTCCCTGAATCCATTCATCAGTACATAGAACCTGCAGTAATTGCATGTTGTGTGTGCTAGCACCTCCTGTCCTCCCAATCCACTGGCTGTCATACCACTCAAGGCCGTCTCACATTCACATTCACACTCACACACATCAGGGTGGACGGGAGTGTCAATGCACATAGCAAAGACTTGCAAAGCTTATTTTTACATACATATAAACGAGCATGCCAATATTGTCTCCTGAATGCCAAAAGTACATTCTGCATGGCCCATTTCAGAACACTGTGCTAGATGTGGTACAGGGAATATATCCCATTGTTCTCTGGGCATGAACAGACTTTGTCTGACAGGAACACCAGAGACACTGAATTCCACACTCCCTTTTTGGGGAAGGTAGGCTTATATTAAAGACAAAGAGTCACTTCTGCGTTCTCTCCATTTAAGTAATTCATAGGATTAGGAATTTTTCCATTTATTAATTCTATAAATATTTACTGGGAACAATCTGTAAGCCTGGCATTCAGCCTCTGTCCATATGGGATTTATGGTCTAGTGGAGAATACGGAGGCAGGAAATGATAATACATCGGAATAAATACATCCATGGCAGCAAACACAGTTGCTCTGTGCATGGGAGAGACTCACTGGTATGTGTAAGATCAAGAAAAGCTTCCTAGAGGAAGTGATATGGAAGTTGAGACCTTCCAACTAAGTAGGATTGGTCCAAAAGTGAGAGAGAGCAAGGTATCTTAGAGAACAGGAGGAATTCCTTCACAGTTGGTATGTGGAATGTAAGGTGGTGGGAAATGAGATTGAAAAGGTTGAAAGAGAGGTTAGATTTAACAAAGCCTTACCTATTCTGTTATCAAAGTTTGAATTTTACCCTGAAGGCAAAGGAAAGCATTCGAACAAGGAACAGATATGATTAGAGGAAGTCAAATGCACAAGGTATTTACTGTGAGGCCTGGCACATGCTAAGTACTCAATAAGTGGCAGCTCTGATGAGCATTATCAATATCAATGTCATTATCAAATCTAGTTTATCAATATTATTATTAGCTTTGATCTGTGGAGTCATTCTTCAAGTTGAGGTTGGGAGAATAGATTGAAGGGAGCAAGACCTTTTATATGAGCTCTTTGTTCTTAATAATTTCTTCTCTTTACTCCTGAGATTTGCCGGACCCACTTGGTTCTATGTTTTCCTCTTAAAAAATCTTTCATATAATTTTAATTTCATTTATGTATTTATTCATTACTGAGATGGACCAAATGGAAAGAGGTAAGAGGGGATTCTGGGGGAAATAGTTATGGGTAAGACTTGGAGAAATGTTATGGAAGAGTTTTCATAATGGACGAATCATGTATTTCTTGTAGAAAGCAGTTCACATTGGATCAGGTAGGTACATATACCTAATAAATACGTGTTGACTGACATAGTTTTTGTTAACGTGAAGAATGCTCTCACTTTTTAATGCATGGATTACTTACTTTTTTCTATGTGAAAATGTCTGTTCTCTTCCCTCTGCTTTGCAGTGTGTGTGCCTGTGTATGTGGTGTGTATGTGTTTGTTAAGTTTATACGATTGCACGGTCAATTCCTTTGGCCTGCCTTCTTGGAGCAATTGAAAAGGCAATTCCACTGCTGGGACTATGTCCTAAGAACCCCAAAACACCAAAACAAAAGAACCTATACACCCCAATGTTCATAGCTGCATATTTGCAATAGCTAAGTGCTGGAAGCAACCTAGGTGCCCATCAATAAATGAATGGATCAAAAAACTATGGTACATTGACACAATGGAATTCTATGCAGCAGAAAGAAAGAAGGAGCTCCTACCCTTTGCAAAAGCATGGATGGAGCTGTAAAGCATTATGCTAAGTGAAATAAACCAGGCAGTGAAAGACAAAGACCATATGATCTTACCTTTAACAGGAACCTAAACAACAAAACAAAGAAACAAGCAAAATATAGTCAAAGACACTGAAATAGAGAACAGGCTGACAGTGACCAGAGGGGAGAGAGGAGGGAATTTCAGGGGAGAATGGGAAGGGTTTACAGGAACAAATATAAAGGACACATGGACAAAAACTAGGGAGGGGGGAAATGAGAGAGAGGTGGGGAGGGATGGGTGGGCTGAAATGGGAGTAAAGGGCAGAAAACTGTACTTGAACAATGATTAACATTTAAAAAAAAAGAAAAGGCCATTACCTTCTATTTTAAATATTTTACTGAGGATATTTATCTCACAAGTCATATCCTATTGAGATGAATTCACTGAGTGTATGTAAATATTACTAACATATTATTAATTGCACTGCTGACAGTTTTGAAGATGTTTCTGTTAGTATCATCAACATATGCATAGAAAAATTCGGAGAGATTGCTTTGCTTTGATGTCCTCAAACTGCCATCTTGTTAAAAGGAAATAGCCCCTTGCCCTGTGTAGCTCAGTGGATTGGGTGTTGTACCACAAAGTGAAAGGTCCCCAGTTCGATTCCCAGTGGAGGCACATACAAGAGGCAACAGACTGATATTTCTCTCTCACTCTTTCTCCCTCCCTGTCTCTCTAAAAAATAAAAATAAAAAATAAAATAAAAGGAAGTAGCCCTAAACCTCTCTGTGTTTGCTAGTCTCAATTTAAAAACTGTCCAAATAAACACAGATGTGGAATTTCATATTCTTAGTGAGGAAGATGGGTGATGGAAAATTATCTTAGAAATAGAAGAATCCATAAAAAGCACCATTTTTAAAAAAACAGGCACTGGCTGTTACGGGGATAAAGGACTGGGTGCTGTGAAAACCTAGTTGTGTTTCAGGCATTTCATCATACAAGGAAACAGGCGGCTTATTCCCATTTTTGGATACACTAATACCTGCTGTGCTGAAATTAAACATTGCATGAAACAGGTATTTAGCATGCCCATCAGAAGAAAGATTAAAAACAGTAAATCTCAGGCCCATGAGGCCTAGACTAAATCTGGCAAGCAGCCTACTCTGCAAAAGACTTCCTTCTTTGGAAGACAGCAAACTTCAGCCTGGCCAGGCAAAGACCAAACACGAACACTGCGAGAGAATTTTCATATTTCTTTTTGCATGAAGGATACTGATACCTCAATCTTCTCAGCTGAAACAAAATGTATTCCCAGATGGAAGAACTTAATGTCCAGAGATACGTGTGAAAAACCTACCAAAGGGAATAATATGCAAGCAAGGAGAGCACCTCTTCGGAGGATGCAGGGAGAGTCCACGTGGAGGTAGTCTGCGTGTGCGACAGACTGTCTCCACCTCTCAGAGTGTGGGGTTCTGTGATCCCACCACCTTCACCAGCCTAACCACAATGGAGGAGATGATTCTCCTCCAAACAAACAGCAAAACAAATATTAGTTTGTGATTCTGCTAAACAAGGTTGAAAACGCACAAGAAAGGCAAACATAATTTAAAGTTGGCATTAGAAAGCTAAGGGTATATAATTTGGAACAGATGATATTCTTGTGCATATTGTCAAGTTATAGTTTATCTTTGACTTTTATGTGTGTTTTCCCTTTGGGTGTATTTTCATCCAATAATGTTCCAGATTTATATATGTAATATAACCTAGAGAATGATGTACAGTGTGCAATAGTGGTAATGTTGGTGCTATCCATTCACAATAATAAAAAGTTAAAAAGACAAAATGTGATATTAATAGTAAACAAAAAAATCAGTGCTTTTCCAATTTCCCATTTCTAACTTTTTATTCTTTAACATTTTCTCTATTAGGTATCAGTTGACTGGCTTTTTTTCCTTTTTTAATTGTTTTTAAGGTACAATTGTCTCCATTCTCCCCCATCACTCCCCCCAACCCCGAGAATTTCCTCAGTTGACTATTTTAAACCTTTTCCTTTTTTACCTTCACTTCCATTTTTCCTCCTCAACATTGTGTTTCTCTAGAACCCAAACTCCCAAAACATTTCCTCTTGTTTTTATATTTATGATAAGCTTTAAAATTATTACTTTTTATTTTTAAATACTAATTTTCCATATTTTCCCTGTCATTACGTTTAGTTTTCTGTCTACATTTGCAGTGTTTTTGTCTCCACTCCTTCTCCCCCCTTTTTATATGCTTTCTTTCCCCAGGTTCTGCTGCCTCAACTTAGGTCCCCTCTTTTCACCTGTTTCACTCATCAAGCATGCCCTTTGCTCTGCTTCTTTCATTAGCTTCTTCTTCCCCTCCCTCTGTTCCTCCTTTTGTTTTTTCCTTCTTGCTGTAAGTTTATCTCCACTTTTTTCTCTTGTTTTTTTAACATAAAATGCATTCCACTGTAAAGGCTAACATGGAAATGCTCCTAGTCTAAGATGTATTTTCTTTAAAATATGGAGATCACAAAAAAGTATAAGGAAATAAATCATTCATGGAAATAATATTATATCAGAAACAAATATGTTCTGCAATATTAAAACAAGCCTTAAAATTGGGCTGATCAGACGCTTGTATAAGTGCACGGATACTGAACCACTGAACTGCAGGGGAGTTTAGCTTTTAAATACATAATTTTATCCCAATCTATAAATATCTAAGAATGTTATTAGAATCTACCAACAATGTATTATAAATTCACCAGATTTACCTGTGCTCACAGAATGTTGTGCCTTGGGAATTTGTAGGTTTTCTGCTTGGGCTACTGATGGCCTTCTGGCTTTAAAAAATTGTGGACACATATCAAAGGCAGCTAATTGTTAGAGTTGTTATGGCAGCTCAGATCCAAAGATGGACATTGGTAATACTTGATATTGATGCCCTGGAAGCTAAAACCAGGTCCCAATCAAAGAATTTGCAGAAGAATTGAGCAAACTGTTCCCTTTATTTGGAGTACAGAGATGAGAACAATCAAAAAGCTATTAATGTTAATTGCTAGGTTTTAGAATTAAAATAAAGAAGTACTTAGTAGGTGGAACAGAGATTGCTAAATAAAAAGAGAATTACCACATAGTTTTTTGTCTTGTTTTTCTAAATTTAGATGTACTATGTTGACTTTTAAAAAAATTTATACTTTGTGCTAGAGAGAAAGGAGTTGGGAAGTGTGCTTTCATTTTCCTACAGAGCATCTAGAATGTGTGTGTGTGTGAATGAAGTTTACTTTAAGACTCAAACTAACTGTGGCTTCTGACCACCGGGTGGTGACCCCCCCGTGGTTTATAAACCACTGTGCAAGAACTGGTGAGTGGTCCAGACTGCATATACCTTGAGGGTAGGGAAGATAGTCCTCTCACAGATTCTTAGATTGGAGGGGTGCACGTCCCTTTGGTATTTAATCATCAGTCAGCTTTCACAAGGTTAGGCTCTCACCACTCAGGTTTGTTTCTCACTTGGCTTCAGCTCTTTTCTGCTTCATATGACTTTTTCAATTTAGCATCCAGAGTCCAGAGTAGTAGGCACCCTCTGGAATATGCCATTCTTCTGGCAGAGAGAAAAGTACAAGAGAGATGAAGAAAACACATGTAATGATTCTTACAGCCTTTATGGAGAACAGCTATACCAGACATTTGCTCTCGTTTCATTGGCCAAAACAAGTCACATGGTCAAGCCTGATGCTAAGTGTGCAGAGTTTACTTTTTCCAAGAAAGGTGTTGTAAGTCACATGACAATACATTGGAAATAGAATATTCTTATAGGGAAAGGACAGTGAATAACTGACAACAAATACTATTTCTATACATAATAAATGTTATTGAATTGAATCATAATCAGAAGTAGTCAATACCCAACACATTCTATTGAGAATGTATAGACACATGAAAATTTTAACAATTGTTTTTTCTTTGTTTATTTTCCTCAGCAAGATTCCTCCACTTACAAGAGGAATTGAATAACATCATCAGATTAACTACTTAGTACTGATTCAACAGACATGTAAGAGATCATGAAATCATTAAATAATAAAGATAATATGACATAGGAAGAATTGTAGAATTATTATTTTTTTAAGAACCAGGGAAAGATTTTTGGTGGAGTACTCAGGCCAGAGATTGCTCTACTCTCACCCAAATCCAGAGAAATTTTTTAAAATTTCATTCTTTGCAATTACCATGGATGGAAGGAACCATATGATTTTATAGACTGTTCATCCTGAGAAATATGCATTGATCTTTGCACAGATGGGTGTGGCAGCTCAAAGCATATTGTTTCAGCTAACGGTAGTTGATCAAGACCCAGGACTCCAAAAGTCTGAACTTTCTTTGACGTCCGTAACGTGGACACTTTATAGCCCAAGTTCCTCCCCTTCCTAGCTTCTAACACAGTTTGAGAATGTGTTCTTAAATTACTTTTTCTTCTCTGCCAGACTCCATGAAGGCTGGCACCCTGACACAGGGTAGTTGTTCAGTAAGCATTTGTTAAATGAATCAATAGATGTTGAACAGTTGCTGACAGTGAGGCTGAGAATTCTCTACAATTAGCATATCAGTCTAGATAAAAGGAAGTGACTGATCTGGTCTAACCTCCTGTGGACGGTAGCCTATGTGATATTGCAACAGACTGAAAGTGAGGTACCAGTCAAATGGATGTAGATGTAATTCAGCTTCCAAATGCAAAGAAACTTTAGTTAACTGCAGGTCCATGTTGTGGTTTTATTTGTACTGTAACTGCAGCTTGCTGTCAATATCTATATCTGCATTTAAATTATTTATAATTTCTATCTATATTTAAATTGTTTAACATACTCTGTATATTTCATTGCATAATATGCAATTAGACATTCTAAAGAATTTTTCTTTTTATTGAAATTTTTTTATAATCAGTATGGCTAAGAAGTTCTAAAATGGATGGAGCTAAACTGATCTTCATCATATATCCAGGTGGTCAGAAAAGAAAGATCACAAGGTAAATAATCTCCCTTTTATAGTCTACGTGAGCAAGAGCCAGGCCCCTTTAGGTGGTCCCTACCTACACAAATACCTTGCACAGAATAAGCACTCAATAAATATATGCTGAGTTAAATGGGAACGTTAGAGACAGGTCATGGTGATGAGATAGAAAGGCTAGCTCATACCCAGCCCCAGAGATGCCGAGACTGATCACCAGCTAAATATGTCTGAACAACTCATTAAAAACCCGGGGAAATGCAGGAGAGCATTTCTTCCCTACCCCATTACTCTATGGGAAATATAAATGAAATAGATAATTTACATAACGGCATAATGTGCCTAGATATAACAGATTATTTGCATAACTGCATAATGCCACTAATCAGAGAAAAAGCCTTAAATATTTCTGGATATGAACATACAGAATTATATAAGGTATGCATATCAACCAATAATCAGAGCCTTCTCTTTTTTTGTAACTTGTATCCCAATAGGAAGAAACAAATCTACAGTAATGAACGAACCGCCCAGGACCATGAAATGAAGCAGGGTGTGCTTGTAAGACTCAAGACCACACAATCTGGGTTCAATTTCCTCAAACCATGTTCTTTTCCTGCACCAGGAGCGGCTGATAGGGACCTGTACTCATTGGACTACAAGAGCAAGGCCTTCTGAAAATAATTTTAGAGTAATGAGGAAGGAAGGACAAGGCCATTCTCTTAGGTATCAAATGCCTTAACTTTCTTGTTAACAATGATAGCACTTGGAAGCACTAGCAAGATTAGAGAAGACAAAAAAGGCAGCATTGTTTAGTGAGCTTTAATAATCTTTTCTTTTCTTTTTTTACAACTGGAGTAGCTATGTCAGGTTATATATTTACCTTAGTGCAAAAGTTCTTTAGTGTGTACAACTCTGCTGAGTTCATTATGTTTTTTAATGTATCTCAGACTCATTTGAGATCCTGATTTCCCAGTACAAACTAGAGTAACAAATATATAATTATTCTCATAAATAACTCAGCACCTTATATTTCAAACAAGTTTTCCCACAAGGCACAAGTGCCCTATATTAAATTCTTTTAAGTGTAAGTTGATTAAGGTAAAAATTAGTTGTTATTACCTTATGGACATTTTAGTTTTAGCAGCAATTCAAAGCCAGGTCTATCACAAGTAGATTTGTTGCCGCCCACAGGTATAATCATCAGGAAAATTAATAATCATGTTCCGTGTGACTATAAATCATTGTGGTTTAGGCAATTAATTTCTGTAGAAAAAATGAAAGATCTATAAGTATTATTACTGTGCATACTACATGTTGTGAAAACTCAGATCCAACACAGTCAAATTGCAAATGCAGGCTTTCTAATTTCAGAGTGTGATAATATGGGGTCATCAGAGGCAGGGAAGCTGACGATTCTGAATAAATAATGTGGTAATTTTTAGCAGTTTATGACTGTAGATTTCAGTGCACACAGTATTCAGAATCTCTAAACCAGATGCAATGGAAAGAGTTGCTAATTTCTAGTAAAGGCAGAGAAAGAACTAGAAGAAAATGAACATAGGGATAAATGAATGAGTCCACCCTCATGGCTGGGCAAATATGCTGAAATCCCTTATTACAAGGCACACTTTTTGCAGAATTGTTTCCACAAGACTTTTATTCTGGTTCCTCTGTTCAGTGTACAGAGCTATGTGGGGAAAACAAAGGCTTCTAATAACACATACTTATTTGTGAATACTTACCGTGCACCAGATAATATCCTAGGCACTTATTATCTCGTTTAATTCTCGAAGCTACTTTATGAAGTGTGTATGATTATCTACATTAACAGATGAGGAAAGAAGCTCCAAATGATTAAATAATTTGTTTAAGGACAAAAAGTTGGGAAATGGAGTCCCATCCAAGTTGACTTCCAAAGCCTATGGCTTCCTCTCTAAGGTCATTCTTTGTTTTTTCTTCACTTTCTTCTCTCCTTTTCTTTTTCCCTTTTCACATTGAAGTGATTCTCTTTTATTTTATTTTATTTTATTTTTTATTGTTGTTCAAATACAGTTGTCCCCATTTTCTCCCCACCACCCTCCCCAACACTTCTCACCGTCAATCCTACCTCCCTTTGGCTTTGTCCATGGGTCCTTTATACATGTTCCTTGATGACCCTTCCCCTTGTTTTCCCCTTTATCCCTCTCTCCTCCCCCTCTATGTGATTTTTTTGTTCGTATTTTTTCTCTATGTTTTTATGCTTTTTCTCTTGGTGCCTCAGCTCAAAAGGTGGCTGCCCATTTGTGCAATTATGACCGTGGTACTTGTGAGAATTTGAAGAATAGTTTATTTTCTTTATACTTATATGTATTCTCTCTTTTTCCAAGCCTAACATAGTCTGCATATTCTTTGTCCCTTTCCAACCTAATTTATAATTTCTTTTCTAACATCGTGTCCTGCATTTTTTAACATAGGTTCTGTCTTACTTCATGGCTTAAATGAATTATACAGGTAATATGTATAGTATTACCTGTACTATAAGGAAGAAAGAGAAGGAAAAATATTGCAGAACTACTGTTCACTTTAAAAAAGATTTGTCACTTTTTGCAAGATTCACCATAGGTTTATTTAAATAACAACTTAATTTGAAATGGTGACTGCTTTGATGCCTCCTTTATTTTTTCTTTTGTTTTCTTTGTTTGGGGAGATATATCTGATATAATATTGCTATGAGCAATGTCTGAGATGTTGCTGCCTATGTTTTCTTCTATGATTTTTATGGTTTTGAGTCTAACATTTAAGTCATTAATCCATTTTGAATGTATTCTTTTTTTAAATGTATTTTTTAAAAGATTTTTATTTATTTATTTTTAGAGAGGGAAGGGAGAGAGAAAGAGAGAGAGAAAGAAACATGAATGTGTATTTGCTGGGGGTCATGGCCTGCAACCCAGACATGTACCCTGACTGGGAATCAAACCTGTGACACTTTTGTTCTCAGCGCACGCTCAATCCACTGAGCTATGCCAGCCAGGGCTTTGAATTTATTCTTGTGTGTCTAAGAAGGTGGTCTAATTTCATTCTTCTGCACATATCTGTCCAATTTTCCCAACACCTTTAATTGAATAACCTATCTTTGGTCCATTGCATGTGCTTGCTTCCTCTGTCAAATATTAATTGACTATAAAGGCATGGGTTCATGTCTGTAATCTCTATTCTGTTCCATTGATCTATGTGCCTGTTTTTATGCCAGTACCATGCTGTTTTTATTACTATGGCCCTATAGTATAGTGTCATATTATGTAGTGTGATTCCTCCAACTTTGCTCTTCTTTCTCTTCTTTTGCACAGCAAAAAAAAAATCAACAAAATAAAAAGACAACCCACAGAATGTGAGAACATATTCACTGATGCATCTGATAAAGTGTTAATATATAAAATTTATAAAGAACTTACAAAACTCAACACCAAAAAAAATAACCCAATTAAAAAATGGGCAAAGGGCCTGAAGAGACATTTCTCCAAAGAAGATATAAAAATGGCCAATAGATACACGAAAAGATGCTTAGCATCACTAATCATCAAAGAAATGCAAATTAAAAACAAAGTAAGGTAATAACTCATCACCTGTCAGAATGGCTATCATCAATAAATCAACAAAGAAGTGCTGGTGAGGATGTGGAGAAAAGGGAACCCTTTTGCGCTGTTGGTAGAAATGTAGACTGGTGCAGCCACTGTGGAAAGCAGTATGGAGATAACTCAAAAAATTGAAAATAGATCTACATTTTGACCTAGCAACTCCACTTGAGGGAATATATTTGAAGGAACCCAAAACACTAATGCAAAGGAACATAAACATCCCTATGTTCATTGCAGCATTAGTTACAATCACCAAGATATAGAAGCAACCCCAGTGCCCATCAGTAGATGAGTGGATAAAACAACTATGGGATATTTACACAATGGAATACCACTCAGACATAAAAACAAAAGAGAAAATTTTACCCTTTGAGACAGTATGGATGGATCAGGAGAACATTATGCTGAGTGAAAAAGCCAGTCAGAGAAAGACAAATACTATATGATTTTACTCATATGAGGAATCTAATGAACAAACTGAACTAACAAGGAAAATAGAGACAGATCCATAGATGGAAAGCAGGCTGACAGCTAAGGAGGGGGAGGTTAGGAGTTGGAGGGCTCAAAAAGGAAAAATGACTCATGAACATGGATAACAGTGTGGTGATTGCATGGGAAGGGGGGTATTAGGAGACTAAATGGTAGTGGAAAAAATACAATAATAAATTTAAAAAAATAAGTAAATAAAATGATGATTGCTTATTTGATTTGTGCAGCTTTTCAGAAAAATCATTCATTGCATTAAGTGAGTCACCTCTATTATTAGTTCAACAATACCTCACCTTATAGAACACAACTTATAGTTAATGATGTATTTTTACCAATGTAGCCCATTGAATTTCAGGAAAATTACATTGGGTGGGTGGGAAAAAAGTCTTATTTCTGTTTTTCACTCAGGGAGAATCTTAGACTCTGAGGGAGTGACTTCTTTAAACCACACACCAATAAAAGAAGGAGGATGGGAATTCAAACCCAGGTCTCTGATTCTGAAGCCAAGCTCTTTAAATTACATGCACAAACTTTTTTTCAGATTTTTAATCTCTTAAATTAAAAATTAACCTATATTCTGTTTCCCTCTTTCTGTTGGAATCACTCTAATTAATGCTACCAGAGCTCTCCCAGTTTTTCCATCTGATGGACATTGATCTGTCCTTAACTGATCTCCAGACAATTTCAATAGACTTGAAATTCTTTCTGTGTTTTCAAGCCATATTCTCTCCTCCTCCTCCTCCAATCTTCCATTCCTTCTTTCTCACTCTTTTACTAGTTCATCCTTCCTCTTCACACATTTAAATAGTTATTTGGTTTTGGCCCATTTCTCACTTAAGCTCTATCCCTATATAGTTTTCTTTCCTCTCCTGGCAAAGTCATGCTTTTATTTAAGAAAGACTTGAATAGAACATTTCTGATGCCTTCTATGACATGCTTTCCCAGTCTGTATAATTTATCTCTATTCAATCAATAAAGTTTTACTTTATTTCAAGGAGATTCAAGGAAGGAATCTTATGCAGGTAATATCTCCTTCATTTAGACTCTCACAGATTTCAAAATGCCTTTATTTATACTTTCATCCTTGTATTGTTTTAGTTTAATTTCTGTTACAAGATTGTCCTTTAGAGCCAGGACTCTAGATTTACTTACTATGACACCTCAACATTGAGAAAATGTTCTGCACACAGTATTTGGTAGACACAATTGTTTAATGAATAATGAGTAATGAAAAGGAGTCAGCCCTAGCTGGCATAACTCAGTGGATTGAGCGTGGGCTGTGAACCAAAGCACCGCAGGTTCCATTCCCAGTCAGGGCACATGCCTGGGTTGCAGGCCATGGCCCCCAGCAACCACACATTGATGTTTCTCTCTCTCTCCTTCTCCCTCCCTTCCCCTCTCTAAAAATAAATAAATAAAATCTTTAAAAAATATATATAGTGTCATCTTTCGTGATTAGGTATAGGATCTATCTCAAATTACTGTTTTTTGTGTGGTAAATATTAATTTTAATTTTTTCATACGCATATTCAGGAGTTCTGCACCAGTTGAAAGGGCTTTTACTTTTCCTACTGAACTGCCTTAACACCTTAGCAACCAATTGACCAGGTATTTGTGGGTCTATTCCTGGGTTCTATACTCTGTTGCATCAACCTATTTATCTATCCTTTCATCAATACCGCACTATCTTCATACTTAACTTTAGAGAAAATCTTTAAATTAGTAGATAAGTGGAGTCCTTCAACTTTGCTTTTCTTTTTTAGGAAGGATTGTTTTGTTTCTTTTAGGTTCTAAAATCAGGTAACTTTTAGCATCACCTTGTCTAGTTCTGGAAAAAAAGTTTATTTTCTTGCCCATAAAAACACATTTGACTATGATATCATTGAATCTCTAGATAAGTTTGGGGAGAATTGACATCTTAATAATTAATATTTAACATAATGATATAGATAGTATTAATAATAATACTTATTTTTAAAATTCAAAATGATTGTGTTAATCAACTTGAGCTGCCATAGCAAAATACCACAGTCTGGATTGCTTAAACAACAGAAACTTTTTTTTCATACTGCTGCAGGCTCAGAAGTCCAAGATCAAGGAGTTGGTTGAAGTCTATCTTTGTGGTATAGTGACAGCTACCACAGCTAGTCCTCACGTGGCAGGGAGAGAGGACTCTGGTATCTTCTCCCCTAATGGGGCACCAACCCTATCAGATTAGGACCCCACTCTTACGATCTCAATTAACCTTCATTACCTCCTATAGGCTCTATTTCCAAATATAATTACATTATATGTTAGGATTTCAAAATACAAATTTTGGGAAGACACAGTCCAGTGCATAGCAGCTGTGTCATAGCTCTTCATTTATTTAGGTCTTCTTTAGTTTTACCTGGCAATATTTTATAATTCTCAATATAGTGGTATCGTACATCTTTTGTTAAATTTATTCCCAAGTATTTTCATTTTTTGTTTGTTTGGTTTTTTATATTCACCCAAGGACTTTTTTCATTGCTTTTAGAGAGAGAGAAAGGAAGGGAGAGAAACAGTGATGCAACAGAACCATCGATTGGTTGCTTCCCATATGCACTGGGACCAGGGATCACCAGGGCAAGCATTTAAGTTTTAATGTTACTTTAACATTTTGGTTTTAATGTTACTTTAAATGTAATTTAAACTTTGGTTTTCTAGTTTTTGCTTCTAGTATTTATTGAAATACAGTTGGTTTTCATTTATTCACTGTCATAAAGGACATTTTTATAGGCAGACTTGGAAGAAGTTGGTAAAGGAGATAAAAAAAAAAAGCATTTGTTACAGGCATCTCTTTAGAATTAGGCTGAAGTAACCACACAGTACTTAACTTACAACTTCCAGACATAAAGAATAAGCCTTGCTTTCTCCTAGTGAAGTAAGCATTCTTCACTTTCCCTGGAGTAGCCAGTATCACCTCTGTTATATTCTCTCAGGATTGCTCCTGTCCAGGATTCTGTTTCTGACACTTAGGACAACAGGAAGGCTGTGTTTTCATCACCCCACGCAACCGTCTGTGGGCAGTCACACAGACTGTTTAATTAATGAACCCGTCCAGCGGTCTGGCTCCTTAACTAAAGATATCATCGTGGTTCCATGTGTTTTAGTGACAGATTTAGTTTTTCAGCAGAAGAAAGTGTTCTGAATATAATCATTTAAAACTCTTCTAGTATGTATCTATGAACATAAAGTTTCTAGGTATCCAGGGGATGTGGCTATGCCCTTTTATTTTTTTTAATGGGTTAAGTGCAGATTCGATGGACAGTGAACCACATAACAAGGAGAAATTCTGAAAAAGCCCAACAACTCTGTGGTCTCAGTATTTCTGACATTCTCACTTGGAAAACTGGGAGATTCCCTTGTAAAAGAAAATATAATATGTATGCCTCAAAGACACTTGGCGTGGGGAGGGGGAGTTATAAACCTTTAGGAGAGAAAGTAAAATTGTCTATTCCAAACAAGCTTAAAATTTTTGCCTCATTCTTATCTGAAATGTAATCAGGTGCTTATATTGCAAAGGAAGACTAAAGTTAGGAGCAATCAGGGTTTTCCTAAATAAAGTCCTGCTCCTTCCTGGGAGACCATGAACAGAATTAGTGAAAGTTTAGCCCTTGCGATTCACAGCCATTTGACACATGGCCAGCTTTTCTATTTAGGTGAACTCACCTCATGTGTTCAAATAAAATGTCCCACTGAATACTGAAGAAGATGCTAATTCTTCACAGCAGTTTTGTATGATGTGATTTTTACTGTCATAAAGTAACTACATGATACACCACAGTGAATTTATTATAATCTGTGAAGTGATTATTGATGATTCACTTTCCATTCTCAGAGTTTGTATTGTTGCTAGATACCTCAGTAAAAACAGAGTTGCAATGGGCCATTCATTCACTCTTCTGATGTTTATTTAGCTTTGTTTTAGTTTATCCTCTAGAGAAGCCTTTGATTTTAAAGAGCTAGAGGACATAAGTCCATCAGTGGGGATGGAAGGCAAATTAGGTTTAATAACCACAGAGTTGAAATTTTGCCACTGTACTTTCTAAATACCCATTTTGATTTGTTAATACAGCATAGATTAGTTTGAGGATGATTGCAGACTTCCCTGTTGAGAGTTTTACACATGTAAAGTCTTTTTAAAGTTAGAAATAGAGTGTGCATAGTCATAAAGGGCCTTAACCTCATAAGATAATGACACAATTGTACGGTGTAGGTTAAAAATTCTTCTCCCAGGTATTAAGGCCAAAGAATGGACCTCGTACCCCCAAAAAACATGCCTAAAGAGTGAAAAACGTAGCTACTGTTCATATCCCAACAGCAGAGCTGCCACAGGGAAGGCCGAAGATAAAAGTAAGAAAAAGAAAAAAAGGCTTCCAACAGACAATCCACACATGTCACAAAAATCCACCCTCCTGTGTCTGAAGTCACACAAATGTCTCTATATTTCTATATTTAGGCTTATCTTTGCAATATCTTTGATTGTAAAAGCTGTAAGGCTTTTTATTCAAATGGGCATTTGCAAACAATATGTTCCCATTTACAGCACATAGCATTTCTTATTCTCCAAATGCCATGAGCTCTTGCTTAGTCCACTAATTTATGTGACCTTGGAATTGTCAGATTAAAGCCTAATTTGACGATCAAATTTCCCTGTAGATGTAATTAGAAATTCAAGGCAAGAGACAACCATACGGCAGCTCTGGCTGAGTTAAAACTCTACACATCGTAAAACTTGTACTTCTTTTCATTTGAACCACCCATATCTTATATTTAGATATGTATTTTTTGTCATCAACAATAAAATTATTTTCATGTTGTGCTGAACTCTCTTAAAAGATAATATCAAATCTATAGGCTTTTATCACGGATATTTTGAAGAATGCAACTTGACCGCTGCAGTTGGAAGAAAGCCACACAAACATTTGCCAACTGGATAAATACATTGTGCCTGAGTTTGTACATTAGTGAAGGTACCATTAACTGATATAGTGCATATCTCCCCCTAAGTGGCATCTTAAAGGAAGATAATCTCTCTCCTATGTAAAGTCTAAAATGAATGTTCATGATGAGTGAGGTGGCTGTCTTCCAGGTGGGGGTTCAGTGACCCAGACTCCTTCCATCTCGTGGCTCTACCATCTTTAACTTTTACTGTTAAGGTCATTATCCTCACTTGAATTAAGCTGGTGAATGTTGCAAGATTATGATGCATAGCAAGTGGGAGATTTTCACAAGCCAGGCTGGGAGTTGGCATGCATAATCTCACATTTCATTGGCAGGTCATCAATCACATGGCACATGTAATACAAAGAAGGATGGGAACAGTCAAGTAGCTTAGTGTCCTGGAAAACAGGGACATCTTTATAATTAAAGATAGCTGTGTTTATTTTATTGGTTTTATTAAAGTAAATAACTAAACCTCTTTAAGAAAAACTCTGTAGTAAAAAATCGGACGGTGAACATTTCTCTGTTGGTAGGCACACCCGAATTGAAGAAGTAAGACTATGTAGTTATGTTTTCTGACTCTCTTAGAAGAAATGCTCCTTAAAGAGGTAGTGTGGTAGAAAAAGCAATAGGCTCAGATTCATAAACTTTGAATTGCTTTTTCCCATCTGCTACTAATTACTTGAGTGACCTTAGGCAAGTCACTTTCTGGGCTTCATTTTTACCCATGGGTAAAATTAGAGTATTAAATTAAGTGATTGCTAGGGTTCCATCAAAATGTTAACAGGTTTTTTTTTTAATCATTGTTCAAGCACAGTTTTCTGCCTTTTACTCCCATTCCAGCCCACCCACCCATCCCTCCCTACCTCCGTCCCATTACTGCCCCCCCCCTTAGTTTTCATCCATGTGTCCTTTATATTTGTTCCTGTAAACCCTTCCCATTTTCCCCTGAAATTTCCTCGTCTCTCCCTTATGGTCACCATCAGCCTGTCCTCCATTTCAGTGTCTTTGACTATATTTTGCTTGTTTCTTTGTTTTGTTGTTTAGGTTCCTGTTAAAGGTAAGATCATATGGTCTTTGTCTTTAACTGCCTGGCTTATTTCGCTTAGCATAATGCTTTCCAGCTCCATCCATGCTGTTGCAAAGGGTAGGAGCTCCTTTCTTTCTGCTGCATAGAATTCCATTGTGTCAATGTACCATAGTTTTTTGATCCATTCATTTACTGATGGGCATCTAGATTGTTTCCAACACTTGGCTATTGTAAATCGTGCTGCTATGAACATTGGGGTGCACAGGTTCTTTTGGATTGGTGTTTCAGGGTTCTTAGGATATAGTCCCAGCAGTGGAATTGCTGGGTCAAAAGGCAGTTCCATTTTCAGTTTTCTGAGGAAGTTCCATACTGCTTTCCATAGTGGTTGTACCAGTCTGCAGTCCCACCAGCAGTGCTCTAGGGTCCCCTTTATTCCACAACCTCTCCAACCAAATGCTAACAGTTTTTAATTCACCAGCTTTGTTTTGTTCTCCTATTTCATGATATATTTATAATTAGGAGAATGCTAAATGACTATTCAGTATGTTACTTTGCTCTGTTATGAAATAATTTTTTAAAATTTTAACTTACAGGGCTTTTGTGAATGTTTAATAAAAGGTTTTGCCTCGTTTCCTCTCTATACACCAAAGTTTTAAAACATTTACCCTCTTTCCAAGTTTTTCACTGACTACATTTTGTTGAACAAAGGTTAACAAAGATATCACTTTTACTGATATCTACTAATAACATCATTATAATCTTCATTTGCAGGGCAATCTGGGTCCTGAAGCTCACAGGCTGTCACCTGTGAGGACAGCAAGAGAGGGGCTGAACTTGGGTCTTTCTAGTTTTAACTGTCAAATGGCCCCTAGACAGTAGATAGAATATTGTTTAATATTAAAATATTTCCCAAAGGTCTTTGCCTTCTCTATATCCAAAAACAACATAGGAAATAGATTTGCACAGATTTCTTCTCTTTACTTGAATTTCCTATTTTCTTTACTTCCATGGGTATAGATGTGTGTATTTAAAATAACCTACATTCTCTTGAATATCTTTCATCCTTGAGCATTCTTTTGCAGTCCCAATATTCTCAATAGGAAAATAGAAACTTTTTTCACCTTAACTCTTCTATACCCACCTTATCCTGCCCAATTCTTCACAAAAGTTAATGTTTTCATGTTAATAAATATCCTTAGGACAAGATCTGGGGATTCTCCCACAGAGTGGCAGGAGATGATGTAATTTCCTTGATCAGAGAGTATATAATTGTGGCCCAAGGGACTTAGAGCATTGTGTTATTGTTTTTGTTTGTTTGTTCGTCTTTTGGGGTTTTTTTTTTGTTTGTTTTTTGCTAGAGGGGAAGAAACGAAATCAAAGCAAAAAACACACCACAAAAACTTAAGGACCTGTTTCCTTTTGTAGGATAAACACCAAAATAAAGGCCAGAGCATCACCCTTCACAGTTCTCTGGGAGTGGATAATTCTTTAATTCCCTCTGGGCTTAAGGGAATCTGGATCTGGCTACATACCTGGGTCCACTTTATCTGTTTTCATCAGAAAACTTCAAACCTCTTTACCAACATGGATTAATTCTCCTCATCACACTTATAAGAAACAATATTGTCCTCATTTGCTGATAGGAGATCTGGTGCACTGTGAGTATAAGTGACAAATTCAGAGCATGCGGTGGAGCAGAGAATTGTACCCAGGGCTCTGGAGGGCCAGGCTCTCGCTCTAACAACTAGATAAGGCTTCCTTTGAGGTTGTGGATGTGGCTCACATGTTTTTAAAAGATTGTTTATTTTGTTCTGAAGGCACAGAGAGACTGCTGAAGAAACAGAGGCATGACATAAATTTAATGTCTTACTTAGAAGGTTGAATGATCCGTATTGTTAGTACTTGAACATCTCTCCTACCTGGACCAATCTGACTCTGAAAAGCAGTGAAACTATTAACAAACAGAAATATAGGAAATGAAAAATATTCATAGTTTAAAGAAAAAATACCTTGGTCTAAATATTACATTTGAAAATGAAATGACCACAGCTTCTTTTAAATATTGTATGTCTTTATTACTGATTCTCACCAATAAAAACATATTTGAATGCTTTCAACTCCACGCATTCTCTGTGCATCTATCTCTCTATCAGTATATTCCCAGTGTGGTCTTTGTCATTTGATACTTTCATTTGGACAAGGTATACTTGTATATTGAGCAAAAGCTAAAATGTGCCAAATGTGACAAGCTGGTTCAGTTTTGAAAACATCAGCATAGGTAAGTTTTCAATAATAAGACATTAATAATCTACGTATGATATGAAGCAAATTTTAATAACTGATTAATTGCTCTTTGATGCAACGATAACAGTGATAACAATGAATGTACATTGTGTTGTTGTGTAGGCAAATAGATCGTGATTCAAATAAAAATTAACCTATTATTTAAATAAGCACCTGCCAAAGTCAAATATTTGTGCCCCCAGCCCTTAAAGCCAGTGAACACATAAAGCTCATCAAGTATTTTTAATTGTGCTGAGAGAGCAAGCACTCACTAGATGACAAAAGGGTGGCTTTGCCAGAAAAGGATATGCTTTTAAACACTTGCCCAATAAAATCATGCAAATAAGCAGATTTTCAGAAGCTCCAGGGTGAAAAAAATTTATGCTGGTCTTAAAGGTAATCAGGCAATCCACCCAAAGTGGTGTTCCACTTTACTTCTCCAGTTTTCTTCTCATTCAAAAGTCTGTGTGGACAGAGCTCTGAGTTAGTGTTTGCAGGGCTGACATTTGTCCATACAAGTGTTGAGGACCAGTAAGCCTTTAGAGGCATTTATGGAATTTTTCAAATCCTCTCAGAAGGAAGAGGATACCGAGCAGAACTGTAGGGTAGATGTATAAAATTGTAAACCTTTTAGGAATGGTGTCACTGCCAAATTATATTTTTCTCTTTGATTTACTCAGTTAAGTTCCACGCAGTCCAGAGGAACTCAATGCAACAATCATAAAAAGGATGGGAACTGCAAATTGGCAATGAGTTGTATTGTGGGTTTTGTAAAGAAGCAGTTATCAAAGTGTGGCCCCCGGATCAACAGCATCCAAATTTTGAAACATACTAGAAATGTATTTCTTTTGTTTGAGAACCACTGTTACAAGAATCAAGCAGGACCTCTTGGGTAACATGACCTTATGGGAAGGTCAAACCACATGGAATATTCTTCAGAAGGTTTAAATGTCGGGGCTGAGTTGAAAGTTTTATACCTGTGGATTCAGGTAGGGACTTAGGACCAGGCAAGCTAATTCTAAAAGGTCTTTAAAGAAACATGAACTTGTTTATTGAGGGCTTGATTTTCCCACTTTGAAATGTTCCTCTGTGCACGCTCTGGTCTTCAGTGGTGGTGAGCTGGAAGCAGCCCTAGCCGACTTCCCAGAGTACATCCTGTAGGGAAACTGCAGTCTCTTGCAACTTTTTTCTTGTTGAGGCAACAATGCAAATTCCACAACCCAAATTTCTCCCAATTTCCTTTCTAGCTGTTACTGAAACTAGAATTACAAACATGGGTTAAATCCCTTTTATACCATAGACGGCTTACTAGACATGCCTGGGTTAGACAGCAGGAGGTTTGGCAACTCAGATTTCATACTATTTGAAGATCACCAGCCCATCAAATATTAGAGTATCAAACCCAATGTGAAATCTGTGTATTATAAAAGTAGAGAATCTGTGAAACCAATTTAAAATTACCCTAAAGTTAGAGGCAAATATTGCATCTCTCTCTCCATCAGAGTATTCTCAGTGTTATCTTTGTCACTTGTGCAGAAAGATGCAGAGATGAGAGATAGATATACACACAAGGGTGACACTAAACATGTTGAGCAATTAGTATGGCCAGGCATCAGCCTGTGTAGGGTGGGACTGATGGTGCTTCAAGAAGGAGGCAGTGTGGCAGGGCAGGGAAGGCACAAGAGAATCAGGGGAGTGGTGATTTACCCATGGGTATGACCATTTTGGTGCATGCATGTTGCATTACAGTCCAAACGCAAGAGGAAAAAATAGTACATTAAAAATAAAAGTACTGTGAGAGTAAAAGACTCTTATAATAATATGGAAATTTCAATACCATAGGCCTATGTGTGGGGTCTCTTGGGTGGGGTTGAGTCTGTATTGGATGGTCTTTAGGCTTGTTTAGCAAGCTGTGTTTTCTCTTATCATAATGCTAATTAATTGTATTATAATTATTTCTTTCTTGCCTTTGTCTTCCACTGGACTGTTAACTTCTAGAGTGTAAGAGCTCACTATTCCCTCCACCCTTCCCTTTTTCCTTTCTTTTATTGCCCTAACGTCTATAGTGTCTGATACAGAGTAGATAATCGTCAATTAATGTTTCTTTTTTCTTTTTCTTTTACTTTTAAAAAGAAGAGAAGGGAGGGAGAAAGAGACAGAGAGAAACATCAAATGGTTACCTCTCACACACCCCCAACTGGGGACCTGGTCCACAACTCAGGCATGTGCCTGGACCAGGAATGGAACCAGCGACCTTTCGGTTCACAAGCCGACACTCAATCCACCAAGCTACACCAGCTGGGGCTCAGTGAATGTTTCTGAATGAATGAATGAGCAATTATAAACTGACTGGATCCAACTGCTAAGAGCTGATCAGCAATGAACAGACAAGAGTGCCTCTCGTCCCATCATGAGACAGCCTGGCTCCAGGTTTGACATGAAACTATGAGAAGGTATCACATATCTTGACGTCTCAGTGGGAGAGAGGCCAATTATACAAACAAAGAAGAGAATTAATTCTTGTAGAGGCTAGGTACCAGAAATGGCATCTTGTTTGGGGCACCAAGACACTTGGGATATGACTAGGGCTCAGTTCAAACAATATATAAGACCTAGTAAGAGGAAGCAAAGGTGGGCAGGAAAAACAAACTGTTTTATTCTTAGGTGCTTAGTAGATTTTGTAGGAAAGCTAGGTTTCGGTAAGGAATAATCTAGTAGAGTCTCAAAGGACCTTGAGAAAAGGCATCCTCAGCCCAGGGACAGACTAGACCCAAAAGGACAGTCACAAGGAATCTTGAACAGGGAGTCTCTAAAAAGGACTTCTTAGTACAAGCTAGACAGAGTCTGTGTGTGGGCTATTCACTTGCTAGTCATTCACCAGTATACTATTGGTTCTGTAAGAAATGGTCCTGTTTGTAACATATTTTGTTATATGACAAACAACTGGTCTAAGAGAGGAACACTAACAATGACTTTGAGTAGGAATGACTTGAATATCATAGGCAATTATTGTTGAAAGAACAAATGAATCATGGCAAAGCCTATGTGTCACAAGTCACTGGAAAGAGCCAGGTAATCTCAGGTGGGAGCCTGTTTTATCACCAATCAGTGGCCCTAAATGTCCCAGGTGACTAAGCCAGGGAAAACAAAACATGAAAGCAATCAGTCAGCTTTTGATTAGTACAGGAGGCACCTCTTCAACTATTAGTTTGATAAGACACTGGCTGCTGTGAGAGGTGATACCCACCATCTACAAATATTTTAAAGAAGAGACCTCTGAAGAGTTTTTATTTTCCTAGCATGAAGGCAGGATTTGCGTGTACTCCATGTGAAATCTGGAGAGTTTCTCAAGGCCTCTCAGAGCACTCTGTGATTTCCTGTGTCTTCTTGTCCCTCATCTGCTTCCCTGCAAACTCACCTTTATTTCTTACTCTTTCTCATTCTTCCTTCTCAGTATTGGCTGTGTCTCTGACCTTCCTGTTTCTTTCACACCAAGACCCTTTCTTAACATGTGTCTCTAGACCCTTTGTTGCAGGCTGTGCTAGGGAATATGGTGACTGGGTTCATTGTGCTTGGACACCAGCCCTGGTCACCGCTCACGAATGAAGCTGGTGAATGTGTTCCAGTCTGCTTAGCCCAGGACTGGAGGCCAAACGTGGGTTTTGTTTGAGAGGTACAGCCCAGAGGGAGCAGACAGCGCAGGAGTCAGCCTGCTCTGATCAGCTGGAGAGGGCCACACCAACATGGCAGCTTCCCTAAGAGAGAACGTCTACTAACTCAGACAATCACTGAAGGCAAAATGGGCTGCTTCTATTGTTTGGATGCCTAAGCATAGAACAATGCAATCAGTTGAGCAATGGGAACCAAGGGAGTATCCGGGCAATAGGTGATGTTGATTTCAGCATTCTTTCATTCTCCATTGATGCCCTTAGCCTATCCTGCTGTCACTCCCCACTGTTCAGAATTCAATACTAGGAAGGTAAGTGGGGGCAATCACTATAGAAGACAGTGGAAAAACCTAAGGAGGTTCTCCAGAAAACTAAAAATAGAACTACCATATGATTCACTATCCCACTTCTGCGTATATATCTAAAAGAAATGTCATCACTATCTTGAAGAGGTATCTGCATCTCCATGTTCATTACAGAATTATTCACAACAGGCAAGATAAAGATAAGGACACAACCCAAGTGTCTATCAACAGATGAATGGATAAAGAAAATGTGCATATATTTACAATGGAATATCGTTCAGCCACAAGGAGGAAATCCGCCATTTGCAACAAGATGAGTGAACTTTGAAGACATTAGGCCAAGTGAAATGACAGAGAAAAACAAATACTGTATGATATCACGTATGCAGAATCTAAAAAACCCTGAACTCACTGAAATAGAAAGTAAACTGGGGGTTGCCAGGGTGAGGGGTGGGGGAACGGGGAGATGTTGGTCAATGTGTACCAGCTTCCAGTTAGAAGGCAAGTTCTGGGACCTAATGTACAGCCTGGCGACTAAAGTTAGCAATAATGTACTGTGTCCTTGAAAGTTGCTAAGAGCATAAATCTTGAAAGTTCTCACCTCCCTACACACATACAAATGGTAACTATGTGAAGTGACAGATGTTTTAACTAACTTTTTGTGGTAATCATTTCTCAATAAATACATGTATAGAATAATCATCCTGTACATCTTAAACTTACACAATGTTATATATTAATTATACCTCAATCAAGCTGGGAAAGAAAGGAATGTAATGCTTTCCTGTTTCCTTGGCTACATCAGTCACACTTTCTTCATCAATTTGTCTTTTTCCCTTGCCACAGCACCTCATGTCCTGAAGAACCCACCCCTCTCCTCCCGCCCTTATCCAAGCCCACCAGTCCTCTCTCTGCATGCCTGCTATTTAGGTGAATTTCTTTGAGATCTGGGGCTCTGAATCTTTAATCTTTTGGCTCCCTACATTATGTGCAACCTAGACACAGAAGGTACTCAATAAGTATGTTTTTAAATTGGACTTTATTGAAATTACATTGCTATTCGATCCCTAGTTTGCAGCTCCTCACTTGTTTGTTCTGACATGTACTGAAAAATATGTGGCCACAGAGTCAGGACATGAAAAATGTCCTAGCCCCACACTCACTTCCTACAAACCCTTGGGCCAGCCACTTCACCTTTCCGATTTTGGTTGCTGACTCAAAACAGGAACTGTGGCAGTGTTCTGTTTTATATCTCCAGTGTTGTTGGGATTAAACGAGAGAATATGGGTGAAAGGGTTTTATGAATTAGAAAATGGTGTATATTTAGAATACTTGTGCTAAAGTCTGTTTGAGTTAATGACTGACAATCCACTGATAATGACTGAAAAGTAGTAGTAAAATACTACTTTTCTCAGAAAACTCATATGCTTGCTTCATGAGAGAGAACACCATTCTTAAATCTAATTCTGTTCAGTGAGAAATCACTCAATGTCTATTAAATACCTAGCAATTTCATATACATTGTGGAGGTTTCAAAGATGATGATTGCTTTCTGATAGACTATGACATTATTACAGGGTACACTTGATTCTGGTGAGCTGCCTGCCTGGGGTTTCATACCTGGTTCTAAGACTTTGGGACTAGACTTCACAGACCAATAGAATTTAAAAAAGAAAACAAATTGGGAGACCAATGTAGAGTTGTCAATTTTTAAACTTGTATCATCTCTTCAATAGTTTAAAAATATGTTTGGAATTT
This sequence comes from Phyllostomus hastatus, assembly GCF_019186645.2. Lineage (NCBI taxonomy): Eukaryota > Metazoa > Chordata > Mammalia > Chiroptera > Phyllostomidae > Phyllostomus > Phyllostomus hastatus. The sequence goes on along the minus strand of NW_025333735.1, from coordinate 1,300,770 downwards.
GTATAACAGGAAGGACACCAAAAAACCAGACTTTATTAATAAAACAATTGTGTATTTATTCTTGCATGTTTAAACTTCAGTCACCTTCAAAGTACTCTCCATTTGATGCAATACACCCATCAAAATGTTTTTCGCACTGTTCAAAACAGTTTTTGAACTTGTTCATTTTTTCATTTTGGCTCCTCCATGTTGGCAAAACGTTTCTCTTTGGGGACTTTTTTCATCTGGGGTAACAAAAAAATTTAGTAGGGGCAAGATCTGATGAATAGAGAGGGTGGGGCAGGGGGGTCAAGCCATTTTGGGCCAAAAACTGCTGAATGCTCAGTGTGGTGTGGGCAGGTGTGCTCATCAATCACCCATCATGAAATGGGCAGATGTGTTAAAGAGTCTTCAAAATAATTCACTGAAGCTGAATGCAGCCTCTCACAACAACACCAGCTGGTACACTGCTACAGATGGATTCCTAGAACACTTGCCTAGTGGGGGAAGAGTGTACTATAAGGGCCCACCCTCCAGAAGATAATTCCATTTTGGGGGGTTCTCCCTCCTATATAATAGCACAAAAAACTATAACATCAATAAATATCTATAAAAAGTTAACACTTGGCTCATTTGAGCTTTATGAAAAACATAGGCCATTGCCCGGATCTTTTGCACTTCACTTTCAGCCACTCTGTGCTTTGTTATGGATTGGGACCCGGGAAGCGTGAGCAACCAGACAAAACAGCTGACAGGGAGCCGGCCCCCTTGTTCTGAAACTAATTGTTTTCCATTAAGTTGGTGAGAGACTTTGCACAAGGCCCAGCAAGTCTCTAAGCTCCATTTCTCTTTGTGAGCCAGAGCACTTGGACTACAACCTGTGCTGTCCAACAAGGTAACCATTAGTCACATGTGGCCATTTTAATTTAAAAGTTAAGTTAAATTAAAATTTTAATCCCTTAATGGCACTAGGCACATTTCAAATGCCTACTAACATTTGTAGCTAATGGCAACCATGTTGGACAATGCAGATTTAGACCAGATCTAGCACTGTAGAGGTTCTATTGGATAGTGCTGAACTAAATGACCCCTAAATTTTTTAAAAATTTTATAATTCCAGGGTTTTTGTGGCTATATGTGGCCTGGCTTATAGTGAAGTTTTTCAACTGCCTATTAATCTGAATGGTGATGATAATTCTTATTTATTCCTGGTGGATTGCAACAGCACCAATTATTGCCTGAGAAGTATTATGATTTTACTGAAAATCCTATGTTGTTTGGTTAAATCAAAATATCATATTCAGCCTCTGTGTCTCTCTGAGAGGTTGTCCTCCATTTGAATATCCATTTTTCCTAATCCATAGCAGGCATTTCTTTCTTTCTTTTTTTTTTTAATTTTCTTTTTTGGTCCGAGATTAATCTTCCTTAACATTTTCACAATCTTATGGGGAAAACTAATCTAAATGATAAGTAGGTCCTTTTTTTCTTCTTCAATCTACCATAAAATTGCCAATGTGTTTTTAAAAGCACTATTTTTATAGAACTGGTGTAAACACTGTTTGGACTCCATCTGTTGAATCAGTCCCAGCCACTAACAAGTGCTGTTGTGAGATGTGCCATCATCAGTGATGTGGAGGGGGCACAAACTGAGATGGCTTGGCAACATGCCGTGCCACATAAATTAAGCCATTGTCATTGCCATTAAAGGCAAGCACTACTGCCATTTCTACTCCGTGCAAAACTGAAGCTGGGGGTCAGGGCGGAGGTAGTATCCAGCATTTGCTTTCTGAATCAGGAAGAAAAACCTCATAAAAATATCAAAGTGATGTCTAAATTTCCAAGATTAAAAGAAACAAATATGAGAAAGGGAAAAAGAGAAAGAAGTCAGTGGTCCCTCAAAAGGGCTCAATAAACTGTCACCAAAATAATGACAACCTCCGCACGGTCAAAGCCTTCTTAAGCTGTATCTGAGCAAGTAGAATTTACCGGGCCTGGCACTATTCTTTTCACCTTAAAGTAAAACAAGTTAAGTCTAAATATATGTGGTTATCATAAATGTGGGCCAGTACTGGCCAACAGAATTGGCAAGAATGTTGGGCAAAGCCCAGTGGCACTCCATCCCAACTTCGCAAACTCTGACCTCCATGCCTGCTTGGAGTCTGTTTCTTGTCAGATGTGTGTTGTTGCCCATGTTACCGTATTGCTCATGTGCTATATAATTAGAGCAGAGAAACTGCTGCTGGAGTGGGCTTGTGTCAACATTTTTATTGTAAATTTCCATTTTCTGATTATTAGAAAGCTTTCAGCACAGAAGTAACTTTGCAATAGTTCTAACTTTGAAAGGATTCATTTAATGGTTTAAAAATAACACTTGGGCCACACCCATAATTTAAAATGCTCTAGCTGGCTTTGTGGCCTGGGTTTTTTCAAAATGCATAAACTTAAAATATGAAGGGACTCAGGCCTTGGAGCAGTTCCAGACTGGTTTTTAGTGTTTGGTGAACTGGAAGGAGGTCCCTTGGTGGTAAGCTTACTTGCAGAAATGAAATTGTAGAATCAATTTAGTTGGAATGTTGTCTAGCTTCAGCTAGAAGGGGTCTCTCAATAACTTTCTCACAAATTATGAGGAAAGAAAGATTGGATTTAGGACAGTCTACATAATTTGGGGGCCCAGTAAAAGAATGAAAATTCAGGGCTTCTTGTTCAAAAACAATCAGTGAGAGTGACAGTGAGAACTGAGTGTTAAACCAAGTGTAGGGCCCTTCTAAGTCTGGGGCCCCTTCACTGCATTGGCTGCACACCCAGGAAGTAAGTGCCAGCTAGGCTCGCTCTCCTTCCTCCCTCCTTCCTTCCTTCCTTCCTTCCTTCCTTCCTTCCTTCCTTCCTTCCTTCCTTTTCTGTTTTCCTTTTCTTAAGATGTACTAAGGATTTTGCCGTTTCTAGAGCACTATGAATAAACATTATTGGCTCACGTGTGAGCCAATGGCTCACATGTGAGCACTGTGAACAGGTTGATATTCCCAACTCGCTTAACCAAAAACAGTTTAATAACCATTAAATTACTTGAGAAAAGAATAGTTTTCTAAAGCTGGTAAAATGTTTTCATGTCTATTTTCAAATGTGACCTTCAAAATAATCACATGAGGCTGTTAGACTGAAATAAAAACATTTTTTTTTCAGACTGAGAAACTGAAGCTCTGCTGTAAGACTGAGTACTCTGCATAAAGTTTCACGGCTCTTTCACTGGTAGAATCAGGACCAGAACTTTACTCCCTTGATACCATCCTATTTTGAGTGAAAAGGTGTCAGATACGGCAAATAAAGAGGAAACCTTGGACCAAGAAATTGAAAAATTATGAAATTAATTTTTTCACAATGCTTAGATTGGAATAAGCTAACTCCATTGCAAAGACTTTAACAGATCATCTTTTAAAGAAAGCCATCCTGTTTCAGGAGACCAGACCTACAGTCTGGCTGAGGCCATGTGGTATGAGTTTGTGCTATAGTTGGGCTTGTTTACAACGTGGTAAACAAAAGAGATGGAAGGGGCCAGCCACGGCCTACTGGTGGAGACTAAGAAAAGTTCAGGGAAGACTAGATAATAAAGACTTGAGGTTTAAAGCTCATATTTGTTTACTGAAACATTGTGGGTCCTGCATTTCTCAGTGCATTCCACGCCCCATTAATACTGTGTTACTTAAAAAAAGAAAAAGAAGCTCTTTTTGGTCAATTAAGTTTGGAGAAACAATGACTGACGAAGTTATAACAGCTTCCTAACTGCAGGACATCTCAAATCTTTAATGAGCCACTGTGATTTGTGACTCTCCAAGAGAGAATGCAGCTTTTCCAAACTTACTTGACCACAGAATATCTAAACATCTTAACTCTTTTTTTTTTGTCAGAAAAATTTCAAGGGGCTCCACAGAACACACTTTGTGAAGTGAGACTTTGGATTAAAGAACCAGCATCCTTGATGACAGTCCAGTAGAAGGTTGTGTTGTGGCTCTCAAAAACTGTTTACCCAAAACCTCAGAATGTGGCCTTATTTGGAATAAGGGTGCAAATGTGGATGTAATTGAAGCAAGGATTTCAAGATGAGACCATCCTGGATTTAAAGTGCTCTAAGTCTAGTTACTTGTGTCTTTAGAAGAAAAAGTAGAGGGGTATTTGAAACACATAGAGAAGAAAGCCAGGTGAAGGTAGAAGTAGAGGTTGGAGTTATGCTGACACAGCCAAGGAATGCCTGGAGCCAACAGAAGCTTGAAGAGGTGAGGAGAGATTCTCCTCTAGAGCCCCTGGAGTTGCAGCCTCCAGAACCGGTTCTGACTGCAGTGCTATGAAACTAACACAAGCTCCCTCCGTAAAACAGAATCAAGCAACACCTTTCATCTAGGTGTATGGACATCTGAGTGGCTTGCTAGGCTTGGAAATGAAAGCTTGTTACCAAGTGAACAGCTGGGCATGAGTTTCACCATCCTTGCTGGGACTGCTCCAGGAAAATGGGAAGTTCTTCACAAGAGGGTTAACTTAAGACCTAGATAAATGGAAATGAATGCACCTTATAGAAAAGGCCAAAGCCATCAGCAGTCCAACAGCCAGAGGAAGGAAAATGACGTGATGGGACAAAGAGTCATTGGTGAGGCTCCTAACAATGTCACTCCTGTCCTAAGGTGATTCTCCCACAGGCCTGCAGGGTGAGAGCCCTAAACACTCCCCACTGTCCCACCCCTCTCATCTGGTGCCTACGTAACACTGGGACACTGTCCAAGCTCGCTTTTTGTGTTTTGACCCCTCTAAACATGTGCATGGTTTGTTCTCTTTGCTCTTAGTTGAAGAGGGAATTTCTTTCTTTCTTTCTTTTTTTTGTCTTTGTCTCTCTGCAGCCTTTCTCCACATTGTTGCTTTAGTCATTTATTTCTGAACTATAATTGGGCAGCATCATAAGGGCTTTCTTTGGCTCAGAGCAAGGAGAAGTTATGTTAAATAAACTAAACTAGTCTCTAATTATTTGCATGCTTATTGTGTATTAGTAGAAGTGGCTAAAATGTCAAAGACTCTTTTGCTCAATGGCTTTCACTCTGGAGGCTTAGAGGCTACGGCGGCTCGGGAGGGCACTTGAGGTGCACTGGGTTTTTGACTGCTATTAACAAAAAATAACGCAAGTGAAAGGCTACAACTCACACACTCATGACTCGCCCATTCTAAAAACATGACAGAGTGATTCTAACTGGACCCACTCTTCTCAGAAGGTGAGTAGAAGCTATGGTCAGGACTTCAGAAACCTACTCACCCAATGGCTTTCAGCTATTTCTAGGTAGAGTCCCCTTCCCCTGTCACATCAGCGGGAGACATTCTGGAAGGGACTAAGTGGAGAGGGGAGTGGGATTGGGGAGCAGGTTGGGATTCCTGTTTGCGTGGTCTGTCCTCTGCCCCCTACTGACAAGAAAGAAAATTGAAAGGGAGGCTGGTGCCAAAACAACTTCCTGGTGCCACTGCAAAGAGCAGTCTGGCTGGTAGTGGGGAAGTGATTAAGAGGTGGTGAAAGGGGGACTAGTAGAAATTTTTCCCCTGTGACTGATCCATAAATTTTGGAAACCTTGGTGATCACCCCTATTAAAAAGGCAAAAATATGGGTCACAAAGAGGTTATTCCAAGTTCATCCTGAGACACCAGAGCAGTTCTGGCAAATAAACTTCTGACTCCTGATTCCTGTTCTACACCATCATTCCGGGATGAACCAAGTTCCCTCCAGCCTGTCACTGCACTCATAAATATAAGCAGATGAATCAACTTCCAGAACTCTTTCACCTACCTCTCTACTTTAAATGTCCATCCCAAATTAGAGTGCAGGAGCAAATACGTCAGGCAGTGAAAGCTTTCAGGGACTTTGCACAACAAAGCTAGGAAGCCAAAATGCAATAGGTAGAAAAAGACCAGAGAAACATCTGGAAAAAATAACCGTGTGCATAATTATGATAACAACTCCCAGAAAGGTCTTGGCTTAAGATTTCCAGGGATTCTCTTTTCCTTATCTGTTGTACACCCCCTAAAAGCAAAGCAGACATCTTTGCCCTTGGTGTCTCCCCCAACCATACGTAACTCCCAATCCTCTGTGCTATTAAAAATGACAACTGCTTTATAAATCTTTCCAGAGTTACTTTTGTATTTTTAATATTTATTTTCTTCTAAAAGGCAAGTGCCACAGACTTTCTTTTAATGATTTAAGATTAAACAGTTAACAAACAGACTTCTCTGGAAATAGATTCCCTTTAAACAGGCAGTTCCTTTTTTGAGAAGTGGTCAGGAGACCCTGCTCTGGGCTGTTTCTGAGCAAGACAACCCCTGTTTAGGAGGCTCAAAACACATCCTTTGCTATCCTCAGTCAGCACTTGTTAAGTCCTGCTGCACTGAAACTGCCCATTTTAGATCAAACATCCAAGTAAAAATCCGAAGGAATGGAGGCTAATTCCAGAATGTAAGACCCATTAAACTATGCAAGTATGCATGAACTGGAAAAAGCGGATCCCGTACATAGCACTATAGCCCTTAGCTGTTAGCAGGTGTGAGTCAGTCAGTTGTACAATTCATTTGTCTACCTAATTGCACTGAAGATAGGCTTTTACTTTGCCTATAACATCTCTAATGAGTAGGTTTTCAGTTCGATCTAACTAATTAATTCTTGTTAACTTCCTTTGCATTGCTGTTCTTTTAATTTAACCAGAGACAGCCCAGAGTTGCTACTAGTGTTTAGTCTCAACTAGATTACCCCTATTCATTAAGGGCTGTAATTGTTGGTCATACCCTTCCAAGCGGTCATTACAACCTCTGGCTTGCATATTGAATAACAGCAATTTCCTGACTCCAACAGACTCTTGTGTGAGGGAGGAGAAAATGCTAATAAAGAAAGAATAAATGATTCTCAACTCCATTCAGGGCTGTGTAGATTTCTTTTGCAGCAGAAATTGTACCGAGGCGGTAAAACGGGCTTCTTGCAGGCCCCCTACCTCCACCCTGAGCGAAAACAATAAGAAGCAAGTGAAGCATTCCCTGCTACTGTGATTACAGCATCCGTAAAAGTGATTATATGGCTGCTGTAATCAACTTCAATGAAAGCTGCCTGTTAGAGCTTCAATAATTACTCATTTCTGTTAACAGCTTGCTTTCAGTTTAGCACTTTGAGGCCAAGTCGGGGGGAAACTAGGAGCATTTTAATAAAGGATCCTACTCACGTGATATTTTGGGGGGTAAGTGCTTGTGTGTGGGCAAAAAAAAAATGCACATGTAAGTTTTTTGTGCCTTTCTCAATAGCAGCCCCCTTTCATTTCAGCCTTAGATTCTATTTAACCAGCAAAATCACAAGTTCATACAGGGTTCAATCATGTACTGAATGTTTACCAAAGGAGGCACAATAGTTTAAATAAAGTGGTGGTTTTAAATATTTTACCCATTTCTTTAAACAAATTGCCAATCCTTAAAGTCTGTGCTAAACACATTTCAAAAGCAAAATACCACAAGGACCTTTCAATAAAACCTCTGCATTGAGTGTTTCATTTACTTTCCTTCACTCCCCCCTTTTCTCTTGCTTTGGATGCATTTTATTATTTATTTTCTAGGAGAGGGCAAAGTTTGAGGGAATAAAATTTGTTCTAAACGCCTTCAAATATTTGTTCTCAATGCTTTCATTGTAGGAAATAAAACAAAAGAAGAGATTATTCTAAGCCCAGTGACATCAGTCACTTGGGTGGTCAGGTTTTGGAGGGTCTGGGCAAGGTGTGATTGGATGAACAGACAGATAAATCAGACCCACTGGATGGTGAGCTGTATGCCTCTCATAGGTCTCACTCTCAGCATTTCTGAAAAACAAACAAGTTGCATAAACATAATATTTTAGAAACCAGAACAATAGAGACCCTGTTTTCATCAAAGACAGAAAGTGAGAATACTGAAGTATACAGGTTCTTTGAGCTCAGGCACCATTCAATAATAACTTGGGGAATCCTCAAAATTTGGATGTAGTTTCACACCAAATCTAAACTTTCCCCAAAAAAAACAAATACAATTGCAAACAGATCAAATTCAAATTCTGGTGTCTTCAAAAAATTGCTTAGAAAAACACCCCTTTATTTTTTTATATTTCTCAAATGACTATATGATTAGTGAGAAAAGTCTACTAATATTTTGAAAAGTGTGGGTGAAACAAAAATTGTGTTTATCAATAGTAATAATCCTATTGATTCTGATTTTACTTATTTCCTTTGAAGAGTTCAAATTTCAGCTATTGCAAGATTTCACTGCATTGTCATATACAACACAGAGCAAGAGGATAGCTTATATAGGAAATAAACATTCTCCAGCAGTACATATGACAATGTTTAGCACATAACAACAGACTCCACATTTCTGGGACTTCCTGATTATTTAATACAGTAAGCGAACATGTTTTCATTCATCTTTCTTCATAGCTGTTTCACTGGTTCAAATGGGCTTTCATCTAAACTGTATTTTGCTGGATGACATATTTCCCTCTCTTTCCTCATATCACCCTCAACTCTGGTTTTGTTACAGAGTGAAGCATTCTCCTTTGGATTGTGTATTGATGTTCACAGTTCAGCTGCCTTCCCACTGAAGTCTGGTTGTGGATAGAGGAGAGGGGTGCGCTGAGAATGAAGTGCGAGTGAGCTGAGTGCTAGGATGCAGGGTTGGAGAGTGAAGTATCCAGAGAGACTTCCCCATTCATAGTTCACGGCTGTTAATTCACCAGCACTCCTAGTGTTCTGTCATCAGTAAGATATGGGAACTCCAAAAACAAGTTTATAGTGCTAATTCTGTTTTCTTCCATTTTGCCAAGCCAAGATTGTCTCATTCTAATTTAAAGTGTTCTATTTTATTTTCCATTATATTTTTTGTGCTTTTAAAAAGAGGAAAAGATGAAATTATGTATTTGGGGTTCAAATAAAAATAGGACAGTCCCCCTTTAGAGTCTTGCAAGTTTGAGGAACAGCTATGTAACAATATTAATAGAATTTTAAGACTATTTTTTATACTGAGCTATGTTAAGGTACAACTTTAAACATGAAATAGAAAACTTGGATTTTAATGATCATTTCTATAAAATGCACCATGTTTAAAGTATAAAATAATCAGGGCCATTGAAAGAAAGTAGGGTTTGTTTTTGGTTTCTGTTCAAGACAGGTACAGTCTTTCAGTATCTCAAGGAGCTGCTGCCAGCATATACAAGCCAGGTTTATACCATGCAGGCTAAGAACCTTAGCATGTTGTATTCCACAAAAATGTATTCTCTGAGAAAAGAGATAAGGTGAGCCTCTGAAGTCAAAAGCAAGCAGAGGTTTTCCAGGGTGGTTCTTACACTAAGATTTTTATATTATAAGTGGGTCCTGTAGTTTCTGGTTTAGTGTTTCTTCTGGTTCTAAACGTTAGTACATTTGTCTTCCTTTGTTTATGTGAAATAGTACAATCCAGGTATCTCTAATAGACAGCCAATATTTGATGGGATTCAGGTTTTTCAAGCCAGGGCATTAGTGAAGACAAGTAAATTGGTGATGTTCTGACATTATATTTTTTAATGATTTAAATTGTTCAATTACAGTTGGCATACGTTGTTATATTAGTTTCAGGTGTACACCCCAGTAATTAGACATTACATAACTTTCTAGGTGATCACTTTGATAAATCTTGCACCCATCTGGCACCGTACATAATATTAGACTAATACTCACTGTATTCCCTATGCTGTACTTTAAATCCCCATAACTATTCTGTAACAACCAATTTGTACTTCTTAATCCCTTCGCCTTTTTTACCCATCACCCTAAAACCCCTCCCATCTGATAATTGTCAAATGTTCTTTGTGTCTATGAGTCTGTTTCTGTTCTGCTTATTTATTTTTTTAGATCCAACTGTTGATAGATATGTATTTATTGCCATTTTATGTTCACATTTTTATCTTTTACTTCTTCTCTTTAAAGAAGACCTTGTAACTTTAACATTTCATATAATGTTGGTTAGGTGATGATGAACTACTTTAGTTTTTTCTTGCCTGGGGAGCTCTTTATCTGTCCTTGGATTCTAAATGATAGCTTTGCTGGGTACAGTAATCTTGGTTGTAGGTCATTGCTTTTAATCACTTTGAATATTTCTTTTCAGTCTCTTCTAGCCTGCAAAGTTTCTGTTGAGAAACCAACTGACAGTCTTATGGGAGCTCTCTTGTAGGTAACTAACTACTTTTCTCTTGCTGCTCGTAAGATTCTTTCTTTGTCTTTAAACTTTGGCATTTTAATTATGATGTGTCTTCGTGTGGGCCTCCTTGGGTTCATGTTGTTTGCGACTCTCTGTGCTTCCTTACACATTACATTCCTAAAGACTGGCTTCAAGCCTTTTAGCAGGAGATGATTAAGAAAGACAGGCTCAGTAGGTACTGAGAGAAAGTGGAATTTTAGTGCTGTAGCTTCTGGCTACTTTATCAAATTATAGCATTACATAAGCCTCTGCCTCCCACTCATCCAATCTACCCAATACCAGGATTCCCCAGTTGTTGGGAGCCGGGGGTAGGGAAGAAACTCTACAAAGATTTCAAGAGTGAATCTATTCACAATTAGTCATTTCATTTGCAAACTGAAGGCACTGGATTTAAATAGTCAGTATAATCTTTGCTAGCTAGGAGACAAGATAATATCTTTCTGATCCTCATTGCTCTGAGAATTGGTGAACTGTAGGATGCTGACAATTTGAACCACCTATTAAGTGCTTTGTGTTCTAAATTGCCATCAGTAAATATCTGCTGCATTTGGTGTTACTGATTTTTTTTATATTAATTAGAATACCTACCTTTAAAAGAACTATCTTTCCTGAATTTTTTTCCTACGGAAAACTCCAAACTTTTCAAAGGAAGTAGAATTTAAAATAATTCCCTTTGGTTTTAAATTGGCTGTAGGGCCCAGGGACTCACCAATCTATAGAGAAAATGACAAGTGTTTGTTATAAAACTAGACCCCATTGTAACATTATTTATTTAATTTTTATTATGGAGTTCTTGAATATCCAGAACTGCCTTTTATTAATGTTCCTGAATGTTTAGACATGATTGTGTCCAAAATTCCTAAAAAACTAATGCAACCATCCTACTTCATGAAAAAAAATTAGTTAATATCATATCTATTATGAGATTCTTTCTACACGAGATTCTTTCTACACTTCAAGGTATTGCTTTTATTATTGCACCTTAAGATCAAAATATAATCGTAAAGAAAAAATGAATATATTGATAATACTGCCAATGGTGAGAGTGTCAATTGGTACAACACTTTTGTAGGGAAATTAGGAGGAATCTATCAAAATTTACAATATGTATCATTTGAACCAATAATTCTCCCTCTAAAAAATTTATTCTCCCAAGAATATTTTATAATACAAGGGTATAAGAAAATGTGTATAGAATGCTCATTGTAATATTATTTGAAATACTGCTCCCCCCAAAAAAAACTGGATACAACCTAAATGTTAATTAATAAAAGAAAAGTTAAATACAGTATGACGCAGACATGGAATACAATGCAGCCATAAAAATTAATGAGAGTAATGTGGAAAGATGCCCACAATATACTGCTGAGTGAGTAAAAAGCACGTTGAAGAACAACATGCACAATACCTTCCCATCATTAGTTTAACATTTACATATGTGCATTGACAAAGGATCTAGAAGAATACAAACTTACCTTTATAATGTTACCTGAGAAGTGGGTCTGGGAGTCTGGAGAGTCAATTTTACTCTTGACTTTATATCCTTTCATATTGAGTAATTTGTTTATTGAGTAAAAATTTATAATTTATTTAAAAATTTATAATTTATTTTTATAAAAATTTATCATTTATTTTTAGGATTTAATGAATAAATTTATTGGGAATCTGTAGTTTTAAAATCTCTAATACATGATCCATAGGATGTTTCATTTTAAATAGTAAAAAAACAAGATTATTGGATTCTGGATTAAAATGAAAAATATATGACATTGAATATCAGAATAAAACTCATTTAGCACACATAAAAGTAATTCTTTTATAATGATTTATCAAATCATATTATACATCAAGATTGGGTGTTGGGGTGAAAAAAGCAGAAATTCACTTAGGTTAGCTTTTAAAAGAGGTTTTATGTTGGAGAATAAACATGGACTAGAATTTAAGATGAAATTTTGGGAATTAAACAGTTCCTGGACACGTTTTTGTCTTTTCTTTGTGTCAAACATGCTTTTCTTTGCAAGTAAGAAAGTCAAATAAACTGGTTTAAACAATAGAGAGGACTGAGTGGCTTTAGTTAAAAAAAAATAAACAAACAGAGATATATAGCTTCAGATGGGGCTTGATCTAGCAGCTCCAAAACACCACCAAAGCCTGTGTCTTTTTTCTGTGTCTCTACTGTTGTTCCCATGGTGTCAGGTTTATTACAAGGTTGATCAACTTTGTGATTCTAAAATGGTCACCAGTGGTTCTCAGAAATACACTTTTATTTTTTCCCCCTGGGAAGAAAGAAGAGGGTGTCTTTTTTAGAATTCCTAACAAAAGTCTTATATGCACCATAATTGCTTGGACCACATTCCCATCCCTAAACCAATCACTGGGCCAGCTGATTGCATGCTTATTGGCTTAGCCTGGGTCATTAGTTCACCCTGGTGAGTGGAGTAATGGTGCACAGTGAGTGCACAGGTGGAGTCACATGCTCAGAATCATGTAGTCGCCTAAATGAAAACCAGGGTTGCTAAGAAAAGAATCAAGACTGGGGAAACAATCTAAAAGTGCTCATTGTGGTATCCTAAAGCATGTCTGCTTCTCCTTGACCAGATGCTTTATTCCCCTGCTCCTACTGGCCTGTTTCTCCTGTTTACCATGTTCTCTTCCTTCAAACTTCAATTCATACTTGGTAATCATAATCTCTGTCTGCTTACTCCTCATTTCCACCTATCATATTATCACTTTTCAACTTCAGCTCCCATAGTGCTGAAAATTTATTTTTATCTTTTGTAATTCATATCTCAAAATTGAGATTCTAAGGGCCCAGCTCATTTTTCTGAACCAGACCACAAGTATTGGCCAGCTGCAGATTGGTTGTCTTGACTTTGATGTATACCACTGTTCTGATGATCTCTAAACAAGGAGTGAAGTTTGGAAAGTCCAGTCACATGGTCCAAAACCTGGTGGTCTGGGTAAGAAGGGCTATGGCCAGGGTTCTGCTTGTGGATGGGAATGTAGGTGAGGTACATTGACTCAAAGCTTGAGTAATAAAAGACTGAACCTTTTCTTATGGGACTTTTCATGTATATGATTTTACTCATTTTTTAGTTTCTTCCGTAGCCTGTATCACATTTGTTTGCATATTGGGATTTAAGTGGGACAAATCTTTGTTATTTGAAAATTGGTTGACTTTTGGAAATAGCCAGAAGTTATTTAGACCCATTTCTGATTCAGGGTAATGAAAGTACATATTATAAATTTGTCAAAACTGAGATGTGACTATAAAAAAGACAGAGACAAATTATTTTTTGCTGTTGTTAAACTGACCCTGAAAGCAATTTCAAGAGGAGTTTTAAAAGTGTTTTTAGCAAAAATGACAGTACATTAAATAATTGTATTATACTCCTGAGGTGATTGCTTTATTTGAAGGACAAAATTCAGGTATTTGTTCAGGCTCATGAGCCCGTGTGCACACCCACTTTATTACATTGTGATTAATCTTCATGCCATAGAAATGATGGAAACACTGATCTGAATCTAAGTTCAGGAAAAGCTGATACTTAGTAGGTAAGCCTTGAAACAGTGGTATTAGATATTCATAACTGTGATTCCTTCCAACTGGGTCTGATGTGTGTTGGTAAATATCAGTAAATAATTGATGACTATTTAAACATCACCTCTGATTGGGGCTTCTATCACCAACTACTAACTCCTGTGCAGTAAAGGGGAGAGATGATGGACTATTCTATGGAATACATAAATACTTCAGTAAAACTCAACAGCAAAGGGGCAGGTCGTGACAAATCCAGAAAAGGTGTGTAAAAGGTGAATCCAATTCATTACTGTGTCTATTCTCTAGCTCTTAATATTGCTATATTTGCTGTGTTTCAAGAAGACTTTGGATTTCTTAAGATTTCCACTAAGAACTAAAGACATGTGAGAACAACAACTTAAATAGCATGGCTGTTGCTAATGGGCATCCATCAGCGTTCACTCTTTGCTGAGTACTTCCTGCAGAGACCTGCCTGGGGGATGTGGAATGGGCAATATTACCCTCTGGAGCTTAACATTGAAGGAGTGAAGTTGTTTCACTTCTGGTGAACTGTATAGGGGAGAACTGGTTTTTTGCCACCGTTATCTAGAATGATGTCTTCTTTCCTTCTCACACACTAATATCTTTTCTCTTGTACATTCCTTTACTTTTTGATTACAGTTAACATATAATATTTTATTAATTTCAGGTATACAACATAGTGATTAGACATTCCTATTCCTTACAATGCGATCACCCCATAATTTTAGTATCCATCTAAAGCCATATGTAGTTATTAAAGTATTATTATAACTATGTTCCCTGTGCTATAGTTTACATCGCCATGACTATTTTTAAAACTTTCAATGTCTACTTCTTAATGTCTTTCAATTTTTTTACCCATCCTCCCAATCTTTCTCCCATCTGGTGACCAACAATTTGTTCTCTATATTTATGAGTTTGTTTCTGTTTTGTTTGTTCACTTATTTTATTTGGTAGATTTCAGTTACCAGTGAAGTCATATGGTATTTGACTTTCTCTGTCTGACTTATTTCACTTAGCACAACACCTTGTAGGTCCATCCATGTTGCTGCAATTATAAGATTCCATTCTTTTTTATGGCTGAGTAATATTCCATTATATATATATATGCAACATATCATTTTATTCATTTGTGTACCGATAGACAGTTAGGTTTTCAATAATCATGCATTAATATCAGGCAGAAAAAGAGTGCTCAAACATAAAGGCATTTTGTCCACAGTAGCCATGTAAGTGGTGAGGTATTACCATGATATAATAAATACATCAGAAAAAAATACCAGTTTAAACTTGGATTTGAATTCTGGCCCAGGCAACTACTAACTGCATTGCCTTGAGAAAAGTCCTTGGAAAGTTTTTCACTTTTCAAGCTCTGTTTTATTATCTGTGTAAAGTCGACACTATCAAATGAAATAATGCATGTAAAGCACTCTTACAGTTGACTTCTTATAGTTCCAGATAAAACATTAGTAATCAAACAGGGCATGCCTTTCACCTTAATCTAACCTCTGCTATCATTTATCATCTTCATTCATTCAATATTTGTGAAGGACCTTCTATGTGCCAGGAGCTCTGTTATCCTCATCAAGGTAATAGCAGATAATATGCTTTTACAACCCACTCCAATTCCACCCACATCAATTTTTACCCTTCAACATTGCCCCTAAAGTTAATTTTTACCTGCTTTTATCTACATGAAAACATTGTAGTGATTTTCCTCAGAAATCAGACTTTGGTTAGGGATGAGCCTGATTCTGGCAGGGACACGGTTGTCATCGGAGATTGTGCATGTTGGAGGGGGTGGAGGTGGGGATGGGGGGCCACTGCAGGGCACAGACTCCAAAACTGGGCATCCCAAGTTGATAATTTATAATTGATCCAGAAGCCTCCATCTACACTTATCCTAAAGTCCTCATCTATTCTAGTGCTTAATGAAAGAAGAAATTAATTAATTAAGAATATGTGCAAGAAAGCCCAGGGGTTCAATTTTAATGTAAAATAAGAAACTTACATCTAGTCAAGTGGCTTTAACAATGTAGTTCAACTACAGGGAAGGGAACCTTGAAAAGCAAGGTCCAGGCCAGAGGGGTGTGTGCCTGAAGACTTTTCTTTGAGCACCTACATTGTTTTGTCTGTGGTTAGTTGAGTATTATAGACATGAGGTCATGGTCTTCAGTACAGTCCTTTGGGGGCCCTCAGCATCATTTTGGTTCAAAGACACAGTTTAAATTCTGAACTCTAATTAGTCATTTTGCAAATCCTTCTACTGGACATGAGGCCAGCACTTCTCTCTTATAGTAGTTGTCTCATTGTCCTGGTTTTATTTCTTTTCATGGCACTATTATTTAACAACCTATGAACTCTGTGATTGCATATTACTCTATTTTTGTTTCCCTAGATCGTAGTATAGTTTCTAGATGGTCAATAGTTGTTTATTGAAAAAATGAATCTATGAAAGACAAAGGAAAAGAGACAAAAACTGTCCCTGGCTTAAGCTAAATCTATTACCACAATTATTAAACCAGTGGTGTTAAAATCAATCAACTTTCCTTTGTGCAGTTATTACCTCCACTGGTAAAGAATAATTCGTTGACATGAAGTTGGTTCTAGTTTCCTGGTTAGTTCTTCTGTTTCCAGGTAAAATTTTGGAAGCCCCTTTTAACGCTGCCTCCTGTTCATAGGGCTCCCAGGTCATTGCCCCCACATAGTGACACCATCTTATTAGTTTTGCAGAAAGGTGAGATTTACAACTTCTATAGGAGTTTTCCTGTACAGAGTAACAGGAAAGGAAGCTGTAACTGCTTGAATTAGCACAGCATATTTGCTTTCCTTCCGGCTGCCATAAATTCTTAGGATGACACAGAATCAACGTTTCAGATGATTATGTCTGGCTTGTAAATTGTCTTCCAAATTGTCACCTTTTTCCTTCTAACCCCACACCTGGAGAACTTAGCTATGAGAGTAGCCCTGAACTCTGGCCTTAGAGTCAAGGTTAATTGGTGGCAAGGTCACATGATTTGCCACTCTTTTCATGTCATGTCTTAGGAATGCGACTAGGTTCTTTTTTCAGAAGTACAGGGTATTTTTCTTCAGGGTACTAGAAAATTTGGTATCATCAAGAACTCTGTTACAAGATTCTACCCAAGATTCTTTTAAAAATGTCCAAGTCACACTTAGCTCCTTGGAAACTGCAGTCTCTAACAAAGGACTTGCTGGTGATTGCTTTTAGCAGGTAAATCTCAGCTGTTGTTGAAACTCATAAAAATTCCAACTACTGCACTCTGAATAATATATTCAGAATAAATACTTATTTATTTGTTAATCTAGATATAGTAAATAACCAAGAGGAAAACGATTTTATTTTTAATTTCAAGGTAGACAAGTAAACAGAATCCTAAATATAACACTTCTGGGGACATTCAGCATTGAAGAGTAGCACTTTTGGCTAAATGTCTATATATTCCTTAGAGGTCACCCAAGAAAATCTTTTTATATTAGGACACATTTGAAGAAACTAGGAGACTATAGGCTGTCTGTTCAGGTTGACATTCATAAATGATCTTGAATAATTTATAATATACAGAGGAAAATGTAGCCGTGGCTGGTGTGGCTCAGTGGATTGAGTGCTGGCCCTGAACTTTAAGGTTGTCAGTTTGATTCTCAGTCAGGACACATGTCTGGGTCACAGGCTAGGCCCCTGGTTGGGGATATGTGGGAGGCAACCAATTGATGTTTCTCTTGCACATCAATGTTTCTTTTCCTCTCTTTCTTCCTCCCTTGTCCTCTTTCTAAAAATAAATAAATAAGTAAGTAAATAAATAAGAAACTGTAAGTAACTTCTTGAAATTGTTAGTTAATTCTATTTTGATTTAGCTTAGAATTTGATCAATTAGAAAACTTCATAATACATTTTTGTGGACGGGTAAAAATTGGCATTAATGATTTCCAGTGAGAGATTTTGGAGAAGACAATTCCCTGGGTCCTTCCTGGATACTGGTGAACACGCAAAGCTTCTTGTCAATTTTATAGTCAGTCATGGATACCAAGCTTGGGTGGAGGGAGCAGCAAGGTAGAGATGACATGCTGAGTAACTCTGAACAGCACTCAGGAAAATTAATGTCATTCCTAAAGAAACTGTGTGCTAAGCTCAGATAATTGTTTTACTTCATCTGTCCCTTTAGTTTCAATAAGCACTGGGATGTCAATCAGGACTCATAATATGGATCCTCCAACTGGGACCTGCTAGCTCCCTGTTTGAGTAACTCAGGTGAACCACTGCACTCCTCTGAACCTCAGTTCACTCTAAAAAGTGTATCTAAGGCCCCTGTTTGGCTTGGAATGGGCCTGAGATAATCCTACCCTTTGACTGGTTTCAAAACATCTAAAGTAAGATACAGAGATGTAGAAAGAAAAGTTTAATTCTTTTCTAGTTAAAGAAACAAAGAAGGAAAGAGAGAAAAGGGGAGAAGGAAAGAAGGAAGAAAGGAGAAGAAAGAAAAAAGAGAGAGAGAGAGAGAGAGAGAGGGAGGGGGAGAGGGAGAGGGAGAGGGAGAAGGCAGAAGAGGAAGAAAGAGAGAAAAAG
The DNA here is from genome assembly GCF_019186645.2 of Phyllostomus hastatus. Taxonomy (NCBI): domain Eukaryota; kingdom Metazoa; phylum Chordata; class Mammalia; order Chiroptera; family Phyllostomidae; genus Phyllostomus; species Phyllostomus hastatus. The sequence goes on along the minus strand of NW_025333735.1, from coordinate 1,282,390 downwards.
AAAGAAATGAACTGCTCATTTTTAGGCTCCCCAGGGCTGTACATAGTGCATTTCCCCAGCAACCATCATCCTCAGGAGAAGAAAGTGGCCCACGGAATGGCTCACCTCTCCCACACTTGTTCTCACCTGAGCTTTCTCATTCTTGTTAGGCAGATTTCACTGAGGAACTGTCTCCTGTAAAGGTATTTCAAATGTCTAGTAATCCAAGGCAAAGACAAACAGGTTGAGTCCTGCTTCTTAACCCCCTGAATGCTATGCATTTAAATAAATTTATTATCCCAAAGAAGAATGTCTCATCATTATAGCAGAAAAGCATTTGCCTCCATCATCTTGCACAATCACTGTTTTAATCTGATCAAAATATTTAGAAATCTTTTCTGTCTTTGTGAAGTAGAAGTTTAAAAAAATGACTCAATAGAGTCACAATTGGACTTTTAGTATAACCTGGATTTGTCTCTGAAACAAAAGTTTTGTTTTCAATCTTGAAGAAATAAAAATGGAAAGACTTAAGTCTCTTGACCCAGTACCCAACCTGCTTCCTGTCAGAAGCCAGGAGATACCTTTTGCCCCATTTGTGTGTGTGTGTCTGCTCTCTTTAAGCTGAGAGCAGCCATTAGGAAGGGTTTTTCCCTATTGTCCTGTAACAACAGACCTGCAGTACAGATTGGGTAAACGACATATTTTGGGATAGAATTGTTGTAGATTTCAAGTGTTTATAATGACTCTAGAATGTATGCTTCTCTCCCCCACCCCCAGTAGCTATACTTTCTATTTTGTGAAAGATGTTTCATAGGGAACTGATTCTTTTCCTGACTTTAGGGTTAGAGGATGTAAACCAGGACAAGCCTGGGAAGAGATTCCTGGTCCAGTCAGTGATTTTGGAGGGGCTGTGTGACTGAAAAGTGGGGATAGAAGTGCGCAGAAAGCTTTGAATCTGTTGGATACTTTCTCTTCCTTTTAATCTATTTTTTTATGGACCAGAAAGAGGCCCAGGAGATTGGTGACATCATTTTCGCAACACAATAGGAGTCATCATTTGAAAGGAGTGACATCACAAAAAACAGGAGAGAGAAAAACAAAGAAATAGGTACCTGGCGATAGTATTGAGTGACTGGAGTATGCCTTACTTGATATTTGCCATATTTCTGCATTTTAAATTCTGAACTGTGGCAGGGGGGAGTATTGGAGGGGAGAGGGGTGGTGTAGGAAGGAGGGGGATAAAGGGGAAAAAAAATTGGGACAACTGTAATAGCAAACTCAATAAAATATACGTAAAAATAAATTCTTTTTTAGATTTAAATCCGTTTCATTTAACTGTAACTGGACACATTCCAACTGATACAGCAATAAATGGAAGGCAGAGTGATTGTAGGGTAAGAGTGGGGACTGGGAGTCAATTATGAATTTACCATGAGCATGACATTAACTGGGTGTTTCTCCCTCATCCATACACAGACATTTTAAGCCTTTATGTTCAGAAATAAATATGGAGTCTCTGAAACCTCTACCCTCATAAAAATGAGTATAAATATCTCTTTGCTGTATTGAGATGATTAAAGCCAAATTTTTTTGTAGGCAAGAGTAGTTATTCACCGGTGTGTGCCTCTATGCATGTGTGTAAGTTCTGACAGAAAATGGTTCTGGGAGCTGGAGTGTGTTCACATATTGCCACTGGCCTGCACAAACTCCTCACTCACCATGTGAAATTCCACTGGACAGCAGAGAGGAAGTGTGGACAGTGACAGCATTAGCCAGAGGGGCTCTGGGTTAGGCTGCAGAATTGAGTAACAAGTAGAGTATGTGGAATAAAAAAAAAAAGTAATTATATTTAAAAATAAATAGCTATTTAAAAAAATCTCTTTTACTGGAGAGATTTTTAAAAGGAAAGATGGTCAAAAGTCATGTCATATATCAGGCATCTAAAACAACATTTCCTCTTATCTCTGAGGGAAGAGCCTGCCACAGCAATTTAAGCAGGCTGAAAGGCAAAGCCCGAGGCCTGAGAGGAGCCTGAGAAATGAGCAAGAGCAATCAGAGGTATGCAGAAATGCAGAAAGCTTTGCCTTCGTCGGCATTTCTGAAACCTGGTGGGATCATGCTCATAACCAGAATGCAGGCAGTCCTATCAGGGCATTACAATTCAAGAGAGCTAATTTGGGAGAATTAAAAAAAGAATCTAGTAAGTATGGTATTGAAGGAGGGAATACTAAAACCCAGGAGAAGGGCAGGCTGCTGGAGTATCCACCATAATTAAAGCAGATTACAATTGCTCTGAGAAAAGAAGAACGCAAAGAGTAAGAATATCCAACGTGCCTGATCAAGACTGATGGGACAGAGGCTCTGTAATGGCAGGGAGGAAATTGGGAGGGAACCCTAGAGAAATTTCTCATAATACCTATTCTTTTTTTAAGAGGAAATGATAATTATGACAAAAACCAGAATGAATAAGCTGAATAAAGGAGCTAAGTTGAAGAAGAGGCATTTGCACCTCATGTGAAAAGGCAAAGCAAGCAAGGCCACTAATATAAATCGGAATAAATGATGCACTGCTCTGTTTTTAAACTCCTTTAAAACAAGGGGCATAAAATATACTTTATAAAACAATGACACTTCTCTTAGAGTCACAATGCAGGAAAATTTTGAACAGTTACATTGACAAATTTTGAAATCAACACATCTAGATGACACACATAAAATAGCTGTTAAAGACAGATGTTTAGAACAACTGTTTTTTTTTTCTCTCTGTAAAAAGTAGGAAAAGGAGTGCACAGAAGGTTTTGAATCTGTGTGATACTTTCTCTTCCCTTTAATTCTATTTTTTATAGTAACTGCATCAAAAAAGTTACCTATACTTTCAATCATAATGATAAAATAAAATAAAACACACTGGTCAAGTCATTAAGGAAAACTGAGGAATATTTACAATTAAGCAAAAATATATAATGTGGAAGGAAGATAGTGAGTATCTGCCAGACTATGGGTATTAGCTAAGAAAATGCTCTTGGGAAGTCCTGACAATACCACCTTAAGGAAATTAAACATCCATCCATTCAACTTGACACATTTGCGAGCATGACAGCAGCATCGCTCACAGATATGTCGAAATGCCTGCACAGCAGATTGTCCTCAGCAGGTCCACCGGAGAATCTGAAAAGAATGGTGTTCATGTTTACCAGCTGCCGTCTCACATTTGTGGACCAGTCGTGATGTACACACACTTGGTTAACCTTTATGGGCAATTCCTACCCTCGAAGAGGATGCAATCCAGTTAAACCAAAGTAAAGCACATCTAAAAATAGCTAACAGTGTAAAGCAGAAAATGTTTAGTGCACTTCAAGCTCAAGGGGCTAGACTGCAGATGGAACCAGAGTTGAGGACTTAGATATAGGAGATCACAGAATTCTAGGCAGAAGTAGAGAGGTAGAATTATTCAATATTATTTTTTAAAGGAGAAGTTAAGATATAACAGTGAATCTATCAGTCTGCCTAGAGCAGAAGAATGTAAAGTGGGTACTGAGATCTCATCAAACATAAGAAATTAAGATGAATTATAAGCCTGAAAGTAAAATATAAAGCAATGAAATTTCTAGAAGAAAACCAGAGCAAATATTGCCATATTGTCATAATCCTGGGGAAGGAAAAGATTTCTTAAAGGAGATACGAAAATCACTAACCAAATGGTGTCATTATTAGAACAAAAAGACAGCCACGGACTGAGAGAAGATATTTGCATATCTTCATTTGTCTATGCATAAGTATTTAAATGTATGAAGTGAATTCATATCCAGAATATATAAAGAGCTTCTACAAACCAATAAGAGAAAGACAATTGCCCAATAAAAGAAATCGTCAAAAGACTTGAACAAGCATTTTATAAAAATGATATCCAAATGGCTAATATGCATATGAAAAGGTGGTCAATATGATTGATTAATCAGCAGGAAAATTAAAATTTAAATCATATTGAGGTACTACTATGCACTTAGCAGAATGGTTAAAATTAAAATGACTTACAAAACCAAACGTTGACAAAGATTTGGACCAAATAAAATTCTTATACATTACTTGCTGGTTGAAGTATAAATTATTTCAACCATTTTGGAAAACTGCTAGTTTCTGTGAATCCTAACACTAATGCAACCTTTAATCCAGAAATTTTCCTTCTGGGAATATACTCAACAGAAGTAAATGCTTATATTTACAAAAAGACACATACAACAATAATTGTTTCAGTTTTATTCATAAAAGCCCAAAAAGAGAAAACCATTTGTCCATCAATAAAAGATTAAACAATTAACTTATATTCACATGGTGGAATACTGTGTGTATTAAAAAACTAAACTCTATTAGTGGTATCTCATTATGATGAGTGAAAGAATAAGGCTGAGTGAAGGGAGCTGGACACAAAAGAGTATGCACCATACAAGTTCATTTATGTGAAGTTCAGAACAGAAAAATTTAATCTCTGGTGAAAATCATTAGAATAGTGGTGATCTTGGGGAACAGAGTCTAGGAGAGGAATAAGGGAGATTTCTGGGAGACTGATATCATTCTGTAACTTATTTCAATACTGGTTTCTTAGATGGATAACATGTAAAAATTTACTAAGTTGTATGCTTTACTGTATGTGATTCGCCCCACCTCAATTAAAAGGGTAATGGAAAATAAAGTTGAAGAGGAAATTAAATGAGAATAACCTATAATAAGTGTCTCACATAACAGATAATAACATCCTTTCAGGGATCTGAATGTGGGCTGTATCGAATGACGAGATGAGGACTGGGGATACTGTTTGGTAGGCAATAAGAAGCCATTCAAACTTTTGGGGCAAAGATTAACCAGGTTGAACAGTGTTTGAAAAGAGAGCAAAAGAAGAGGAGCAAAGGGAATTATTAAGAAACAGCTATGAAAATGCAGCAAGAGTACAGTCAGTGTGTGCATGAAATACCGTTTCCCAACCTTAAGGTACAATAACAAGTCAATTTTAGTTTTTAAAGCAACTGCTTGAAATCCCATTTGAATTTGTGTTCAGGAAGCAAAGTATTTCAATTCTGAGGTCCATTCCATTCGGAATTGTCCAGGGACTCTGGTGGATTGTGCTGTCTGAAGGAGGACAATATGTCAGCCATGAGATGTTGCTGTTGAAGACGCCCCCCACGTGCAGGGATGCAGTGGAGCCTGCATGCCTTTCCTAGGGAATCAAAATCGTGGAATTTTAATTCAATTTTATTCGCATAACTCTTTTTTCCTTCAAACCCCAGCACTGTTCCAGAGTGGCTGGCGTCAGAGAGAGCCTTTCAGATTGTGCTAGAACCAGTTCTGCAGCCCAGCCTTTAGGTGTTTGTGTTGAGATTAAGTTCCTGTGTACATACTGGCAGGTTTTACTTTGGGGTCTCTAGGTACCTCTCATGTAATGGACCTTTGACAGGGCAACTGTAGTTCAATATGAGAGCTACCAATCACTTTGAATCTAGGAGAAACAGAGAGCTTTGACTTCCTTATTGGTCAATTCCATTTCCAGAGATCTCTATACTAGGGATGCTGGAAGTTGCCATCTTGTTTAAGCTACTGTAGGGTTTTACTGTGGGTCTTTCTTGTGGTAATGAATCTGCATGCCCTTTCCCCACATTTCCTTAACAAGAGGCGCTCACTCAAGTGCAGGTTCTTACAATGATGGAAACCAGTCCTGAAATTCTTTGATATTTTCACCTTCCAGCAGAGAAGTAGCTGAAATCATTTCTAGAACTCTACCTCTCTAGGCAAGCAGAGCATCATTTAAATAGGCTTTGTTAGAAAGATAAGGTTAAAAAATTTTTTAAAACCAACCTACACTAATATTGTTTGCTTCTATTTAGTAATGATAAGTGATTAAACATTTTTATGCTACAATAATGGATGACATATTTTAGATAAAGAACAAATTAAACTCAGGTTTAGATATGGTTAAAGAGAATAAACTAAAAATAAGCAACAAGAATAAATATTTTGGAGGGGTTGGGAGCTGGGGGAGAAGGGTGAAGGGATTAAGCAAAGGAAAAAAAAAAAGACTCATGGACACAGATAACAATATGGTGATTGTCAGAGGGAACGGGGGTGGGGGGAGGTAGAAGATGGTAGACGGAGGATAAATGGTGATGGAAGGAGACTTGACCTGGGACGGCAAAGACACAATACAATATACAGATGATATATTGTGTACTCGTACACCTGAAACTTATATAATTTTATTAACCAATGTCACCCCAATAATTCAATAAATAAGAATCAATATTTTATAGATTGCATAGTGGCATAAGAACTAGACTTGGAGCTGGAAAAACTGAGTTCAAATCCTGGTTCTGTCCCTTATCAGCTGTGTAACCTTCTATAGTTAATTCCTTTCTCTGAACCCCAGTTTTCACATATGAAAAACAAAACATCTTCAGAGAGTTGACGTGAGCATTCAATGGGACAATGTATATGAAACCATCTGGCACACATTTTGTCTGTCCTCAGCAAACTGTCAGTCATTGTTTATAAACTGAAAACTGACTGGGTGCGGAAGAGGAAGCTTTTTCATAGTTGGTTTCAAAGTTAGTTGTAAATCTTTATTTATCTATTCATTTGCCGTTGTTAGTGATTTGGAAAATGAAGCAAACCGGATAAAGGTGATGGTAAATTGTGAGGTTGAAATTGCGAAGTAAATTGAGGAGTAAATCATGAAGTGTAGTTTCCTTAGAACATAAATTTTTTCAAATAGGTGATCATTTGCTTGGGCCTGCCAAAGGTAACATTGGGTGAAGAGGCAGAACAGGTCTGAGACACAGTTGGAAACAGACCTAGAGTCCTTGGGTCTCAGCACAGGAAACATAGACCTCTATCTTTTAAAAGGCTGGATTACCGTGTTTGCATAAACTTCAACACCATAAGGAAAAGAAAAATATAGAATCCAAGGCAGAATAATGCCAAATGGTTACTGGAAAGGATTTATTAAGAAGAGATTGAAGAAAATGTGTGTAACTCTGTTGAATAATGACAGAGGTTTACAAATGTTGGGTGTGACAAATGTTTTCAAGTGGTTGAGATGGGGGTAAAGAAATTAAAGGGGCAGAAAGAACAATACAATAAACCTAGTATAAAATAGCATCATAAGGGAAAAAGAACTAAATCTGACTAGGGAGTACTCAGACTTGATTTTAGGAAATATAAATGACCTGGCAATGAGAGCTTCATTTAGGAGTAAGAGAACACAAAATAGAATTATCACCCATCAAAAGGTGAATAATCATATCTGCTAAAAGATTTTTATACTGAGTGGAATGTGGGGAGGTATGTCAGTCGTTTACCAAGGTTTTTTTTTATTTGAAATATATTTTTTCCCTCAAGGTATCATGATAATGATTGAATAAGGTGACATTGTCTGTACCTGTCAACAGAAAGGAGTTTCCCTTTTTAATTCTCCAGGATCTCAGTGGGCAAGTAAATGATCCTTTTAACATGGTGGCCTCACCAGTCATTGATCTCTTCTCAAATGCTCTTGACCGCCAACCTTTCTCAACCACACACTCCCAACCTAACTCAACTTTGTCATTAAAACCCCTGGATAACCTCACTTCCAAGCATTCAGTCTCACTTCTTATCTGGGCAGCTGACTCTCTCTGGTCCATATCCAATAGTTCTTTAACCCTATTGGGATCCCCTGCCCATTGACCCTACTAGTTTTTCTGCATCCCTCTCCCCCTTGACGACCTTACTTCCCTCCCTGCCTAGTTTAAATTCCATTTTCCATTACCCTCATCACCCTCTCACTCATGACTCCACCTAGTTTTCCCATCTCTGGAATGTTTCCTTTAGTCTATTTTCATTGCAAAGCCAGAGTAATCTTTTTAAAACTTATGTGAAGTAAGATTCTTGTTAAAATACTCCAGTGGTTCCCCATCTTTTTTCTTATCAGAAATCTAATAGCTATAATGGGAAAGCTAAACTTAGTATTTTCACATTAAGTCAGGATCCTCAAATGAGAATGAATACTCTCTGTTTGGTAGTTTTCTGGGAGAAGCAAATGAATAATTTTTTTTAGAAGAAAGCATTCCTAATTTAGAGCTTGGGGGTTCCCATATATGAAGGTCACTTAAAATGTGAACATAATTTAAAAAAATACCCAGACACACAAGAGAAAAGTGACCATGAGTAAGCATCACCTAAAACAAAGATCTAGGGTTTCAAGGATTTCAGATATTAAATTGGTAGGTATATAACATAAAATATAAAAATATACAAAATGCATATAATGTTTAAGGAAATTAAATGGGGAATTAAAGATGAGGAAATTTATAAGAGTCCTTAAAATATCTTAAAAGTTTTTGGGGAAAAGCCAAAATTCAAAGATAAAAATTATTATTGTACTTAGAAACAGATACCAATAGAGAGTTAGTAAACTAAATTGTAGATCTGAATAGATTATTACAAATGTCATCCAGAGGGACAGATGGGCACTGTGAAAAAGAGGTTAAGTGACATGAGAGATTGGATGAGAAATTCTAACAGACACCTAGTAGGAACCACAAAGAGAAAATAGAGGAAATGAAGGAATTGTAGTAAGAGCTAACAGCTCAGAATTTCCTGGAACTGATAAAAGAGATAAATCTATGAAGTGAGCAAAGTTTGATCAAGCTGTCGAAATAAAAAGACATCACATCTAGACATATTATAGTGGCTCTGCAGTTATTGGAGACAAAAAGGAAAATCTGAATAGCAGCCAGGGAGAAGAGATCACTAGCAAAAGAATGATAATTTTACTGACAGCAGACTTAGCATTAGCAATAACAGGCACCATAAAAGCAGAAAAAAAAGAGAAAAATATTGAAAGAAAATAGTTATACACCTAGAATTGTGTATCTAGCAAATTATCTTTCAAAAATGAAGGTATAAAAAGCTTTTAGGATAAACAAAACATGTTTATTGTCATTTTTATCATCTGCAAATCTTCATTAAAAAAACTTCTAAAGAATGTGCTTCAGGTAGAATAAAAATAAGCCTGAAGGGATGGTGGCAATGTAAGAAAAGACATAAACAAATAATTTGTTAACCTCATAGATAAGTTTTAAAGTGTATTGTCTATATACACTAATTTTAAAATAATATTTATGAAGTTTAAGGAGGCAGAATTAAAGTACTGAGCATTGCTAGCATGTCAGTGAAGAGTGAGTTTGGTCAGAGTAAAAATGTTCTAAAATCATTTATATTTATTTATTTATTTATTTACTATTCATTAATTGATTTATTTTTAAAGAACTGCAGACTGCTACATGCATCACCTCATTTGGATGTGTCTGGAGTCTTGGAAGCTTGACTGCTCTTTCTCCTACAAATGGATCTTGAGAGCTGTTTGGAGGCTCCAGCAAGGGAGAGCAGATATCGCATACTCTTGACTGAAGAACAGTCCTTTCCTCTATCAGGGAAGGTCATCCTCTTCCACAGACTGTGCAACTTCCAGGAGGACACACAAGGAACAGTGAGGGATGTGGATGGCAGGGGTGGGGGGGACTTGCCTGGCCAGTCAGATCAGCTGAATCAACCCTGGTGATCAATGGGGTGACCGATGTCACAGGCAGCTTGCCCTCACATCCCTAAAATATTTATATTATTCAGGATAAGACATTATTAAATTTATACAACATCAGTTTAGCATGCATGGTAAACATTTCAGGAGTGATCTTTAAATTATAGAAATAGCATGCATAACTTTTAAAATGAAAAAGGGAAAATGTAATAAGAAAAAAAAAAAATTAACTCCCAACCAATTATAAGAAAGAAGAAATAAAAATAAAAAGAGGCAAGGTGGTAGAAACAATCTAAAGTTATCATTCTTAATAATAAAAAGAGACTAAATGTGCTACTTAAATGACAAAATTTACCATGTTGATTAAAATAGGATACATTGATGCACTGCTACAAGAAATACCTCCAAAGTTTGAAGATACAGAAAGGTTGAGTGTCTATTCAGGTCCTTTGCCCAATTTTTAATTGGGTTGTTTGTTTCTTTGGTAGTGTGTATTCTAAGTTCTTTATGAAGTTTGGATATTAACCCCTTATCAGATGTAGTGGTGAATATGTTCTCCCATTCTGTGGGTGTCTTTTTATTTTGTAGATGATTTCCTTTGCTGTAAAAAAACTTTTTAGTCTGATGTAGTCCCATTTGATTATTTTTTCTTTTGTTTCCCTTGCCTGGGGAGGTAAATCTGATAGAATATTGCTAAGAGAAATGCCTGAGATTTTGCTGTCCATGTTTTCTTCTACCATTTTTATGGTTATAAGCCTAGCATTTAAGTCTTTTATTTATTTTGAATTTATTCTTGTGTATGGTGTAAGAAGATGGTCTAGGTTCATTTTTCTGCATGTATCTGCTTAATTTTCCCAACACCATTTATTGAATAAACTATCTTTAGCCCATTGTATGTGTTTGCTTCCTCTGTCAAATATTAATTGACTATAAAAGTGTGCATTTATTTCTGGGCTCTCTATTCTGTTCCATTGTCCAAATAGGACATACAGACGGCCCACAGATATATGAAAAGATGCTCAAAGTCACTAATCATCAGAGAAATGCAAATTAAAACCACAATGAAATACCATCTCACACCTGTCAGAATGGCTGTCATCAATAAATCAACAAACAATAAATGCTGTTGAAGATGTGGTGAAAGGGGAACCCTTCTGTACTGTTGGTAAGTATGCAGACTGGTATAGTCACTGTGGAAAGCAGTAGGGAGATACCTCAAAAAATTAAAAGTGGATCTGCCTTTTGACCCAGAGGTCAATATTTAATTTATGAAGTTTAAGCAAACAAAACATATCAAACAAAACAGATTTGCATTAAAATTATTGGGAAGTAACAGGATTACAATTATAACAATTTCCATTTCCCAAAATGTATAACTATACCATACTTGAGTTGACCTGACAAAGTAGACTCAAAATATGAAAGGGAATAACTTACAGAGTTACAAGGAGAAATGGACAAAGCCCCTATTGAAGTGGAAGATTTTAACATATTTCCCCCAATTATTGATTAAATCAAGAAGACATTACATTAGTAAAGATAGAAAACTGAGCTTTTTCATGATCAAACATGATTAACTGGATAGCTATAGAACTCACCCCAAAAACAGACAATACCCATTAGTCAAATACATATGAAATCCTTATAAATTTTACCATCTATAAAATCATAAATTGAGTCAAGAAATTTTAAAGAATTGTTGTTATATAGATTATATTGTCTCTCCAAAGTGATATTAAATTAGGGGTCAATAAGCAAAGACAAATTAAAATTTACACATTTTTGGGGAATTAAAACACACCACTCTTCTAACTTACTCGTGGTAAAAAGAAACATCACCATACCATGCAAAATTTACCTATAACTGAGTGATATTGACAATATTATATATAAAAACTTATGAGAGGCAGTGAAAAGAGACTGTGAGGGCTATTCATAACCTAAAATTATTATATTAAAACAGAATAAAAGCTAAACATTAATGAGTTAAGTATCTAATTTAGTAATGTAGACCAATTATTCTCAAACATTTAAGTGTTAGGATTGTGTAACATTCCTAATAACTATCAAGGCCCACAAAGACTTTGATTTTTATTTTTTCTCAATAATTAAATAATAATTATTAAACCACAACCATGACATATGCATATCTAATATGGTTTATGGTAATCTCTACCAATTAAAATACAAGTAAATTAATATAAACAAGGGCTTGTATTGATGTGAGTTTTAATTGTCAATATTTATAGAATTAGAATTAAAATTTTGAGACACTTACAAAATCATTTTAAAATAATAAACCCATAATATATACCTTACACTTTAATAAAAAATATTTTCCCCAAGTGTTTAGTCAGAAACATGGAATTGTTTTAAATTATTGAAAATCTCTTTAATGTCTGACAGCTGAAGGGAACTACATTGTCTGATCTGTTTCTGCATTTATTTTGTTATCAAATATTAGTTTGGTTACAGTATACAAAAGTATCAAGACATGTATCAAGAGAAGAGGGGTATTTTAACAGGTCTTTTATATAGTTGTGAAATTTTTCCTTTGATACTGTGCCAAATCTCCACTGGTGATAATCTTTTAAAGGTTAGTTGCAATGTGGAATTTGAAACCACATCAATGAATCTCCCATGGTCTGCTACACTGAGATCTATTGGTATGTCTTGCACTTTAAATGGATTTTTTGTAATATTATGTATTGATAATCAAGAAACTATTGGTACATTATGCAATATTCTGAATGTTGACATAATTTATTACCTTATAAGAGAAAAATACACTTATTAAAATCACCACTGATTTCACTGGAACAGCCTTTAATTATTGGCAAGCTCTCAAGTTCACTGACAGATACAATATTAAATTCCAATTTTACTTGAAAGCTAGAATTTTGACATTGGTAACAAATATTTTCAGTTGCTTCCAGGCTCATTTCATTCATTTTTGAAAAAATGTCTGCCAAATATTAGAAGCTGAGTACCCATAATTTGACTGGTTCTTTAAAGTTTACATGGTGTTCCATGATGAAAATGGCTAGTTGAGCTTGCAACTCGAACAGTTAAATAAATGCTTTTCTTTGGAAGAATTACCACATTTTAAAATGCATCAGAAGTGCTTTATGTATAAATTACAATTCACCAGACAAAATATCAAAAAGATGCAACCCAGGGATCAAAATTTAATAATTTTTATTGTTTAATTAAAGACAATCTTAAGTAAATAGGCACTTATTTTCATAGTAAGAATACATTAGTAAAGAATACAGTGACCATGGCCTTGATTTGTGCTAAGGTTCCAGCAATTTCATCCACCCTTGTTTTTACACTGTCAATTCAAGGTAACACAGTCAAAAAGTCAAATAACATTTGACTAGCATTATTGTGGAAATAGTTCCGACCATACAACCTGAAGGGTTCTCAGGGACACTTCACCAAGGAAGTCTACAGACCACATGTTGAGAATCAAAATGTTAGGCCAAGGGTCAATGAATTATGTGTCCCAAGAACCAAATCTTGCCCTTGTTTTTGTAAACACAGTTTTATTGGAACATATTCACACCTATTCATGTACATGTTATTATAGCTGCTTTCTTGCTACCATGGCATAAATTGAATACTTGCAACAGAGACTATATGGCTTACAAGGCTTAAAACATTTATGAACTGGCCCTTTAAAGAAATGTTTTCCAATCCCCAAATTAGGTTGTAACAATAGAATTAATCCAACACATGTATTTGAAAGAGATAATTAAGATCAGAAGTAAAAAATAATAATAATGTAACATAAAGGATGAATAAAGACAAATACTAGTTCTTTTATAAGAACAATAAAATACAAGATATGGCAAAGACTAATTAAAAAAGTGAAAGGATCACTTCTCAGCCTTTTGGCTAAGATCAAGTGTAGTATCTGTTCTTATCAGTTTAATATGTGATACATTCTCTATCCAAGGATATTATATTAAATGGATTTTTGGAGTTGGGAGGTAGAATAGGAGCTTGCTCCATCCACTTCTTGCATCAACCTGGTATTGCAGTACTTCCAGGAATGGTGCACCAAACAAAAAAAAGTGAAAGGAGCCTGAGCCAGATGGCTCGGTTGGTTGGAGCATTGTCCCAAGCACCAAAGGGTTGCAGGTTTTATTTCCTTTCAGGGTACATACCTAGGTGACAGGTTTGACCTCAGGGTGTGTATGGAAGGCAATAAATGGATGTTTCTCTTTTACATCGATGTTTCTTGCTCTCCCTTTCTCTTTCTCTAAAATCAATTTATATATACACATACACACACAGAAATATATATCTCCCTGTGATAATAAAAAAGTACTAGGATAGCCCTTGCTGGTGTAGCTCAGTGGATTGAGCATGGGCTGCGAACCAAAGGGTTGCTGGTTTGATTCCCAGCCAGGGAACATGCCTGGGTTGTGGGCCAGCTCCCCAGTGGGCACCAAGTGAGAGGCAACCACACATTGATGCTTCTCTCTATCTCCCTCCCTTTCACTCTCTCTAAAAATAAATAAATAAAATCTTTAAAAAAGTTCTATTATACTTATAATCAACATTAATAATCATAAAAGGGAGCTAAAATATGACAGAGTTAAAAATAAGAGAAAAATGTGAATGATTTATGTTAATAAAATTTAAACTATAAACATAAGAGATAAATACAAATAATATGAATTTTAGAATCTGACAAAAGAAGAAATAGAAAGTCCATGCTGTACTATCATAATTAAAAAATAAAATAAAATATGGATTAGTGGTTAGAAATCTCACCTAGAAAATACTATAAGTAGGTGGTTTTACAGATAAGTTCTGCAAAATATTAAAGGACAGATTTTTCAACTTTAAATTTTTCTTGAAAATATAAAACAGAAATACTCTCCAATTATTATATAAAAGCAGTATTACTTGAACTATACTTGAACAACAATAAAATTCAAAAGTATTTGATAAAAAAAAACTAGTATTACTTAGTTAAAAAACAGACATGGGCCCTGGCTGGCGTAGCTCAGTGGATTGAGCGCGGGCTGTGAACCAAACTGTTGCAGGTTTGATTCTCAGTCAGGGCACATGCCTAGGTTGCAGGCCATGGCCCCCAGCAACCGCACATTGATGTTTCTCTCTCTCTCTCCCCCTCCCTTCCCTCTCTAAAAATAATTAAATACAATCTTAAAAAGACATGGGTAAAAGAATGATAGAAAATTAATTCTACTCATAAGTATGAGCTGGATAATCTTAAACAAATTATTAGAAAACTGCATATAGTAGTACATGAGAAAGAATAACTCAACATGACCAAGTTTAGTTTATCTCCAAAATGCATGGGAAGTTTAGGTTTAGAAGCTTGATCAATATAATTACTTCAGTAATAAATTAAAGGAGAAAAAACATATTTTTAAAAGATGCAGAAAAAGAATTTGACAAAATTCAACATTCACTCATGATTTAAAATCCAAGTGAAAGTATTTAAAGGACACATGGTAAAAGCCAAAGGTGGGTAGGATCAAGGGTGGGAGGTGGGGATGGCTGGGGTGGGGGGAGTGGTAGCCGGAAAATGGAGACAACTGTACCAGAAAAACAATTAAAAAAAGAGAGAGAGAGAGAAAAAAAATGAGGAAGTATTAGAGGCCTAGGAATAAAGGAAACTTTCTTTCTAGAAAAACCTATAATAAATACTTCCTTAATTATCAAAAGTTAGAAGCATATGCTTTAAAATCAGAAAGTAGACAAAGGTGCCCACTGACACCAATTCCATTCATCATTTTACTGGAAGGTCTAGCTAGTAAAATAATAATTTTTAATGAAATTAAATTAAAATAGGTAAAGAAGAAACAGACTATTATTTTTAAGTTATCTTATTTTCTACATAGAAGTCTTTAGATGTACTTGGAATTAATATAAAAATTTACTTAAATGGCTGGATATACAACCAATACATGAAAATTAATTACATATGGGCAACAAAACAAAGTGTAATTTCAACAAGATATTATATAAGATACCTAGAAATAAGTATAACAAAAAGTTTAAGACCCATTTGAGAAAACTTTGAAATTTGAATGAAATATATAGAAGACATAATAAATAGAGAAATAGACAATGATCTTGGATAGGAAATCTTTTTTAAAAGAAGTTATTTATTTATTTTTAGTGAGAAGGAAAGAGAGGGAGAAAAAGAGGGAGAGAAACTTCAGTGTGTGGTTGCCTCTCACACACCCCTTCCTGGGGACCTGGCCTGCCGGCCAGCCCAGGCATGTGCCCTGACTGGGAATCCAACTGGTGAACACTTGGTTTGCAGGCCAGCACTCAGTCTGCTGAGTCACATCAGCCAGGGTGGAAATCTTAATATTACAAGAATTTCAGTTATTTCCAACTTTAATTATAGTTTACTGCATTTGAAAAATTCCAAAAGAACTTGATACGTGTACATTTATATTTACATTTATGTAAAATTTACGTGCAAGAACAAAGGTCAGAGAATTGTCAAGATTCTTCTAAAGAAAATTATAAATGTTTAGTATCTCAGACAGTATACTGGCACAGGGGTAATCAAATTGATCAATGCAACAGAGTAGGGAACTCAGTGACAGATCCATTCTTACATGGAAACCTGACAGACTGTGCCATAAATGTTCACTATGGCACAGGTGGCATAGCACCACACAGTAAATGGTACTTGGACTATTATCGTTCATGAGGACAAAAAGGAACTTGACTCTCTACCTCAGGTTGTTCAGAAAAACAAATTCCAGACGGATTAAAAATTAAATTCAATCCCTGGCTGGTGTAGCTCAGTGGATTGAGCGCGGGCTGCGAACCGAAGCATCGCAGGTTCGATTCCCAGCCAGGGCACATGCCTGGGTTGCAGGCCATGGCCCCCAGCAACCTCACATTGATGTTTCTCTCTCTCTCTCTCTCCCTCTCTTCACTCTCTGAAAATAAATTTTAAAAAATCTTTTAAAAAAATCTCAAAAAATTAAAGTCAAACTATAAAACCTTTAGAAGTAGTTATAATAAAATTTGTCCTATAAAAACATGTTTTGTGAGCAAGCTTACTACTGTTTGTAAAAAAAAAGCACCATAACCAAAATGAAAAGATCAACAGGAAACTAGAAGTTCCTATATTATTGAATGAATTGTGTCCCTCCCTTCCTCCCAAATTCATATGTTGAAATCCTACTGAGATCGTATTTTAAAGAGGGGGGCCTTTGGAAGGTAATCAGGGTTAGATATGGTCATGAGGGTGGAGCCCTCATGATGGGATTAGTGCCCTTATTAGAAGAGATAGCAGATCTCTCTCTTTCTCTCTCTCAGCCAGGTGAGTTCACAATGAGAAAGTGGCCAGGAAGAGTGTTCTCACAAGAAACCAACCATACCGGTAACCTCATCAGTCTTCTAGCCTATAGAACTGTGAGAAATAATTTTCTGTTTTTTAAGCCAGTCTTTGGAATTTTGTTTACAGCATCCCAGCTGACCAAAGCAACATAAAACCAACAAAGCATTAATACACAGAATACATAAAAAACTCTTACAAGTCATTAAGAAAAAAATAAACCAAAATAAAAATGGGTAGAATATTTTCACAGGCATATCACAGCGAATAAATACATAAGGCAAATAATTATATGAAAAAATGTTCACACTCATTAGTAATACAAAGTAAGACCAAAATGAGATATAATTCATAACCACTAAACTGGCAAAAAAAATTGTCTGTTAACATGAACTATAGTGAGATTGTGACACAAGGGACATATTTTGCTATTCAGACTAAAAATTGGCATGGCTATTTTGGAAAAACTCATTGTGAAATCAAACATTCTCATACCCTAAGACTTGCCAATTCTTTGCCTAGATATGGTGTACCTTACAGTAGAGAGTCTAACCTATGTGTGGTGGTAGACTAACATGTTAAGGAGAAGCCTCAGATGTGCTGTTGGGGTTGTTTAGTGAGAACAGAGCAGCAGCAATCCTTAAGCCAGTCTCTGGTCAGTGCAGGTTCTCACAGTGCCATGATGAGAAAAGATGGGTAAGCACCATCCAAGAGAACTTCTAGCATATGTGTACCAGAAGATATTTAATGAGCATTCACAGCAGCTCACTGGCAGGGGGATGATTAAAGAAACTGTGGTATAGTCACAGAATGGAATATTATACAGCATTGGAAATGGATGAACTCCAGCTGTATGGGTGTATTGTCAAACACACCCAAGTTTCAGACAATAAAACCTCATATTGTTTTAATAAAAGTCATCACAAATCAAAATGAAGAATATTGTTTATAGATACACCTATGTCATAGAAGAAAGAGTAGAAAGAAGTAATAAATACTAAATTTAGGCTGCTGATAACCTTTGGGGGAAAGAGGTAGCTAGGATTGGACAACACCTGTTGTGTCAGTAATGTTTCTTGTTCTTAAGTTGATAGTGGGTTTACTTTATTACTATGCTTCATAATTTACATATATGTAACATGTAACCTTTTAATGAAGTATATAAAATGGTTAAGGTTCAACTGTGCTCAAAAAGAGAATGAAGGATGGGGAGGTTGGAGACAAAAAGGAAGTAGAAGAGGTAGAAGAAGAAGAAAAGAAGGAAGGAATACAGAAAAAAATGATCTATGCTCTTCAGAAGGAAGGTGAGAAGGGCAGCCATCTAAGCTCCGATTTTATAATGGAGTTGCAGTGTGGTTGAAGCTCACAGAGGGCTGAGTTTTTATAGTCTATTATGCAAAATAGTATTATTTCTAATTTCTCTTAAGTACCATGTATGTGGCTTGGGGGTTACTTGCCAACTCTTAATTAAAAGTTTTAAGTAGTTTCTTTAATAGTGTTGGAACAGATTACTGGTGGGTTTTTTGTTTTGTTGTTGTTGTTTTCAGAAGAGTACTAAATAAATGTTTTTGGTTTGCATTTAGGAGCCAAAGTAAATATGTTTTTAATTTTGTGTTTGCTAAATGCATCTAGTTGAACGTACATCATTTAAATGCATATGTGATATAATTGAACTGTACTTTATTAAGAATAGGCAAAATAGAATTCTAATCTGTCAAATGAATAATTTCAACATTTATGTTTTTGTTAATTGGGTGCATCATCTAACATTATAATGTTGGAACCAGAGGTACTACAGATACCTGGTGTATGCCATAAGTGTTTGCTGAGGGTAGAAAAAAATTCAAATGGATCTTAGATATCAATACATCCAGTAGCTTTTGAGCATTTTTGATTGCAGTCCATAGTAAGAAATGTATTTCATATTATACCCCATAAAGCAAATGCACACACACATACTACATGGTTGAAAGAAAAGTTACACAAAGAGTATTTACCCTCACTACATGCACTTTGATGGTTTCTATTCTAGTCTATTCTACTTCATGTTTTGTTTTGTTTTGTTTTTTAAATTGTATTTATTTATTTTTAGAGAGGGAAGGGAGGGAGATAGAGAGAGAGAGAAACATCAATGTGCGGTTGCTGGGGGTTATGGCCTGCAACCCAGGCATGTACCCTGGCTGGGAATCGAACCTGGGACACTTTGGTTCCCAGCCCGCGCTCAATCCACTGAGCTAAGCCAGCCAGGGCCCCTCTACTTCATGTTTTTAAAATTGCTAGCAGTCACCTAGTAGGTTAATTTCACAACCCTCAAAGAGGCCGTGGCACACAGTTGGAAAACCCTCATCTAGTGCACCCCTTTTATTTTGTAGATGAGGTAATTGCGACTTGAGGGAGACTAGACAAGTAATTTGAAAAGTAGTATGTGTTCATGTGTCTAGAATAAACTAACAAGAAGTTAGTTTTAAGTGTACCTTAGTCATTGGCATCTCCTTATATATTTTACCTTTGCTCCTTCTTCCCAGACACCCACAGCCCATCTTTTGTCAGGTATGTCACTCAGTCTAAAGAGATCGGATTAATCCAGTGGAATTTATTCTGAATAAGCCAAGCTGAAAACAGATAGTATCTTCTCCTTGTTTGTAAATCAATTTCTTGATGACTTTCCAAATTTTTCCAGGTACTACAGTTAAATCTACAAAGCTATCTGTTTGTTTGTTTGTCTTTTAATGTTGTGATAAAGCAACCAGCTACACAAAGCAGGCTTTGGATCAGTGACTTTACACATTTATCTCATTACCTAAGTTAGAATTGAAAAATCCTTTGATGCCCAAACAAAAGTTTGTGTTCTCATTCTCTGATGAAGCCCATAGCATATTGGCAAAACATCAGTTAAAAGAGAAGAAGAATTAGGCTCAATTTTTATATATTTATTTTTCACTTCCCACATGCATCTTCCCAGATCCTTATCTAGTTGGTTAGAGTAATAGTTCACCATTCTTTTTAAAGACTATCCAAAGTACATTACTCTATGCTTAGCTTCTGAGATGATTTTTAGTTTAAATCCCTGTGTGAATTGGAATAACTCACAGGTGGGTTCCTTTTTTGTTACTGTTCTCATTATCATGACTATTATCAGCAATTACACTGTTATTTTTAATCAAATATAGATTAATTCTTTGCTTCCCAACTGCTTAGAGCAGTCCAGATAAAATGTGTAGTTTGTCACATAGGAGAAAGGAAAATGTTCACTGAATTCCTACGTGGCACCTGGGGTTCATTAACCCAGGGCAAAGGTATGTTACTGTTCTTCAACATGCCTGTATCAGAGGGTATGACCACTTCTAATGGAAACAGTGCATCACTTACAAATCTTTCAAAGGTACATATATTGGCTCCTAAGGTAGATATTTTTCCAGGGCTGATACTATTTTAGAATTTCTGTAGCCTGTAAAATGACAAGATGCTTTCCACAAACTAAATGTTTCATTAAAGTGTATTTGATTTTGTGAGAGAATCTCTGAATATTGTCCTGTTGAAGATCTGGGAAACTACCAAATACAAGAGCTCCTCAGGAGAGGAAAGTGAGGTCAGATTTCTTCTCCAGGTCTTGTGTTCAGTAACTATTAGAGCTCTGAACTAGGAGCTTTTTTTTTTTTTTCCAAGTTGTCTTACCTCTTACATTTTAGCTATTTCCATGTGCTCAAAGGTAGTCAGAAAAAGCAAATGAAGTATTTCCTCTGGTCATTCATTATATTTTATTAGTTTTAACAATAAATAAACTTTGATATCTCTTCATCTGTATGTAACAAAACCTTTTTTCTTAGTGATTCCACCTAACTTTAAACCTTAGTTAATTACCTCTTCTAAAAAATCACTTCTACCTCACAGAAAAGGAAGAAAAAATGCCCAATTTAACTCATATTAGTAATGATCTCTTTAAAAGTCTGAATATACTTAGCTTAGTCTCTAATACCCTTTTCATTTATAACTGTTTTATATGTATAATTGTTTAGCGTGGTGGCCAGATACATTGCACTGATCCTCTTCATTGAATAAGCATTGATAGAGTTGCTATACAGTGCTTAACTAAGATGAGGACTTTTGTACTAATATATTTTTAAAGTTGTTATGGAAAACTTTGAAAAAAATCTTCCTTCCTAATCAGAAATTCAACTGAACAAAATTCTATATTCTGTGCAAATTCTAGTTAAATATATTTTCAACTATACTGTTTGTGCTGTCATAGTTTGAGTATTTTTGTCTCTGGCACTTTGACTTTAGAGTTAATACACATTAAAAACAAGACTCTATTAAATACTACTATTTGCTCCATCCAGTGGGACACACAAGCTGAACACAATTATGAAAGAAAACCATACTGTATATAAAAAAGTAGAATAAAGTTTCCAAGATAACACATATAAGTCTGGGAAAACAGAAAGGGGGAGATCATTCCAAATAAGAATTATATGCAGATTCCAAGGTGGACAGAATGGTTTGCAGGTATCAAAGGTATACAGAAATATGTGTGGTCTGTGTGGTGCTCAAGGGGAAAAGTGATCTGAGCAGAGCAAGGATCTTAGAATTGATGTAGATAAGGAAGATATTAAGACAACAGCAGCGATATTTAGCAGCATTTCCTTATAAACAAACATTATCATTTAACCTGAACAACGCTCCTAGGAGGTAAGTACCACTGATGTTGCTGTCTTAGAGGTGACGGCTTAGGAAGGGTAAGAGATTGCCAAAATCACTCAGCAAGCAAGGGCCAGAACTCCTTACAGAACCAGCCAATGCGGGGGTGGGGGATGGTCCTACTGCGCCAACAGGCAAAACTCTGGAGACAGAGCTTGGTGGAAAGGAAAAGGAATCTTATTTAATGAAGGTACAATTTGAAATAAATGCTGTTTTCTGCCTCAGAGCTCCACTGCCTTTAAAATACCCAGAGATAAATAAACCCTGCGGCCTCTGCTAGGCCAGAGCAGTTTCAGAATATGCCTGGCATTCTTGCCCTACATAAAAGTACCATCTTTGGAGTCTGTGCAACCTGGCTGAAGTCCCACTCTGGGTGTGCTGCTCCTTCCTTGGTTTCTGCTTTTCTGTCCAGCACTTGCTCCCCATTTCTCCATTGTTTGCTTGCCAGTACAACCGTGATCCCAGCCAGGTAGCTTCCAGGACCGGCCAGGGTTGCTGCTGACGACCTTGCAGATATTCAGGGACTGGGGGCTGGGACTCTATAATATAGGCAGCAGGGTCCAACACCAGAGGCCTAATCACTTGACTTCCGGGCCAACTGGTGCACAAGGCACAGACCAGTCTGCTAAGCGTCATCCTGCCCATCCATGAAGTAGTTCTGAGGCTCAGCCCAAGTTGAGCAAGCAGAGTGGCAGCCACAGTAGGACCTGCTGCTAATGGGCTCCATTCTGGAGAAGCAGGGACGGTGGTGGGTGGGCGGCTACCATCACAACCTCCCATGTGAGGGAGGGGTTGCTATCTAGTTACATATCCTCAATGGCTTGCCTCTATGGGCTGCGTCCTCTTCTGCCTTAGTGTCACAGTACTTGCTGCACTCTTGGCCAGGCAGGCCCCAGAATGCTTCGGGAAGAGTCCCTGGAACTTCCTTGTCCATGTGATCCCCCCAAGGCCCACCAGCTCAGGAACCTGAGCTCCCATGTCCCACCGACCAGTGAAGGGAGAAGAAGAGAAAAGCGCCAGCAGTTCTGTGC
This sequence comes from Phyllostomus hastatus, assembly GCF_019186645.2. Taxonomy (NCBI): domain Eukaryota; kingdom Metazoa; phylum Chordata; class Mammalia; order Chiroptera; family Phyllostomidae; genus Phyllostomus; species Phyllostomus hastatus. Next base: position 1,259,775 of record NW_025333735.1, on the reverse strand, counting down.
ACTCCATTTTTAAAGGCTGCCTTAAGAATCCCCGGTGCACCAGAAATAGATGGAAGGGTATCTCCACCTTCCTAACCCTACCCGCCAGGCACCTTACACGCCACCTTCTGCTGAGTCATGATGAATATGCTCGTGCACACTGTGCAGTCCTCAGCACTTCCCAGACCCTCTCCATTTCGGAGTGGGGCCCAGCTGTCCCCGCAATACATTCTTTGACCCACTAGGCTCTGGGAACAAAAGATGCCAATGGCTCGGGTCTATTCTAAGAAAGTATTCTGGTTCTTTTCCTTTTTTCCCTTCCCTTCCTCCTTCTCTTTTGTGGAGAGATACCAGCCAGCAGTATCCATCTCGGCCGCGGATGTTCGTCAACATGCGAGAAAAACACACACAGAGACAACGAGGTCGTGTGGAGGAATAGGAACAGCAGGGCCACTTCTCACATGGGGAGTGCCTTGGCCACCCTCTCTCCTGGAGGGCACCATAGCCACTCCTCGTGTGGGGAGCGCGCCTCGTTCCCCCTCCGGAGAGGCTTTTTATTGGTTTCATTTGAATAAGAATTCAGGTAAAAGCTCATTACTCATTGCTAGGAAGTAAGGATCAAACAACAGATAACAAGGAAGTCTGAGGGCCTATTTTGAGTCAGGGTCAAACAGCTGTAAAACTTTAAAGAACAAACTTACTTCTTCCTTGGACCCTTATCATTCAACTGAGAGCATTCTAAACAAAGCAGGTTTCACAGGATTTTACATATTCTTTCTTAGGCCTGATCACCTGGGGAACCCGCCCTTTTCAGCACAGAGCTGCACCACCCTGTCATTGTTTCAGGCTTAGGTGGAGCAAGGGAACTAAGGCAATCAAGAGATAAGGAGATTTTCTCCCAGACGTTGAGGACTCAGACTATGTCAAAGCCGAGGAGCGAGGGTCCATCACCCCTTTGCTGTAGCCCCCAAAGTCCTTTCTTTTGGGGGCCTCCCACATGATTGTGCCTGTCTTAGATCGTTCCCCCTTGGGGAATCTTACCCGTCATTGGCTAACCGACCAAGCTTTGGGGTTCAGTTATGAATGAAGCTGCAGGAGCAGCGCTCCTGCCAGGGAGATAAGCTTTTGTCTCCTTGCTGGCTTATGGTCCAAGGCCACTCCCTCAGCCTTAGCCTTGGTGGGGGTTACAGCTTCTGATACCAGGCAGGGCAGTTCCCAACACTCTTTTATTATTATTATTATTATTATTATTAAATGGAATGTTAAGTGTTTGAGTATTAACTTGGCCAATAAAATTTGTATAATGTTCTAGACACATACCTCAATACCCAGGATCTATCCTGTTTGGGCAGGTTGTCTCTCTTTCATAGGTTCAGTATTTCTGACTATTTCCTGGTGGAGTAAGCATCTTTTACTCTTTTCTTTTTAAAAATTTTTTTAAATCCTTACCCAAGGACATGCTTATTGATTTAGAGAGAGGGAAAGGAAAGGAGAGAGGGAGAGAAACATCAGTGTGAGAGAGAAACACTGATCAGTTGCCTCTCATATGCTCCCTGACTGAGACCCAACCTGTAGTGTAGGTATGTGGTCTGAACAGGAATTGAACCCACAACCTTTTGGTTTACTGGAGGATGCTGACACTCCACAAGGTGAGCCACACTGTTCAGGGCACTGTTTGAGTTGTAATACATGGGCTCTCCTTGTCACCCACGCCCAGCAAGACTTCCCTATATGAGTGGAAAACTGTGGGACAAAAGGCATTCATCAGGCCACACCACAGTTCCATCCTGAAAGACGTGAGAAAAACAGGTTTCTTCGCAAATCAACCAATAACAAAATGAAGCCCTAAGGATGAAATAATTCCTCAAATAAAATCACTGGCTGAAACATCTGGGTTTGTGAAACAGAAACATGATACTGAAAAAGAATTAGTCCCCTTTCAATGAATAAACATTGGCTACTGTTGCTAAAACTCAGAGTCTTGTTGTGCAAAGGAACTTTAAAACTATAGTTTGTGAAAATGCAAAATGACAGATATTTAAACCTGTCTCCCTCTGTTACAGAACACAACAAGGGGGGCCTGGGACGATATACTATTATTTAAAAGGCCCCCAGGTCCGTCATGTCCGCCGCCCGAGGAAAGACGTCTCTCAATGCCAGAGATTCGTGAAAAGGAAAGGAAATGTTTATTTAATGCTATACAAACTTAAAGTAGTGACCTAATGTCTTTATCAAAAATCCCAAAGTCCCTTAAAACACCCACAAACACACACAGTCCTTCCTTCCTTCCCCCTTTGCCCAGTCCAGAGTACCGTATCTCAGGGAAGGAAAACGAAGTCCATGGCTCAGGCAGTCCTCTGGTTCTTAGTTAGTCCTCCTTCTCGACTGGGAGACCTCCCTGGGTTCCCGGCACCCTCGGCTGAGTCGCCAGGATCTCTGCTAAAACCAGGTGGTGGTTCCCCCTCCTAAAGCTGCGGGGGTCCCCACTCTGTCCAGGCCTCGTAGTTCTCCCTCCTCAAGGCTGCGGGAAGGGGAGAGTCCCCACTCTGCCAAAGCCGCGTGGTTCTCCCTAATGGCCGCCAAGTCTGGGTTTTAAATCCCCGCGGCCAATCTTCCTCTGCAGCCTCATTTCCGACTCCTCCCACACTCGGCTTCACATGCCGGAACTCATATCCTTCCAGCTTTACTGGGCTGCCATCTTGAGTCTGGGCAGGTGTGGCCCATTGTCCTGGAGCCAATCTTCTCCGAGCTCCCATGCAGGTGCTGTAGCTTGGGGGGGAAAAATCTGCCCCAGTCACGTGTTGGTGGGGAAGTTACTTCCATTCCCCTGGCTCAGAGATGATCACAGCTATTTAACATATCTAAGCGACCAGCCAAAGGCTATAGATATGTTAAATGACCAGGCCAGAGGGTAGCTGCAAGGCTGTTGCTATGCAAAACAGATCTCAATGGCCTTGCTCCATTTGTCCCTTCCCCCCAACCCACACCCTGGGTGGGGGGATGGAGACATCTTAAAATCTCCTGGACACCTTAAGTTCTGGACCCCATTTCAAATGCCCATTTGGGGTCCCCCCTCTTGGCTGCACCCTGTAACACCTCCTCCTAGCACTTTCTCTGGAATCTGCTTTGACCTGGTCTTTTAAGTGCAGTCACCAGACATACATCCCACCCAGGACCACTGGCCAGGGGTGATTCCAGAGTGATCAATAGAGCATCCTGCTGTTCACCTCACATCCTTCAGGCTGAAAAAGTGCCCTTTTGTTACACTACATTCCTTCTGGGCAGTCCACAGAACAGGCAGAAAAATAAAGCCTGCAAACACCTTGCAGACTATGGGTTAGAAATAACCAGAGGATTAAGAAACTTAGTGGGGAGAGAAATATTGCAGCTTTTGTTCTTGCAAATTTTGAGAAATGTTTTCTTCTCCTAAAGCACAGGTCCAGAAACATCTAACTTTTGCCACAAAGTACACATAGCTCTAACTGAAAATTTCAGAGTGGGTATTTAAGAATGGTAGGGCTCCTGAAATGATTATTTGAGCAGGTATTGCTCATGACTGGTCCCGACGACATATTTCTCTGGTCTTTTAAGTCTGAGGTCAAACATTTCACAGACTCTGCCACACTAAGTGATTAACAAAACTAAGTTGTAGCTGGTAGACAGCTGGGTGCTTATTGCCTTGTAAGCCCTCATGGTTTAGGCTTGTCTTTGATTATAGGAGCTGACCTTGGTCTCCCAATAGTTGGAAAATCTGCGGGAATGGACAAACTGCAAATAGATTACTTGGAGTTTCCTGTTTTCATTCAGATGTGTACAAATTACCTCAACATGCCCCCCACCTCCCCCCCCTTTTTTTTTCAGAAAACACTAAGGTCTGAAAGAAACTCTTGTTATATTGTTGCCACTTAGGTTTCACTGAGCCTGCATTATCTACTCACAGCTTTAATGACTTCCTGCTGAGAGAGGTTCTGTAGCAGTCTTGGCAGCAGGGCTAAGAATAGCATTAAATGCAAGGTTATCTAGGCATTACACTCACTGTAACATGCAATTAACTCTCCTCTTCCATTTTCATTACACAATTATTCATTAATGTCAATTTAATTTTATGCATTGTTCTACATGACCGAAGGCTGATTACGGGCCTTTTCACTCCAATATCCCAAGTTAACTGGTGCCAGCCGCACTCAGGGCTGCCTAATTGCAATTTAGCCCAGACAATTCCTCCCATTTTTGCCCTCCAGTAATGGAACAACAGATCATGGCCAGGTAAAGATTTTAAGGTGGAAATAAAGCCCATGCTACAAAACATTGAAGTTCAGAAAAGCTTTTTTCCTTCTTTTATTTGATGGAATAAAGACTCGCTGGAAAAATTAAATGAGGCAAATTTTTCTTTTCCTTTTTTAGAAATATGATGCTTTTGTGAGCCATGGTTTAGTAGCTTTAGCCTAACTACCAAAGTCATGATGGACCCCAGGACCACACCGGGCTCCATGGGTTTAGTCACATCGGCAGAACAGAAGGCTGTACTGTCCACACCTAGAACTCTGAGAGATAATGTGGAGTCCACAGGAACACTGAATTGTAGTTTCTACAGATTTCATGGGTTTTCTTAACGTTAATGAATAATTATTTGCTTTTGTTGTTGTTCTTTTAAAATATGAGCAGGTTGTAGGTTTGTAAAGTTCAGTTTTTTACAGAAGTAACTGAGTATTTTTTGAACAGCATATCCAGCTGGTAGAAATAAAAAGACTCTTGCTTCTTTCAAAGTTTCCAACTATAATCTTTTTACTTCAAATCAAATAAAGTTTTTTAGATATCCACCTTAAAAGGCTAGTAGTGATGTAGGCTAAAACTAATTCAGATCCTCATATCCTTGTGTCCAAGTAATTTCACATTATCATTGAATCTGCACAAACAGCTCATCATTAGCTTTTCTAATTTTACCAGGAGACAATTGTCGAAAATTAAGATTTAAAGAACTATTAAAAAGGAAACTTGGACTGCTCCCCACTTTCTATTGGTAGTTACTGCTGTTAAATCTGGGGAAGGTGTGTCTCTGGGATAATGAAATCTATTAAAAGTAAAAAAAAGTCTGTCCTTTTCCACAATGGGTGACATATTCATTTCAAAGGGCAGTTTTATGCTAGCTAGTTTGCAAACCGAAGATAGTTAGAGTATGAATAGACACACACTAGTGAGTATAATGCCCCCAGCTAGGCCAAGAGATTCCTCTTCTAAGGTGACAATCAAGTAAACACGGTGCAAATAGGCATTCCAGCCCCTCATTTCTCACTACTGTGGGTAAAGCTGTGTCAGCACTTACATTTAAACTCCCCCCTTTTCAGGGGCTTTATAACTTAGCCATAAAAATTAGTTCCAAGCAAAAACTTGGCATGCAAAGTTTCAGCCTTAGAGTGAACTTTTTTTTTTTTTCACAAATTGTCAAAGGGGAAAAAAACTCCAACCCTTTGGCTATTTTTGCTTTTTTTTTAAGGCACAAAAATAGAAAACAGAAATGTACTGGTTATGTACTTTTTTGGAACTCTTACAAAAACATTTATAGACATTACGAGGCATGAGAGTTCTTGGAGTACTCTAGGTTTTCTAGACAGATGATTTTATAAGACTAACATCATCAGTGCTTGTAAGGTGACTTTTCCAAACTATTCTTTCTTACATCCCTTCCTTTGCAATCAGATGGAACAGATCTGCCTTATAAACAGGCGTGACGGTTTTGATATATACAATAGTGAGGTGTTGTGGTCTATTACCTCAATAATCCATACTCTGAAGTATCCGTCAATACAAGTTTAGCTAATAGACCACAGAGACTCGGAAGAAGCTTCCACAATTTGAGGAGCAATTGCAGTGTGTTCTAACATTCTCTCCATATGTAGGAAAACAATAGGGTCGGCTGGGAGATTTCAAACTCCTTTGAAAGCAATGGGCCAAGTTCCCACTCCATGTAACTCTGGGGGAAAATTAAATAACTTTAAATAGCAGTACTCAAGACTTAATTAACATGATTCAGGCAGAGTTGGGCAAGTTTGGTGATACAAACCGCCAGTGGTAATAGAATCACACTTGTGGCTAACCATGACTCACCCCATTGTTCAAAAATACAGATGAGGTCTGAGAGCAGCTTGTGACGTTCAGACAGCATATGGTCTATAACAACTTGGTACAAGCAGCTGACAAGTTAAGGACAGTGGCAATGAATGAAAAATGAGGCACGCTCAAACTTTGTGAGTTTGTCATTTTATCAAAAATCTCATAAAAGAGGTTACATCATCATCATTAGCAGTGATATTACGATTATTTGTACTCAGGTTGCTTGCGTTAAGTTACATGAAGACCATAACCACTGCGCTAACCCCCCACTTTTGATTTTACACTTAATTTATATGTTACTAATAGCCAACTGCTGTCTAAAGCCTTTTTGATTCATGCTCTGTTTGCTTTCCTTCTGTGAGGTTTATGATCAAGGGACCTAATTTGCTGGCTTCATTATAAACTGCATTTTGGACAAAATATGAACTAATGGGGTTGAATTTTGGCTCTCAACTTTGCCTCAAAAGTCAAACCATGGCTTTCTAACAAAGAGGTATTTAGCGGTGTCATTGGAGCATTTAGCTTCCTGAAGTTCACATATGATTAGAAGTTAAATATCTAAAAATCCATTTATTTGCTTAATAACACTGCCAAATTGAACCCGTCTGTGGTTTCTGCATTATAAAGCCACTAAAGGACTCTTTTGAGGTACTGTGTATGTGATTACTAACTTAATAGATTTCCACCAGCACCACTCAAATCAAATCATCATTCCTCATGGATTGTGCACCTAGTATTGCAGTGCCTTGCACCAGGCACTGGGAGGGATGCACAGTCCTCATATTTTCCCCTGTGATCATGCTGATCACATTATAGTTTTTTGTTTTTTGTTTTTTTTTTGAGTTCAGGTATCCCCTCCAGCCGTCCTCCCCATTATTTGGTGGGATTTGTTTATACCTGTATCCCGTGGTCCCTGGAACCGGGTATGCAGTAGGTTGAGCTCTTTCTACCCCTGGCTAACACTGACTGAGTGCTTTAAGATATGCCAGTTCCTATTCTAAGCATGCTTCCTGGAAAAAAACTAAAGTCCTCCCAACAACCTTAGAGGCAAGAATATAACAATATTCCCCACTTTACAAATGAGAAAGCTGGTACACGGAGATACTAGGCCCCTGGGCAAGGTCACATGCAAGTAAAAGTTATGTCTGGGATTCACATGCAGGTATCTGTCAACAAAGCCTGGCCTTTGACCCCCTACTTCCTGTCCCCCTCAAGGTGCAGTAAATCCTTCTATGAGGGAGTGCCTCTCCTCGAGGAAGTGGTCATCTGATTGAGCAGATGAGCTCTGCAGTACTCACGACACACGTCGGTAGTGAAGGACCGCCTATGATGAAGAACTGAAAGTATGGTGCAGGCAATAGGTGTGGCGAGCGTCTGAGGCGGCGGTTCTCAATGTATATTAGCATGCTAGCCGGGGGAGGCTTCGTCGAGAAGGCGTGACTGCTTTTGAGATTTGACATTTAAGATTTGAGGATATAAAGGATATAGATAGGTAGTAAGGAGGTGGGAGTTATTTCTTTGTGGGGAGGGAGAAGAAGCAGAAACAAAGTCCATTCTGCAGGACAGGCAAACCTGTTCACGGGAGGGTAGGAGAGATTGTGTAGATATGTGTGGGCCATAAAAGCCAGGGTGAGAAATATAAATAAAACTCAAAAAACCCCCATGCTTATAAAGCATATGGCTTAGAAAATCATCATCTTTGAGTTTGTTCAACAACCTAAGAAATGAAATATGTTTTGAAGAAGGCCTTTGCTTTTCCAACATGGGAGAGAGATATAACATGCCTCCCCATTTGCAATGCACAGCTGGACCCGTGTCCTTCCTGGGCATCCAGGAGTGAGGGGTGGCTGCCATCTGAGGTCAGCAGAGTCAGAACACGAGCAGCAATTCATCTGCATTTAGCCAGGGCTGGTGCCTGAGTTTACATGGCTCACAGTCCTGGATCCTGGTGACTAGGTCAACTACGTCAAGCATTTCTTGGATTAAAAATTCAGCCAGTCATGTTAAGATCTAGAGAATTCAACCTATCATGCTAAGTCCAGTGATTCTTCTTCCATCGTCCCACAAAAAGTATTTAGCCATTTTCAGCATTAAAAAAAAGTCTGATTCAAAGAGTACATGTGCTCTGAAAATTCCAAATCAATATTCAGCTAATAACAAGATAGCACATCATAAAACAGTCATCGGGACCCAACTGGGTGAGCACCACACTCTTGGAAAATGATATTAATGTTTCGACTTCCACTAGAGGTACTCATATTTGGCTGAGTTCTCTCTGCTAAATTGGGGCCCACAATACTGCAGATTCTCAAAAGGAGCTCTCCTCCCAGGGCTCAGGTAATATAGGCCCAGGACAGGTACATTCTCTTGCTTGAGCCAGATGAGAGATTTTTATCATTTTAGGTGGAAGCTGTGTCACTATAGTTTTTTTTAGATTTTTAGAAAGTATTTTTTAAAGCATCATATCAAAAACATTTTCACAAGTTAGAAAAATCTTCATGTGCCTTAAAATGACAGAATTCAATATTAGAAGGTATGACCCTTCCCCCAAGAGATACCTCCTCTCATTCAACAAATGAGGAACCCTTAAACCCAGAGAAGTGAGTGATTTGCCAATACTGAAAACAAGCATTACACCGAGATCTTCTGACTTGCACTCACTCCTGTGCTTTCACTAGCTCACCATGCTTTTCCTAATTTATCTTTGAGGCCACTCAGATGATTAGGGCTAATGAGAGAGAGTTCTCATTGGTGTGGATAATTAGCAGAGAGGTACAGCTTTGAGTCAAAAATCCTAGGCTTCAGTCCAAACTCCCACTATCTGAAACCCTAGAGTAAATTTGACTTTTCTGATCCTCAAATTCGTCATCTGTAAAACATTTATAATAATAATACCTAGTGCCCTGGGCTGTTAAAAGCATCAAGAAAGACACTACATGGTAACTTATTTAGTGGACCATAAGGTACTCTGCAAATCTACTTGTAAAAAAGGGTGAAAATGCGATTTTATATTTGTATTGACATAGTTTATATCTGTGTATTTCTCTCCTCCTACTCCTCCTAAAATTGATAAAACAAACAAGAAATTATTTTAGAAAAGACTACATTCTTGCCAGTTTTATATTCTACGCTGAGTGCTCTTGGAAGGTTCCCAGGCACCAGACATGGCACATTCTAAATCACTGTTGCTGGAATGCCTCAACATGCTAGCAGTTGTTGTTTCGGGGTAGTAAGAGTGTGGGATATCCTTTTTAAAAATTCCCTTTTATTTTCTTAATTATTGATAATGACAATGTATCACTTTTATAAGTCAGCAAAAAGCACCTAAAAATAAATCTTGTGGTACATTTGTAAAGGTCTCCATTTGATAGCAGTAATAATTGCTTCTGTTTATCCATTGCTTAATATGTGGTATATACTTTACATATATTGATTTATTAAATTTAAAAAATCCTGCCTATATGGTAAGTATTATTGTTCCATTTATAGGTGATGATAACCTGAAGCTCAGTGGGATTAAAGCACTTTGCCTGAGATCCCACAGCAAAATCTGTGAGTCTTTTTGCCTTCCAAGCCCATATCTTTAGTGTACTATAGGATTAAGATTGGAATTTGTAGGTGTTTAACCTTTCTGTTCCCTTTGCATACCATGGTGTCAGCAGATTGTTGAACCTGGACTTGGCAGAAAGGACAAAAGCTTGTCTTCTCTTGGGTCAGAAGAACCAGGCTCCAGTCTTGACTCTGCCAGTTAAGAGCTAGAAATAGACCTCACCCAAACCCCTTTACCTCTCTGGAGCCTGTATTTTTTCATCACTCAGTGAAGGGTGTAAATAAATGGCTTTCAAACTCATTTTAGCTGCAGATCTAACCCGCTTCTTATTTTCAAATGAAATTTCAGTTGTCTGGTCCAGATGTCACGGTCTCCTTGTCCATAAAGATCTGGAAAAGATAACTCAAGCTTCAGCCCACATTCCGTGGAAGTACCATTCCCAAAGCCTCATCCTGTGGACTCCACTGCGCTGGGGTGAGGCCATGATTTGTCTTTTCTGCACATCGTTGATTCAAGTGTAAAATTTAGCTCTTGACCTTCACTTCCCCTGCGAACAACAGCAACAATGTGTGACTGTGTTGTGAGTCCTGTGAGTCTGTGTGTATGAAGAAAAAATTAATTATTTGGGGAAAATGAAGACATTTACAAAAATAGCTTAAATTTCCTATTAGATATTCATGACACTAAATATTTTTTGCCCTTTTTTAAAATGTGGGCTCCACCCTCAGTCATGTTGCTTTTTCTCCTGTCACCCCTTCCCTCTTGTTCCTTCCTTTGCTCTCTGACTGTTGCAGGTTTCTATATCTCATGGAGAGCTTAGTCCTCTGTTTGTGGCCATCCAGACTCCACAGTTCACAGGCTCACCTACACTCCCAAGCAGCAAAGCCTTTTTTTCCTAAGTAAAATATGCACTGGAGGAGTTTGTTTGCCAAATACTGACAATAATTTTACAACACTGCTTCATTACATACGATTGGTTAAGAGGGCTGCTTTCTGTTTGAAGGTGCGAGGAAGGCCCAGTACTGCACTTTCTGAGGCACCGTAGCAATTCAGAGTGCAGCTAGAAAAAACCTGGACTTGATCATCTTCCAGGTGGAATCCTCTATGAGCTATTCCCTTCACTGCATCTTCCCAAAGATAGTTGGCCACTTTCTTCTTTGAAACCCCACTTCACCCCAAGTAAAGGACAAGTGGAACATCTACAATATGGGTTTGCATATTCCTGTGTAAGTATATGCTCGCTGACTAGACTATTAGAGGAGAGCAGGGGGCATACTATTGCTTATCTCTGTACATCAGGTACTGGCTGAGCAGGTTGTAATGACTGCTTGTGAATGAAAGTACATGGCTGTGCGTTGCCACATGGCAACAGAAGGGAGCTAAAGATTGTAGAGATGAGAAAGCAAGTGAACCCTGTGGAGGAAAAACTGTAATGAGATCTTGTTCTCTGTCCTACTCCATACGTGTGTAGCATGCATAGCATGTTTCATGGTGGAGGAAAGAGATTCTGCTTGAAACTTCTTTTGTAAGCTTTTCTGTTATCTGCCCAATTGGCCATTTTATTCAGATAGTTTTGTGAAAGACCATGTTTGGATTAGTGTTGGACACAAGTAAGTTATCCCTTCTGAAATGCTGCAATAGCTCACGGAGGTATCAGTGCAGCTGTTGTAGGATGTGTAATGACATTAGGCACTGAGTTGGAGAGCAGTCTGGTGCCAGACATTGCTGGCAGTGGCTGTGGTTCCAGTCATGCTCCCAGGGAGGAAGCTAACATTAGCAGCAGTGCTAGGGGCAAGGCCCATCAGCGGGTGCCTTGTTGGAGTAGAATCCTGGATTTCAGCATGAGGAAGGAGGAAAGAGAATTTTACTCTTGAGTCACAATCATTAGTGATTATTCTTGAAATTCTAGTTCAATAACTTGGAATGAAGTCTTCATAACCCAAAGTGATTTGATCTGTAACTTGTGTGTTTTATGTATCACCACCCACTTTCCCTCCTATTCTCCTTTCCTTCTTTTTCTTCTGGTCAGATAATATAAACAACAGCAGAAGAACTTATCCCTGTACCCTACTCTCACTGGCTTCTAGGGGCACTAATATCCTTTTGCTCTCATTCTAGAACTTTTTTGGTGGAAGGGGGTTTTGGTCTCCTTATGTCTGTCACTGTCCTAATTCTTTCTTTAATGGAACTGACAGATAAGGCAAATTGTTGTGATTATATCTCAGGGTAAGTTACCAAGCTCTCTCTAAGTACCAATAGGAAACCTTTACATTTTCCAATCACGTGCACATTCTCTCCCTTTCCGTTTCCACTCTCCTTGCACATAAACACATACACAGAAAAAGAGGGTTGCTAACTCAAAACAGAGCTGGAGAAGCATGGAGAGTTTTCTGGATGGCCAAAAGGAAACTTTGTAATTAAGTAATAGACCAAAATTAGCTTCAAGTCAAGTGTTGCTATTTACAGATGTGCAAAGATGTGGATATGTGTGGAATAGACTGGGATGCTTACCCATTAAGAGTCAGAGCCTTCTCTAATTGTTCATACTGCTAAGAACTTTTTAAAAAATCCTCACCCAAGAACATGTTTTTTATTGGTTTTAGAGGGAGAGGAAGGGAGAGAGAGAGAGAGAAAGAAACATTGATGTGAGAAAGAAACATAGGTCAGTTGCCTCCCACATACACCATGATTGGGGATCAAACCTAAAATCCAGGTATGTGTCCTGAGCAGGGACAGAACCCACCACATTTTGGTGTACCACACAACCCTTTAGCCAGCTGAGCCACACCAGCCAGGGCTCATATTGCTAAGTGTTTTAACAGAACTATATGCCACATACACATTTGTGAAACTCAAATGTGAAAGTTTCTGGCCATTAGATATAGCTCCCATGGAGCACGGGGCAAAACCAACTTCTCTGTGAAAGATGTACCATTACAAAGAACATTGATCAAAGATCCTATTATGAATTAATTTCTCTCATTTACAGACACTGTTTAAACACCTTCATTGAGGTTTTTCAATCTCCAGAAATAATATCCCCTCACCTTCCCTGCCACATCTTTAGAACCACTTCAAAGATAGATGCACAATCACAGATACAAAGAGAAAAATATCAACTTCATCACCAATAGGCTAATTGGCAAAATGACCATAGAGATTTGCTAATAAAATCACAACTCTCTGAGTTTGTGAATTTATTGACCAACTTGCTCACTAAGGTTTGAACACACTGGAGAGAGAATGTAGATTTTCTGGCAATACATGACTGTCTGTTACATACGTACAAAAAGAGATTTGTTATAGGGAATTAACTCACACTATTATGGAGGCTGACAAGTCTCAAGATCTATAGTTGGCAAGCTGGAGACCCAGAAGTGCTGATGTGTAGCTCTAGTATGAGAGCCAGCAAATCCGAGACCCCCAAAAGTCAATGTTTCAGTACGGGTCTGAAGGCCAGAAAAGACCAATGTTCCAGCTCAGCAGTAAGGCAGAAGTAGCTCCTTTTTACTTAGCTCATTTTGTCTTATTCAGATCTTCAATCTACTGGGCAAGTCCCACACACATTAAGGAGGGCAATGAGTTTTATTCAGTCTAAAGATTCGAATGTTAATCTTATCTAGAAATACTCTTGCAGACTTCCATAATAATGTTTGACCAACTGTCCAGGCACCCCATGGCTCAGTCAACTTAACATGTAAACTTACACATCACACTTGCCAACCACAAAAGTTCCCTCTACTTTCTCCAAAGAGGCAGGGAGGCGATAAAGCAGTGAGCAAGGAGCCAGATGGATGCCTGGAGGACCATACTCCTGGACATTTCCTGCCATGGGAACCTGAGGGGTAGAGAAAGAAGAGTTCTTCCCAACAGCAGATAGTATGTTAGACAACGGCAATACCAAAATAAATATAAAAGAGTCCCTGATATCAAAAACCACATGAGCAGAATAAAGGCCTTAAAATATTTGTTTCAATACAATGTAGTAAAAGCTGATGGAGATAAACATAACACAAAAGGGCTGGGAACAGGCACAGCACTGAGTAACTAATTTGCGTTGTGTGAAAGGCTAACATTCCTTGCAGGGTATCGTTTGACCCAGCGAGCACCACATTTCATCTTCCACACGCGATATTTCAAATGGATTTTACACATCTCCGTGAACATGCATGGGTCAGGGGCAGTGTAAATCCTCCTACAGGAACACCAGGTGCAATGGCCAGGGAGGAATTAAAGGATTTATCAAAATCGTGGCTCCTCAAAGGGACAGAGATGCCAGTATGTTAGCATGTGAGGCAGTCGTGGAAAATTCTCTGATTGTCACCACCACTACTCTCTAATTATTACCCAGTTAGCTCTGGATTCCTCAGATGCTGGTTGTTTTCGCTTGGGAATGATCTGAATTTTTCTGTTGCTCTTCTTTTGGCCTGCTGCCAGAAGAAGACCCAGGGGAATAACTGACAAAAAAAAAGCTAACTAGTCAACCTAGTAAATCTGAGCCAGTTGGAGTCTCATGGGAATGGTCTAGAATTTAAGGATGGGGGTTGTGGATTCAAATTCTGGCTCCACTCTTTGTTCGATGTGTGACCCTGGGCATGAACCTCCCTGAGACTCTATAAAATGAGAATATTTATAAGAATAATGATATTTTATAAACTTACACTGAGGATGAAATTAAATAATGCGTGTCGCAGTGCTCTGGAAAATACAGTGTCACCCAACAGCAGTTATTATCGATGAGACATTTGGTAGAGTTGCAAATTAAAACCAATGGCTGAAACATTGCACAAATCTTGGGCCTTTCCCTTTATCCTGCTATCTTATTTCCTTTTCAAATGCTGAATTCTGACCTTTCATTACATGCTCATACACTCCGCCTGAGAGAAATCCATGTGAAATGGTGACCAGAGCCATGAGAAGCTGTGTTTACATAAAGCTTCTCAGCCCATCATGTTTTACAGGCTGGCTTATCAGATGCTGTAGAATCCCACCCCCCCCCCCCCCCAAAAAAAACCTCAGTTTATTCAGTGTGGGGCTGTATCTCAGCCATGATGATGCTGCTCACAAGAGTGCATCCACTCCTGGACAGTGCTGAGTTAAAAATAAGTCAAAGTGATGGAACAAAAAAATTAAGAACAAGTAACACCTCACATAGTGAAAATAGACTTCCAGAAACCTTAAGCACCTAGAATATGATGGAGTACCCAGAAGAAAATCTTCCCTTTCTAGGTCTACCTTCATCTTCCCCAACAAAAATCAAAACAATATCAAATGAGTTTGGGGGTGGGAAGCTCTACTTTTAAACTCTGGAGAGTTTAAAAAGCAACATTGTATAGAAATTGAAAACATGACCAGTTCATATGCTGGCTCTGCCATCTACTAATTGTAGGAGTTGGGGATGTTACATGCCCTCTCTTTGTTTCCTCATCTGGAAAATGAGGAAAGTGATACAAAGTACTTACGGAACTATTATGAGTATTGAATAGGTAACACACACAAAGTGTTTGAAATAGTGTTTGATACCTAGTAAGTACTCAAAATAATTATCATTATGCTTATTGCTATGGTGCCCTGAATTGTGCCCCTCCCAATCACATGTTAATGGCCTTACTTCTCATGTGGCTATATTTGGAGATAGGATTTTTAGGAGGTAATTAACATTAGGTAAGTTCATTAAGGATGGTGTTCTAATTCAATAGAATTGGTGTCCCTATAAGAAAAGAAAGAGAGATCGCTCCCTTCTTTCATACATGGAGGAAATACCATGTGACTATTAAGCCAAAAGGTGGCCATCTCCAAGTCAGGAAGAGAGCTCTCGCCAGGGCCTGTCCAGGCTGATAGGTGGTCACCATGCCTCATGTTGTACCCAGTCTCCAGAACTGCGAGAAAGTAAATGTCTGCTGTTTAGGCCACCCAGTCTGTGGTTTTTGTTATGGCAGGTCAAGCTGACTACTACACTCATAGACGAGGGATTGCAAACTCAAATGACAATGGATTGGCACAAGTAATATTATTAAAGGAAAACAACCTGTTCTTAGAAAGGCAATAGTATAAGGTTAATGAGGAAAACTCAGTGAGAAACTGACCCTAGGCATATATGACCGATACCTGAGAGTGATGGAGCCTAGTGAACTGGAGAGTGAAAGCTGGGTCAAAGGTTGTGACCGGCACTTGGACTGAGTCCATTGATTATTGCTGTATGAGAAACTGGCCTAGCATTCCAGGACTCCTTGACATTCTTTAAAAAAGATAAACTGTGGGTTTGCTCTTGCTGTTGTTGGAGTTTTAGAGTTCTAAATTTTAAAATGTTCACCAAAATACTGTGAGGACATGAAAGTAAAACCTGGCCCATAGACGGCTGAGCTGCTCCATCAAAAATGCTTAGAGACAAGTGCTAGGAAAGACTGGTCTGGGAGGGGAGCGGCCAATGAGATGGAGACTAGTTGGGATGAAGAAATGCCCAGATGGGAGGTGGGAAGAGACCAAGATTGCTAGGCAGACAGAAAATCAAGTTGCATTTTAGCTCTGTGACCTTTAGCTAATATTTGAATCTTGCTGAGACTCAGTGTTTTCAACAGAAAAATGATGATGAAAATACTACTTGTGTTACATGATCCTTGAAGGAATGACTAGAAAATATATACATAGTTTCTAGTGAGGACTTAAACACTTTTGTTCCTTCTTTTCTCTTAGTTGATGGATAAGAACCTGAACAAGGGAATAGTGGTGAAATGATGCTATGAAAACATTACAGGCATAGAAGGACTAGAATATTATTGGATGGGGAAGACTTCAAAGTTGATGACCCTTGGGAGAGAAAAGGAATAATGAAGCTGTTAACTGTAGTTTACAGGAGGAGAGATATTAATTACTTGTGTTTTAGATAAATTGATCTTGAGTAGTCTCTGGAACGCTGGGTTGAAATGTCCTACTGATATCCAAATAGGTGTGTGAAGAGAGCATTAAGGATAGAGATAGAATTTCGGTTGCCATCATCTTACAGAGAATGGATTCACCAATCCATAGGAGTAATCCATGAGGTTTTTCAAAGAGGTTAAATAGATAGGAAGAGAACCAGGCTTAAGATGGCTAAAGATGGTACAAAAAAGAGTAAGCAATGGAAGATAAGCTACCTTGGGAGAGTGAGGAGGAACCTTTGGACGGGTTCACATAATACAATGACCAAGTAGTATCATGAGCAAAGGGAAGGAACATTTTAAGGAAGAAGAGGTTGCTATAGAAATATTAAATAGAATGAGAATGAGACTAGAAATATTAAATAGAAGAAGGACCTTGGTGTTTGTAACATGAAGTTTACCAATGACTTTTAGGATAGCAGTTCAATGAGAAAAAACTCAAGTAGCCTAACTTATGAAAATCAGCACTGGTAACACACATCCACCCTTGTATGTGAACCTTCCAAACTCTCAATGATGACTCTGAACCATCATGGAAACATTAAATTATGTTTAGAACAAATAAGGATTCTTAACATTTAAGATAAAGCATTTCTAGAAAATATGCTGTATATTAACCTTGATTTTCTGGTAGTGAAAATGATAGTGAGAAAGATGATCCCCAGTGTTTTATAGGAATGAACACAAACTCCATATTGAATTAATTAATTATAAATGATAACCATGTGTAATATAAAGCATCTTCAAGTATACATAATTAAACAGGTTAATACAAAAACCAATCACATAAATAAGATTTAATATGAGAAAATAGAATAAATATTAAACAGAATTATTACCTTATTTCCTGACATTCTTTCTCATTGGCAAGTGATGGGAATTTCGGCATTATAGAATCAGAAGGTATCCTTGGAAAAAGTTTTCACAGACATCACTAAGAAGACTTTGGAAGATTTTGGGGCTGCTTGATCCCTTTTGAAGAGTTGATGGACTCTGTTTTGCTTTCTTCTTTTTCTTGTAATAGTTTCCATACTAAGTGCTGGAGGCCATGATGTTGATTTTCCAGCTACTGTCAAGAATAAAGCATTTCTGCTTTCCTGAACTGCCATCTCACCAGGATTAGCACCCTTCACTCACACCCTGAGGTTATTCAAGGAAAATGGACTTTGAACCACACATTGGAAACATTTTAAAATGTTGATCCTCTCACCTTGCTACCCTACACAATGTCAATAGAAGCTGGAAGCTTTCACTTAAATGGTAGAAAACTCTATGAAGGTTAAGTATGATCTAGATCTGTGGGGAATTTTAGTGTGTCTTAACAATCCTCAGAGGTTTGACCCTTTCATTGGAAGCTTTAGAGAAGTTGTGTCCTTCTCTAATATGTGATTACAATATGTGATTATAAACAAATGAGAGTGATGTTTTAATAAATACTGAGAAGTTTTCATTTATAATAACAAATATTTGTGTTTTACTTTGAAATTTATAAATTACTTCCTATATATTAATTCACTGTAGTCTTAAGGTACTCTTTTATATATAATAGTAGGGCGGTTTTGATCTTTAATTGTTACACCTGAAGACTGAGGGTCAGTGAGATTAAATGTCCTTCCCTAAGCAATAGACATAGTTAATAAGAGACAGAGTGAGGGACTGGAACCCATGTCCTCTAACTCTTAAGCCAATGCTCTTCCCACAAAGCTGTCCCTCCTAATGAGCAGTTCCCATTTCCCTTGGGATACTGTGTACTTATTCAAATGTTGGTGTCATTACTCAGAATATTTTTTGAAAACTTGTTTTTAGGTGTATTTTCTCAGTCATACAAGAAACTTTGTGTCAACATTATCCACCTTCTTTCATTACTTGAAGGTCCACCATCTTCCCTTCAGACCCTGAGGGCTCAGTGTTGCTGTCTGTTGCGGATATTTGGGAGGTGGTTTGTGCATTCATGGGGTGACTCAGAAGGCCATGCTAAGACTGTGGCACAGGGAACTCTTGTGAAGCCCCTCAGGCTGCTGCCAGAATCACTCAGGACCACTTGATTTTCACTCTCTCTGCTAACAGCTGATCATGTGGATATAGCAAGCTAGGTCTGTTATTAAGGATTGCTGCCCATTAAATTGCCAGAAGTCAATCATTACCAATCCCTTCCAAATGAAAACAAGGTAATGTTCTACAAATATTTATATTAAAATGATTACAATTTCATTTTCACATTTTGGATTTTGTAAATGATTGCTTTATTTCTTTAAAAATTTTACTTATATAAAATCTCTCATTCCTTTATAACACCTATAAAGAATCTGGAAGCCAATCTAAAATTGCATCCACACCATGAAGGGATGTCACCATTTATATTGATGATAGACAAAAATAGAAGGAGAAGAATGTTTATTATAAACTACAATCACCAAGTGAGATAGTATAATTTCCTTCTGAATATCTTCATAAATAATATATTGTCTTTTCTAAAGGGAAATGATGATACTAGACTTCTTCCATTCTTATAAAGTAGCTCATTCTTATAAAGTAACTTAGCATTATTTTTTTGTTGACATGTTGAATTTACCTTTTTTGTTATCTACATTCTCCTTGACCAAGATTATGCATTTTCGAAGTGGCTGACTTAAGAAGAGTATATTGGGATACTCACTGGAGAGTAAGAGATTTTTTTTGTTATAACCTTTAAGCATCTGTATTTAGATCCTTCCAAAGAACTTAAAAAGAGTGAGGGTGTTCATGTCAATATATATAAAGAGACCATGTTCTCAAAGGTGTTGAAGGCATATGTCCTCTCTAAGGGTGTGTGGGTGTGTGTGTATTGAAAGGAAGAAACTGGGTTTACTAGGACCTATTTCTGGAAGGTGAGAGGCTGGACAATGTTCAAGAGAGATAAATGGTAGTGGTGGTAGTGCTGGCAACAGGGGAAGGATGAGTTCATAAGGTGATAGAATTTTGAGATTCTCTTGGCCCTAACACCCATGATCTGACTATGAGCTTAGAATTGCCTGTTCAAGTGGAAAATGGGAAGACCCTTCTCTGATGCGCTGTATGCAGAGGCAGAGGGAGTGGCTGAGGCAGTGGCTGCACCAGTGTTTCAGGACTTAAGTAAGGCAGACTGTTGACTTCCTCTCTCATGGTCACAGCAGGACATGTTGCCTATGAGTCAGAGACTGGCTCAAACTCTGGTACCTGGGGGATGCTGAGAGATCCAAGCAAATTTGTATACAAGGGTTTCTGGAGATAAAGGGATGAAAGTGTTAATCTCTGAATATGTTGTTTTTTTCCCCAGTGCTTGCACATTTATCTACGACACATTATCTTCCCAGAAATATTTTTTTTAACCACCTCATAGAGATTCCTAAATGTGTTGGTTCCACAACTCTCTGAAGGCTCCAGATATATTCTAGTTTCCTTAAGAAATTTTTAGTTTGTCTTCCAAATTCCATCACTTCTGAAATCCTTTGGTATTATTTCTAACTACTATTTTACTATTGATTCAGAATCCCTTATCTAAACCTCCTGGGTTCAAATGTATTTCAGAGTTCAGAGCTCAGATTTTAGCATAGTAATAATGCAAATTGTCTAATATTCTTAGTATACCCAGTAAACAAGTAATTGATATTTCCTTACTGAATATATATGAACATTTATACCAAGGGGAAAGATAAGGACCATAAGAGCCTCATGACACTTTGAATCAGTTTTCTCTGAACCTGAATTTATACCAAAACTATGAAAAAAAATTTCAGTTTTCAGAGCTTTAGGACTTCAGATGTAGACAAGGGATTGTCTATACATACTATACTACTGTTGTTTAATGCTGTGAAGGCCAGGAAACAGTGACAAAGACAACTGAAAATCTCAGTAGAGAAGAATGTCATTTTCCTTTGTTGTAGGCTAATAAGAGTCCCCATTGATAATAGGTTTTCATTATTCAAAAGATGTGATTAAATTCAGGATCTTGAAATAGGGAAATTATTCTGGATTATCCAGGTGGGCCCTAAATTCAATCACATGTATCTATTTAGAATGAAGACACATGTATCTTTTCAAAATTAATATTCAGAAATCAGTTGCATTTTTATATGCCAATAATAAACTATCAGAAAGAAAAATTAAGAAAATAATGCCATTCACAGTTGCTTCAAAAAGAATAAAATACCTAGAAATAAATCTAACCAAGTATGTAAAAGACCAGTACTTGAAAAATTATAAGACATTGAAGAAAAAAATTGAAGAAGATACAAATAAATGGAAGCACACAGTGTGTTCATGAATAGGAAGAATTAACATCATTAAAATGTCCATACTACCCAAAGCAACCTATAGATTCAATGCAATTCCTATCAAGCTACCAATGACATATTTCACAGAACTAGACCAAATATTTCGAAAATGTATATGGATACACAAAGATCCCAAATTGCAACAACCATCTAGAGAAAGAACAAAGTTGGAGGAATCATGCTACCTAATACCAGACTATACTTTAAGGTGATAGTAATCAAAACAGCATGGTACTGGCATAAAATCAGACACATAGGTTAATGGAGCAGAACAGAGAGACCAGAAATAAAACCACACCTTTATAGTTAATTAATATCTGACAGAGGAAGCAAGCACATACAATGGGCTAAAGATAGTTTATTCAATAAATAATGTTGAGAAAATTGGACAGATACATGTAGAAAAATGAAACTAGACCACCTTCTTACACTACAAACCAGAATAAATTCAAAATGAATTAGAGATTTAAATGTTAGACCTGGAACTATAGAAATCCTAGAAGAAAACATAGGCAGTAAAATCTCAGACATTGGTTGTAGTGATCTTTTTTTCTGATACATCTCTTCAGGCAAAGGAAACTAAAGAAAAAATAAACAAATGGAGCTACATCAAACTAAAAATTTTCTGCACAGCAAAGGAAATCATCAACAACAAAAAAAGACAACCCACTGAATTGGAGAACAGATTTGCAGATACATCTGATAAGAGGTTAATATCCAAAATTTATAAAGAACTTATAAAACTCAACATCAAAAGAAGTCCAATTAAAAAATGGGCAAAGGACCTGAATAGACGCTTCTTAAAAGAAGACATATAGATATCCAATAGACATACTAAAAGATGCTCAATGTCACTAATTATCAGAGAAATGCAAATAAAAACCACAATGAGATACCATCTCATACCTGTCATAATGGCTATCATCAATAAATCAATAAACAACAAGTGCTGGCAAAGATGAGAAAGGGGAACCTTTCTGCACTGTTGGTAGGAATGCAGACTGGTGCAGTCACTGTGGAAAACAGAGTGAAGATATCTCAAAAAATTAAAAATGGAACTGCCTGTCCTATGACCCAGCAATTTCACTTCTGGGAATTTGTTTGAAGAAACTCATAACACTAATTTGAAAGAACATAAGCACCCCTATGTTCATTGCAGCGTTATTTACAATTGCCAAGATATGGAAGCAGGACAAGTGTCCATCAGTAGGTGAGTGGATAAACCAACTATGGGACATTTATACAATGGAATACTACTTAGTCATAAGAAAGAACAAAATTTTACCATTTGCAATAGCTGGACCTGAAGAACATTATGCAAAGTGAATAGTCAGTCAGAGAAACACAAGTACCATATGATTTCACTCACACATGGAATCTAATGAACAAACTGAGCTCACAAGATAATAGAGACAGACTCATAGAGAGAGAGCAGGCTGACAGCTTTGGGGGTGGGGGGTGTAGTTAGTGGTGGGAGGACTTGAGCAAAAGGAAAAAGGACTCATGGAATGGACAATGTTGTGGTGATTTTGGGGAGGTATAAGGGGGACAAATGGTAATGAAAAAAAGTATAAGAAAGAAAAACTAATGTAATCAAGGCAGAAGGAAGTATAACACACAGAAGAGGAGAAGGCAATGTGAAGGCAGAACAGAGAGAGATTTGAGGAGATTGGAGTGATGCAACCGCAAACCAAGGCATGCTAGGAGCCACCAGATCTGGAAGAGGCAAGGACAGATTCTCCACTAGAGTCTGGGGAGAGAGTGCAATTCTGCCAACACCTTGACTTTAGTCCATTGAGACTGATTTTGGGTTTTTGGTATCCAGTACTGTGAAAGAATTAATTACTATTGTTTTAAGTCGCCAAGTTTGTGGTAATTTGTTACAGCCACCACTCAAATGAGGGACATCTTCATACTCTCATTCAAGTCCTCCAAAGAGAGTCACTCTTTTTGGAACACCTGTCTTTTTGCAGTGATGCTTTGGGTGTTATTTAACTTATCTAAATCTCAGTTTCTTCATCTGTAAAATAAAGACTATAATACCTCACAGGGTTGCTGTAAGAATTAACTTTAAAAAGCATATGAAATGCTTATCATACCACTGGCATAAAGTTAGTGTTTAATAAATGCTAGTTCATTTTTGACATTACTATTCTCTGAGAATTTCTATAACTTTCTGGGATATATGAATTTATGCCTATGTTTGAGTCCATTTATATTGCAGAGAGAATCGATCAATCAAATCTCAATTTTCCCTCTTCTAAAAGATTTTGCCAGCCCATTTATATTCACCAATGTCACAGTGATGATGTATTTGATGTCTAAGAGTGTGAGATGTCTAAAGACATACCAATCAGTCCTGAGAGGCTTAGTTTCTATTTTTATCCCAAACATTTTAGTTTCCCAAAGGCTGGAGTCTTTGAACCTGGTGTCTTCAGTCAAATCAGACTAATTTGCCTGACAAATGCTCAGAAATGTGCCCATTTGTAGATGGGTAGGCCTATTGTTACTAGGTAAAAAAGTATTTTTCCAAAAATGGAAAACCATATAAAAGTACAAAAAAAAGAGGCTAGTCTACTTTGAAGAGAGACAATGAATAATTGTAAAATTGCCCAAGCTCATAAAAAGAAGAATAAATGCAGCAACAAATTCATAAGAAAGCACCCACCAGAAGATAAGTGTGGAGACAGAAACTAATGGATGATAAATAAGGGCAATAATGAATGCTGTCTGCATGTCTGTTATGGGTGGGCATGGTGCTAGGCACAGTCACACACTGATAGGTATTCGTTCTACTTAACTGAAGTCAGGCCAAATGTTTTCTATAGTTTACAATGTTCTGCTGTAGCTGTCCTCTTTTAAAAAGGACAGATTTTATTTCTTACAGATACATAGCCTTTTTCTTAAAAGGTAAGGTTTTTTTTGGCATAACATACATGTAAAATACATTATTCTTTTAGGCAATGTAATTTTGTTGCCTTGGACAAATGTCAAAATTTCTAGGTTAACTGGGAAGTGTCCACAGCCCCATTGAAAGGCTGATCTAAAGCTAGGTCACAAAACATGAGAGCTGCTAAGGCTGCAGTAATTAGCTAGTACTGCACTCTCATTTTACAAAAGGGGAAACCGAGGCACAGAATTCCATGAACACACCTGGGGTCTCACAACTGTTAACGAGCAAAACAAGACCCAAAGTCATTGTCTTCCCATCAAGGTCTCTTTCTGTTCCACAATGAGGCACTATTAGTTGATCCATAGTTAAAACCTTTCTGAGCTTTGTTTTGTCCTTTTCAAGGCTGCAACACCAGGAGAAGAACAGAGTCTAGAACTAGCCTACAAGATTGGAAGGAAGATCAAATTTGGAACTCAGCTCAGTTACTAATGGGGTATGCTCACGGGAAGATCATTTACCCTCAATTTAAGGTTTCTCCTTCTGGGAAATGGTTCTCACTGACCTCTATTTTTTTCTTTCATAACACTGCAATTGTTATTATCTAATGTCTGATTCCCACTCCAGGGTGTGGAGGTTAAGGGCACAGATAAACTCTGAAGCTACATTTCCTGGTTTAAAGTACAAGTTGCACCATTTACTGTGTGGGCAGGTTACTTAATCTCTCTGTGCTTCAGGTTTCTCATCTGTAAAATAAGGCTGATGATAGAAGCTATCTCAGAGGTAGGATCAATGAGTTAACATGTGTAGAATAATTAGAATGGTACCTGACACATATTTGAAGCACTATCAGCATACTTGTATGATTTTCTCATCTATCTTCTTTGCCCCTCAATCGCAAGTGCCAATTGTCTTCTTGACTGGATAACTCCTTTTCTTTCCAATGTTATTTTTTTTGCCACCCTCCCATTGGCTCTAAACTATTTGCATTTTTTGCCAAGTTTCTTTGACCTTGTGCAGAATCCCCTTATCTGGAATACCCTTTTCTTCATAGTATCCAAACAACAATGTGATAAGAAAAATATCAAAATGAAAGAGAGGCTGAGAATGGGAAAGATTCTCTTGGTTTTCCTTAGAAAAAGAGGCTGTGCAATGTAAATAGTAAGATGCCCACTCATTAGTTTTCATGATTCTCTGAGGGGTAGATATTCATATGCTTCAGTTTACTCAAGCATACCAGTGGTTGTCCTGGGCTTAGTAATAACAGCATGAAGCAAGTGCCACCCCAGCCAGCAATTACTCATTTCAGAGCACTCAGAGATGCTCCACAGGGTCCAGGAGACAAGTTTCCAAAAACATCTTAGGTGTGTTGAATGAAAGCTTTGCCCTTTTGTGTTTCCACTGTACCACATCTGTATTTTTCTTCCATGTGTGCTGTGTAGATTGAAGTTTAAGGTTTTATATATTTTCTGTTGTTGCTTTTGTTTTTTCCTCTGACATACTTTTGAGCTTTTAGAGGGCAGGGGTCATGTGTGAGTCATCCCTATATGCTAACGTGTAAACAAAGCTGATATCTGTTGTGCCTGGCACATGGCCTTAAAACTCAGTCTTTGATTTCCTGAACAGCAAAGCCTTCCAGCTCTCTTCTAAATTCTCCGATTCTTTTTCTTATTTACCTTGGCTCCTCTTCTTTCTTTGCTCAATCCTTTGGTGGTCCCTAGTTTCATCTTTCTTTCCTCTCTTAATATGTTTCATGCTCTAATTTGATCCGATGGTTTCAACCATTCTCCACACATAAATGTCTCCACAGTCTATCATTGTTTCATCCTTTGACCCAACTACTGGTCAGACATCTTTACTCAGATGGTTTGTGTGTACTTTATAGTAAGTCTACTTCTAAAACCAAGCACATCCCACCTTGTTATCTAGAAGTGTTCTTCCAAATCTCATTTTGGATAAATATCCCAGCTGGAAAACTTGGACTTCATCTTCCTTTCCTGCCACATCTAAGCAGTCTTTAAATGCTAAAAATGTAGAATTTATGTATCACATTTTTGATCCCTCTCCCAAACCTTCATCACCATTGCTTTAGTTTATGTCTTCATCATCTCTAGTGGATCTACAGCAACAGCTTCCTAACTCCCTCATAACTGACATTTTAGAAGAGTATGGGCCAGATGTTTTGCAGACTGTTCCTCATTTGCGGTTTCCTTATGTTTAAAGTCAACTCATACATTTTTGGCAGAAATAGCACACAAGTAACGTATCCTCCCTTCTCAGTGCATCACATTAGAAGGTACATGATGTCTCTTTGTAATTAATAAGTAATTTGTGGGAAGATATTTTGAGACCATCTAAATATCCTATTTCCTCATCACATTTTCACCAAGTAGCTTATTAGACATTGATGATTCTTGCCTGAGCAATTATTAATATGATGGTTGCCAAATGGTAATTTTCCGACTCCATTATTCCCTGTACAGTTTTTTGGTTAACATTCTACTTTAATTCAATGACATATTTACTAACAATATAGACTCAAGTATTCTTATTTTATTCAATGAGATAAAATCCCTTAGTGTTATTATTTATTTCGATATTAAATTGTCCTAGATTTGGCCAGTGGGAGACTTTTCAAGCTGGTTCCTGTGTCCTCTTGATATGTCCTCATGATTTCTTGAGCTTGTCTTTATTTTTAGAGTAAGGAGATGTTTTGTCATCCTCATTTTGAGACACATTTTGACTGGCTATAAAGTTACAGCTTGGTAGTTGCTTTCTTTCTTTCCTTCTTTTTCTTTTTTTTTGTAAGATGTCTTTCCACTGTTATCTGACAGTTATTTTGTTTTTGGTGGTGGTTAATCAGTCTTAAGGCTTATCATTGCTCCTTTGAAGGCAACATTTTTTCCTCTCTCTTGACTACTTTCAAGATTTTGTCTTTGCTTTGATTTTGGCATGTTTTACTATGTTGTGTCTCAATGTAGTTTTTCTTGCATTTATCCTGCTTCGATATTTAAAGCTTAGTTTTTCTGTGATTTAATGCCTTTCAATTTTGCGAATTCTCAAGGATTATTTCTTCAAATATTGTTTTGTCTCACGTTCATCATCCTTCCTTTGTGGAAGCCTAATCACACACGTTGAACATGTTCATATCTCTCCCATTCTTCCTAAATTATGTATTTTTTCTTTCTGTATTTCAAGCTAGATGTTTTAAACTTACCTGTACAGTTTAAAAACTATTCTTCCTACTCTCTAATCTGCTATTAAACCCATCTCCTGAATTCTTAATGTCAGTTATAGTACTTTTCAGTTCTATAAATGTATTTCAACTCTTTGTATAGATTGCAAGTCTGCTGAAATAGCTTTATTTTCCTCTGTTTTCTTTAACATAGTTATTTTAGTGTCCCTGTCTAGTCATTATAATATCAGAATTATCTGTAGATCTGTTTCTTTTTGCCTTTTGATCAATTAATTCTTTTTTTTAACACATCTCATACTTCTTGTTTGCATGCTGGACATGGTATATTAATTGCATTAAAATGATAGAGTCTGGATCATGTTATCTTCTTTCTAAGAGGGTTAAGATTTGACAGCAGAGAATATATACAGATCACCTTAATCCTATCGAAGACTGATTTTAGAGTTGTTCTATTCTGTTATATCTTACTCTGTGGATATAGACTTTTCAGTGTCTCAGCTGAGAGCCTGGAACGGTTGGTTACTAGGGCCATTCCACTGTAGCAAGCCTTGAATCCCTTTCTCCATCTCCCAAGAACCACAAGGCTTCTAAAAATCTCTGCTCAGCCCTCTGGCCTTCTAGATGCTGGTGCCTGATAGCATTTAAAGTCACACTCAGTGTGCAGCCTCAGGTGGAGCTTATTAATGGAGATTTTTAGGCTAACTTGTGATTTTCTTCTTTCAAGATTTTACTCCTTAAGTTCCATCTGGTCTAACTGCCCTAAACTCTAAGATCTGTCTTTTAGCTAAGATTCTATTCTTTCAAGCTAAAAATTTGCAAATGTCCATGGGGAAAAAGCTAGGTGGGTGTGGATCTCATTGAGTGCTTTCCTTCTCTTAAGGGGTCAGAGTCTCTCACGTTCTGTTTGTATGTTTTGCTCTTCAGCATTTTAATTATGTTGTGGTTCTTGTGGAGGTTTTTTTGTAGGTTTTAATGGGAAGGAGTTTAGTCCAAATCAAAATTACTGAAGGCAAAATTTTTGTTTTTAGTAATTACATTAAAGATTTTAGAAATATTTTTCAAGCTCTCCTTTTGATTTTTAATATTATATCATTATGTCCAGATAACATATAATTTACAGGATATAATAGTTTGGACAAAATGAAATTGCCATTTTTATAGGTCAAATACAGCAGAATATTAGCAAATATTAAAAAAACTTTAATATGTAGTTCTTTGTCATTTATTGATGACTTAGACTTTATTGTAGAATATAGAGATTATATTGTAGAATATAAAAATGTATAGAGAATATATACATTTTTAAAAATGTATACTTAGAAAATAATATGCATTCTCTATTTGTTAGAGGTACTCTTTAGTTTCTCTTTCTCTTTAAAACTCTTGCTTGGCTTTTGGTAATGCCCTTGAATTGACCAGAGGGTAAGGCCATCTGCTATGAACACCGAGGCACTAAGTTTCCTACTTTGCAAAAAGGACCCAGCAATAGTGGAAGCCATATATCCTCCTCAGGGCTTACTATGAGGAGCAGGACCGACCGTTATCATCAGTTCCCACCAGCCCTTTCTTTTCCAGCCTATGTAAACATACTGTGGAAGTGAGGGAAAGAGTCAGTCAGAATCGGGACTTTCCAGTGACATTTTAGACTCAGATGAAAAGGAAAAATAAACCATATTAATCCTATCTTCATTGAAAATTTTGATATTTGATTCATCATAGATTTTTTGTCTTAATTTTTATTTTTAAAAACATTATATTAAAATATTATTTATCTCGACTGCTGAGTTTTTGGGTGCTTCCTTAAATATCGTGCCTGAAGTGACTGTCACTGTTTTGTCCTAGTTCAGTCCCAGATGCTCAGCATTGAAGGAAGTGCAGCTCCTGGTGAGAAGGTTTTATTCTCTTCTCTGTGTGGAGTAGGGCTAGGGTTCTTTGCTCCTGGCCACCATGTAGACCCATAGAGCTAGGGTGAACCAGAGAGAGACCAGGGAACCTCTCAAACACCTATCACTGAGTAGTTAGAGTTGATTTATTCCCAGCAACAGAAGGCCTCACTAAAAGGAAAAGGCAGAGTCCTCACCAGACTGGACTTCACTCCTTCCCCTAGAGTAGAGAAGAGTGGAGAAAGAGGAGATACTGTGTCCCCTCCTTGCTATAGATTCCTGTGTGCTATCTGTTTTAGGAGAGCAGGAGAGATTTATATTGACAATGAGTTTGAAGTCTCAACTATATTGAACTTTTAATAACCAACAGTGATCAGAGAGTCACGACATTTGTCCAAGCTGTTATTAAAGAACGCTAAAGGGATATTGGCAATAAAGGTGGAAAGAAGTTCTTGGAAATGGTAAAACCACTTCATGCTTGTCCTAACTGAATAGATACTTCCCAGTAACTAGCTGCATATATATTGATAATAAATAAATCTTATTAAGGATATTATTCATGTCTTTAACAAAATTACTTAATTTTTATCTACTTGATCTATTAGATGCTGGAAGAAGAGCATGTGTTCTTCTGAGGAAGTTTTTTGAATTTTTTTTCTTGTTTATTTCTTTGTTTGAGATGCTTATGCAATGGAGCAAGAATTTCTAAAGATGACTTTTCTGAGCTTAACACATCCTTGTGTTTTTTTCCCATAAGTTTTATTTCATAATGATTTGGCCCCAGCACAACCTACAAGGGTGGGGAGGAAATGCTTACAGGGGTCAGCCAGTTCACCTGTACTCAAGGACATTGACCCCACCCTTGCCTGGCATTGCTCCCCTGATTTAGCTCTTGTGCCCCCAAATGGCTCTAAGTTTCTCACTTTCTGACCTATGCTCACTGAGCATAGTGTAGCAAAGATCCATTAGGAGAAGGAAGAAATACACAACTAGAAATGTCTTACCTGTCTAGTTTATCTTCCAGAGTCCATGGGACTCTGCTGCTCAAGCTGCCATTCCTCATCCCTCTACACAAGCTTACCTCCCCTCTCTTATGGTCTCTCAACACTTCTGAGAGACTCTTGGGTTGGTGGGAAGGTGAGGATCTGACACCATTCAACCTCTTTATAGAGCTGTCTTCAATGTTTGGTTCAGGAGATGAAAACAATAGCTTGTGCTAATTCACCATCAAAACCAGAGCTGTGACTAAAGTTTCTTTCTCATTGATAGAAATTAAAGCCTACAGTTCTTTTTCCTCATCAGAGACAAATTGTTGCAGAGAAATAATTGTAAATGGCTTCAATATATATAGGGTTAATAAATAAAACAAATACAACTTTAAGGTCTTTTATAAAAACTTCAGGATTTTTTTCCCTAGGTTTCTGCTCAATATTAATTTTTACCTCAGGGAGAAAAAGGACCTTATATAAAAATCCTTTATTCTCCCTTCCCCCATTTATATTAAATAACACAAAATTATTTTAATAATGTGATGTGGAATCTAGAGACAATACACTTTGGTCTACAAAAGGGAACCAATTTATTTCATAAATCACATTCTTCTGCTCCTTCCAGCAATTTCCCTTTTCCCTGGGAGGGGGGATGTTATTGTGTTCTTTCTGTGGCTCTTTGTGTAATTTTAATTTATCATTAAGTAACACTTTGCTTTTTAACATAAAGAATTCAGTGTGCTTGATGGAGCAGTGCTCCACAGAAAGTTAGTTCACAGCAACAACTGTTTGGAGCAGAGGAGTTTATTAATTTATCAGAACCTTATGTTCCATTTCAGATTTCTCAGAGTAGGAACAACAATCAGTTGCACCTGTTGCCAATTAAAGTATTAATGGCACATCAATCAAAGAAAAATCACTGCAAATGGAGATTACATAAGCCCTGTACTCATGTCAGATTTTGGAAGTCATCCTTTATTTCAAAAATACGTGAGATCTACAAACCATTCCCTTCAATCTGCATCCTCCACTTCTCCCCTATGAAGATTTTAGTGGCTGGATGCCTTAGACTGAGGGCAAATGCATTTTCCACTGGAGAAAACCACTGTTGCGTATTTAAAAATAATAATGTTGCTGTACATGTGGAGAGTGGCAGGACCCTGTTAACATTTTTATGAAGCTTGACAAAAGTTAATTATTAGGCTTTACAGAAAGCGGGGAAACACCCACACTGCTCATGATGGATGGAATCTTCATTGCCTGCACAGGTTTGCATGTTTACACAGTATAAGAAATTCATGGTGCTAACCCAGGGGAGTCTGGATGAGGCTCTGCTTTTTAATCCCTTTTTTTGAGTGGGACAATATTTTCTAGAGGAAGGAAGGGAATGAGGATAGTGCAGGATGGGGCAGAAGCCACTAAAGGAACCTAGGCTACAGAAGCAGACCAATTTCAGTGGCTCAGCTGTCGACTGCGACCTTGCTCCTATCAGTTAGTCACTCTGGGAAATAGTTTTCATACCTGCAAGGGTGGAATACAATGACTACTCACTGAGGCCTCGGGGGGATTCAGGGAAATAGTCTGAGGAAGAACCTAGCAGAGTAGGTGGCACAGGTAGGCCCTTCCCCATTCCTTTCCACCACTGGCGTGGGTATGTGGGTGGAGACAATGTCACTACTTTGCCAGGCTAATGCAAGGTACACTGAAGTCACTTTTTAGTAATTGGCCTGAGCCTGGGGACAGAATACCTGGAATGGATGAATACCTCCCCTAGACTGTTCTGCCAAAGCTGTCCTAAATTTCCTTCATATTTTCCCTTCCTCAAACCCCTATAGTTTTCAGTATTTATATCACTTGAAAAATATTAATCCCTTCCACTGCCTGGTTGTCTCAGGAATGTAGAAACGGCAAAGTGACTCTGCACCATGGTCTGTAGAGTCAGATAGGCCTGGGGACAAATTCAGGCCTGGTCACTTTGAAGCTGCGTAAACTTACCAGGCTTCTTGTGCTTCAGATTCCAAATCTGCACAATGGGCATAAATACTGACCTCTTAGTATGATTCAAGAGTGTTAATGTGATAGAGATACAAACACCCCCCACAGTGCCCAATAAAAGTGGTTTTTTTTTTTGTTATTATTGGTCTTATGGGGCCAGAGTAGACAGTCCCACCACATCTCAGATATCTGACAGATGTAACAGGCTCAGCAGGAATGGCATCAAATCTAGGAGAGACAAGTAAAAGCAAATAGGAGAATTTATGGCAGGGGTGGTTGGCGGGCTAGCCTAATTGATAAAACTTACAGATGATGCTACAGGGACATTTGCCCTTTGAGTCAGAGACAGAAGACACTGGTATTAAGCCCATCTGATATCATTATGGAAAATACCAGGGGTATTTGCCTTATATGCTGATAAGACTATAAGCTCAAATGCAGGGGTTGTGTTTTCTGTTTTGTTGTATTGTCCCATGTGGTCAGCAAAGAGCCTGACACACAGTAGTTGTTCAACTAAAAATTTCCATGTAATGCTTAGAATACAGTTTTAAAAAATCTACTGTAATGTAATAAATATACCAATATATTTCCATTTTTTGGATGGCAAAAAGTTGGGAAAGAAAGGAGTGGCGATGTAAGGATCTTAACACAAAAATGGTTTGAAATTACTGCTTTAAAGCATGGCTACAATTTGACATCCTCCACTGTAGTATACTTAGATATACATTTTTCCCACTCACATTTTTTCCTGTGCAGAGTTACATTTTGCCTGTTTATTGAGGTGTAATGAGTTGTGAATAATAATACCCCAGGCTCCCTTCCCACCTCTCTACTATCAAGCCTTAAGAATGGGGATGACCCTCATAGAACCTCATCCTCAGGTAAGAGAGACTGGTCCATGGGGTGGGCACATGACCAAAACAAGGCCAAAAAATTGTTGGGATAGGGATGCTGTGCTCAGTCATTTCTTCCTCTAGGGTGTCTGACCCAGGGCTTTCAGAGGCGATGCTTCCCTAGCAGCAGCACATGAGGCACTGTTGTCAAAAGAGAAGAGGAGCACAGAGAATGAGAGAAGCAAAAAAAGAGCAGAGGAGTCCTGTGAGCAGACTGGCCTTGGTTTCAGTGCCTGGGGACTTTGCTGATGTAGTTCTGGGGACTTTCCTTCTTCACTTCCGAAAGCTAGGCAGCATCTTCTCCAGCCTTGTAAGCTAATAAAAACATTTTTTTCTAGCTCATTTGATTTGAATGTCATGTGGCTTGCTACCTACATGGCCTGACCAACACATTCAGTCTGTGGTTCTGAAGCAGTCACTTCAGAACCCCAGCCATCTCCCATCCCTACATCCAGAACAGGTGCATACGTAATCACAGCAATCTCCGTTCACACACCCATCCAACATTCAGTTTTTAGCACACTGCACTTATATACACCAGGATTTCTCAACCATGGCACTGTGATATTTTGTGCCACACAACTTTGTGCAGGGCAGGATATTTAACATTGTCTCTTGCCTCTACCCACAAAGTGCTGGAAACTACATTCTCCTGGATTATGATAAACAAAAGTGTCCAAAATGTCCCCAGACATTGCCCAATGTCAGCTGGGCAGAAGTGGGTGGGAGGAGAGAGCAAAATAGCTCATGCTAAAAACTGCTGGTAGATAGAAAACATAAGCCCCATGAAGGCAGGCTGTGTTTCCTTTCCTTTCCTTTCCTTTCCTTTCCTTTCCTTTCCTTTCCTTTCCTTTCCTTTCCTTTCCTTTCCTTTCCTTTCCTTTCCTTTCCTTTCCTTTCCTTTCCTTTCCTTTCCTTCCCTTCCCTTCCCTTCCCTTCCCTTCCCTTCCCTTCCCTTCCCTTCCCTTCCCTTCTCTTCCCTTTTTCCTTCCCTTTTTCCTTCCCCTGTTCCTTCCCCTTTTCCTTTTCCCTTTCCTTTTTCCTTTCCTTTCCTTCCCTTTTCCTTCCCTTTTTTCCTTCCCTTTTTCCTTCCCGTTTCTTTCCCTTTTCCTTTTCCCTTTCCTTTTTCCTTTCCCTTTTCCTTTTTCCTTTTCTTTTTCCTTCCCTTTTCCTTCCCCTGTTGCTTTCCCTTTTCCTTTTCCCTTTCCTTTCCTTCCCCTTTCTTTCCCTTTTTTCCTTCCCTTTTTCCTTCCCCTGTTCCTTTCCCTTTTCCTTTTCCTTTTTCCTTTCCTTTTCCTTTCCCTTTTCTTTTTTCCTTTCCCTTTTCCTTTCCTTTTTCCTTTCCTTTTCCTTTCCTTTTCCTTTTTCCTTTCAGTTTTCCTTTCCCTTTTCCTTTCCTTCTCCTTTCCTTTTTCCTTTCCTTCCCCCTTTCCTTTCCTTTCCTTTTTCCTTTCCTTTTCCCTTTCCTTTTTCCTTTCCGTTTTCCTTTCCTTTTTCCTTCCCTTTCCTTCCCTTTCCTTTCCTTTCCTTTCCTTTTTCCTTTCCAGGTCCTTAGGTGTGTCTCCCCAGGACTTAGAACAATGCCTGCCTCACAGTATTCATTTACTCAGTGAGAAAACAACTGGATTCTGAGTAAACAGAGGACACTGTTGCACATGCTGCTGGAATCAAATGCAAGGAAAAGCAGGCCAATCAAGGAAAATGGATCATTTAATGAACCAGGGTTAAAAGAACAAAACAAAACATCAACAACAAAAAACCCAGCACACATAATTTGGCAAACTAAAAATCTTGTGTATATACAGATTTTCTTAATGAGGAAGGTAGAGAATTGGGTCAGTAAAGAGAGAAACTGTTGATTTTATGAATTCTCAGGGCAGAGGGAGAGGAAGATGGTAGTTGAGTAGGTGGAAGCTAAGCCCACTAGCTTGTGCCCCTGGAATGGATTTTTGGCTGGATCTTTTTACAAGTGACCTGAACAATCAACAGAATCTCAGCTGATATGAATGTTTGAAGCCAAAGGGTACAGAGGATGCTTTGCACTGTCTGGTAAGAGATTTTATAAGTTGAGGGGGAAATGCCCTGTGCAAGGTGTAGCAGAGGAGAGATCAGTCAGAAAATGAAGCTTAATGGCTCCCTCCCCTCCTGCTGTGGGTCCGTGGTCTCACCACCAACCCTGATTGGAAGAGACTTGGAAGGACGTACAAAGTCTTGGACACTAAGGCTATACACACAACGTGAGCAGGACATCCATAGCTGCAGTACCATCCAGGAGAGTTCCAGAGAGAAACTATTTAAAACTGTTGGAGGCACTGGCTGAGAAAGTGTATGCTATTTGGGGAAATGGAGTGTGAGGAGAACAAGCCCAGGGCTCAGTTCTACAGTGAGGGGGCCACATAGAGACCCTTTTAAAAAAGGACCTGAGGCCAGACTAGAGACTCAACAGGGACCCCATGCTTGCCCATGCATGTGCAGCAGCTGTTAACAAAGAAACCAGAGTGAAAGTGCAGTGCAGTCCCACTGAGTCCAGCTGCACAGGAAGAGCAGAAAGTGTCATGCTGAAAAGACTGTGGGACTCAACCCAGCATGGGTGGTGTGCAGAGAACTGGGTAGAGTGGAGAGTTCAGGCCTGAGTCTCCTATGAGAGGAGGAGGCTAGGACTGGATAGCCAGGAGCTGAACCCTGAGATTGTTGCAGCCTGGCAGGTCCCCTCACAGGCAGGCATTCCCAACCCCCACCTGCAGGATTGCAGGCTATACACATCAGGGTGGCCAGGCTCAGGGACCCCCTATTTGGTGCATGTCTGCAGGGGAAAGAAAGAGAAGCTCTGAAAGGGCCCGTTCTGAACTTCTATCAGATCCTACAAGCTACACTGGTTCCCCAGGCCCTGATCCAATGAAACCAAAAGAGCAGAGAGATTAGAGACAGGTGCAACAAGGGGTGTTGTGGCCCCACCTAGCCTTGATCCTTAGAGCTGCCATCAGTACCCAGCAGAAAAGAGCTGCCCCTTTTACACAGATTGGGCCCTCACAGGAAACAGACAACTAATTCACCAGAAACCATACATTATTGGGCATAATCTGGGACAGACCAAGATATGTGACAGGCAGGCAGGGAAACACACCCACCATCTTCCCTGAAGACTGAACAGTGTCCCTACTGGGGGTGACTCAGGGACTTCGCTCTATCAATTGCACCCAACTTGAGCCAGAGGCAGGTGGAGGTAGTACTAGCAGTGCTCTCAGATAGTAGATGAACCATTCCTGGGTCTTGTGTTGATGGAAAGCTAGCAAGGCAGAATGGTGGGGACCAGCTATGCCTGAAGGAGATAGCCACAGACTGTGGATCACTTGCAGTCCGAACAAGCTGCCTAAGGCTAGACAGCTGACACCATCTGACATTACCAGGGATGGATCCAGAAATAGAAGACAATGGCAAACACTAGACTCTGCTGAGATGAATTCTACTATGGTCTTCTTCATTATTTGTGTTATTTTTTTCTCCTGCATAGCTTTTCAACATTTTTTCTTTTTCTTCAAGTTTGTTCTTATTATTTAACTATTTTTTATTTTAGGTAATTTCAAATCTCACATTTTACTCCTCCCTTTTGTTACTCTACTTTGCCTTCTTCCTTCCTCTTCTTATTTTGTTTTAAATTTTATTTTTTCTCTTTCTACGACTTGTTCCTTTCCACACTCTTATTATTCTCTTCCCTTCAGCCTCTCAAAACCATTTTTCTTGCCATTAGTCATCTCACATTTTTTTTCCAGTTCTTATGACATCCTTATTCTCTCTCCACCTTTATTAGTCTTTGCTCATTGGTTGTTGATATTGTGGTTGTTGTATTTTTTCAGTTTTATTCTTAGGTGTTCACTATTTTTGTATTTCAAATCTCAAATTTTACTGTTCCTCTCTCCTACTCCATTTTGCCTTCCTCCTTTAAAATTTTGCCTTTAAATTTTTCATTTTTTAAAAGACTTTATTTATTTATTTTTAGAGAGGGAAGGGAGAGAGGGAGAGAGGGAAAGAGGGAGAGAGAGAGAGAGGGAGAGAGAGAGATATCAATGTACGGTTGCTGGGGGTCATGGCCTGCAACTCAGGCATGTACCCTGACTGGGAATTGAACCTGTGCCACTTTGGTTCGCAGCCTATGCTCAATCCACTCAGCTATGCCAGCGAGGGCTTAAATTTTTCATTTTAAAGTTTAATTTTTCTTTCTTTTAGATGGGTTTCCAGTCCTCAGTCTTATTATTTCTTCTCCCTCTATCCTCTCAAAATCATGTTGCTTCCTTTGGACATCTCATAAGATTTTTCTTCTTTTTCCTCCTTATTCTCTTTCCAATTCTATTAATCCTTGCTCATTTGTCATTGATATTGCTATGGTGCATGATTTTCTTCAATTCTGTTCTTATTTTTCACTATTATTAAAACATTTTTAAAACATCATATTGTACTCTTCCCTTTTTGTACTCTATTTTGCTCTCTTACTTTTCTTTTTTACTTATGGTATAAATTTTATTTTCTCTTTTTCTTTGCCTTGTTTCTATTCCCTACTTTTATCATTTCTCCTTCTTCTACCCTCTCAAAGTCATTTTTCTCTATGTTAGTCATTTCATATTCATTTTTCCTTTCTTATAATAGTGTTAATCTCATTGCACCTTTATTAATATTTGCTCATTTGTTGTTGATAGTGTGGTTGTGGGTGGGGGATATTTCCATGGGTGTAGATTTTGTTTCCTGGATTGTTTTGTTTTGCATTGGCAGAACCTGTACAACAGTATACAAGATGTGGTGGGCAGTGTAATTCTCGGTCAGCCATCCAGAGGGAAGAACCCACTGAAGAATGGCTCACCAACAACCAAAACCCAATTACAACAAGACAGCCCACATAAATAGCATAAGAGCCATCCCTAAGAACATCTAGCTTAGGAAATCAAGGAGACTGCACCGCTGAGTCCCACAAGTCTCCTACTACAGAAAGCCAATCCATGAAGACAGGGAGTCAAAGTAGATCAATCCAATATGCAGAAACAACTAGAAGAGTCACCTAAAATGGGGAGACAAAGAAACAATCCTCAACTGAAAGGAAGGGAGGAATCCCCAGAGAGTGATGAATGAAATTGAGGCAAACAATCTATTAGACATAGAGTTCGAAATAATGTGTTTCTCAACAGAAACACTACAAGTTAGAAAGGAATGGCATGAAATATTCCAAGTAATGAAAAGCAAAAGGCTGCAACCAAAACTACTCTACCCAGCAAGGCTCTCAGTTAAAATGGAAGGTGAAATAAGGAGATTCCCAGACCAAAAAAAGCTAAAAGAGTAACCTCCACCAAGCCAGCATTGCAAGGGATGCTAAAGGGACTGTTTTAAGAAGATGAAGAAAAAGAGAGAAACACAAGTACAAAAGGAAAAAATAGCAATGAATAAGTACCTACCAATAATAACCTTAAATGTGAATGGATTAAATGCACCAATCAAAAGACATAAGGTAGCTGAATGGATAAAAAACAAAAAACACAACCTGCATATATGCTGTGTACAAAAGACCCATCTCAGAACAAAAAACCTATAGAGACTGAAAGCAAAGGATTGGAAAAAATATTCCAAACAAATGGATATGAAAATAAAAGTTGGAGTAGCAATATTTATATCAGACAAAACAGACTTCAGAACAGAGGCCATAACAAGAGACAAATAAGGTTACTATGTAATACTTAAGGGTATTTTAAAGAACTGATAAAATCCAGCACCCATTTATCCAACAAGAGGATACAACCTTTGAAAATATATATTCACCCAGCATAGGAGCACCTAAATATATAAGGAAATTCTTAGGGAACTTCAAGAAAGATATGGACAGCAACACAGTCGTCCTAGGGGTTTTTAACATCTCACTGTCAACAATGGATAGATCTTCCATAAAAAGAATCAAGAAGGATATTGTGGCATTGAATGAAACTCTAGATCAAATGGACTTCATTGATATATACAGAACATATCACCCAAAGATACAAAATGCACATGGAACATTTTCAAAGATAGACCACATGGTAGGACACAGAACAAGCCTCAATAAATTCAAGAAAATTGATATCATACCACCCATCTTCTTGGATCACAATCACTTGAAACTAGAAACCAACATCAAGGAAAAAGCTAAAAATATTCAAATACATGGAGACTGAATAACATGTTATTAAATAATGAATGAGTTAACAATGATAACAAAAAAGAAAACAAAAAGTATCTAAGAACAAATTAAAATGAACACACAACAAAACAAAACCTATGGGGCACAGCAAAAGCTGTCCTGAGTTCATAGTAATACAGGTCTACATAAATAAGATAGAAAAATCTCAAACAAACAAACAGCCTAACCTTATACCTACAAGAACTAGAGAAATGACAACAAAGCTGAGAGAGAGAGAAGGGAGGAAATAATCAAGATCAGAGAAGAATTAAATGATATAGAGACTAAAAATCTATTCAGAGGATCCATGATTTCAGGTGTTTGTTCTTTGAAAAGATAAACAAAACTGGCAAACCTTAAAGTAGACTCTTCAAGAAAAAACAGAGAGATTCCAAATAAATAAAATTTGAAATTAAAGAGGAGAAGTTATAATCAATAATGGATTGTAAGAAATTACTATGAACAAATACATGCCAAGAAATTGGACAATTTGGGTGAAGTGGACAAATTTCTAGACAAATATAAGCTTTGAAAACTGAATCAAGAATAAGCAGAAAGCCTGAATAGATCAATAACAACTAGTGAAATTAAAGCAGTAATCAAAAAAATCTCAGCACAAAAAAGCCTTGGACCAGATAGCTTCACAGGTGAGTTTTACTAAACATTTAAGGAAAAACTAACTGCTGTCCTTCTCAAATGATTCCAAAATATACAAGGAGAGGGAAGACTTCCAAACTACTTTTATGAGGCCAGTATTATCCTAATTTCAAAACCAGGTAAAGACACAACAAAGAAAGAAAACTAAAGGCCAATGCATCTGATAAACATAGATGCTAAAATCCTCAACAAAATATTGGCAATACAGATCCGGCAATAGAGCAAAAAGATCAAACACCATGATCAAGTGGGATTCATCCCAGGGATGCAAGGATGGTACAATATTCATAAATCAATAAATGTAATACACCACATAAACAAAAGGAAGGACAAAAATCACATGATCATATAAATAGATGCTGATAAAATCCAGCATCTCATTTATGATAAAAACACTCAGTAAAGTGGAAATAGAGGGAGAATACCTCAATATAATCAATAACATATACGAGAAACCTACAGCCAACATCATACTCAAAAGGCAAAAACTAAAAGTTTTCTCTTTGAGATACCCAAGAGTGTCTGCTTTCACCACTCTTATTCAACATAGTACTGGAAGTTGTAGCCACAGTGATCAGATTAGAACAAGAAATAAAAGGCATCCATATTGGAAGGAGGAAATAAAACTGTCATTGTTTGCAAATGACATGATAATGTACAGAGAAAACCCTATAGTTACCAACAAAAAATTACTAGATCTAATGAGTGAATTTGACAAAATAGTGAGATAAAAAGTCAATATTCAGAAATCAAGAACATTTTTATATACCAACAATGAAATATCAGAAAGAGAAACTAGAGGAAAAATCTCATTTACTATAGCAATAAGAAAAATAAAGTATCTAGGAATAAACTTAACTAAGCAGGTAAAAGACCCATACTCAAAAAACTATAGAACACTGAAAAAGGAATTAAGGAAGACACAAATAAATGGAAACATATATTGTGTTCATGGATTGGAGGAATTAACATCATTAAAATGTCCATACTACCCAAAGCAATCCATGAATTCAATGCAATTCCTATTAAAATACCAGTGGCACTTCCAGCCAAGATAGAGGCATGGGTAGATACAATGTGCCTCCTCTCACAACCAAAAGAAGGACAACAACAAATTTAAAAACAAAAAACAACCAGAACTGCCAGAAAATCAAATTGTATGGAAGTACAACAATCAAAGAGTTAAAGAAGAAATATTCATCCAGACCAGTAGGAGGGGCAGAGATGAGCAGCCTTGCAGAGAGGACTCACAGCAAGCCAGTGGCTGGTGGAGCTGGGGTCCCACATTTGCAGACAAACTGGGAGGAAAAACTGGGGAGTGAGACAGAACACAGAGCCCAGGCTCCAGTGTGGGAAAATAAAGCCTCAAAACCTCTGACTGAAAAAATCTGTGGGGGTTGAGGAGGTGGGATAAACTCCCAGCCTCACAGGAGGGTTTGTTGGAGAGGCTCACAGGGTCCTAGAATGTATACAAAACCACCCACCTCGGAATGAATATCAGAAGGGCCCAGTTTGATTGTGGGAAGCAGGGGAAGTGACTAAAAGGTGGCTGAGAGCTGAATAAGTGGCATTGTTCCATTGAGGATCCCTCCTCTACATACAGTGCCACAACACAGGGATGTGGGGTGTCCTGCCCTGGTGAATACCTAAGGTTCTGCCCCTTACTATCAACAGTCACATGGAGACAAAAAAATATATATATGGCCTGAATGAAAGAACAGATCAAAGCTCCAGCAAAAATAAAACTGAGCCACGAAGAAATAGCCAACCTATCAGATGAACAATTCAAAACACTGGTGATCAGGAAGCTCACAGAGTTGGTTGAGTAAGGTAGCAAAATAGAGGAAAAAGTGAAGGCTATGGAAAGTAAAATAAAGGAAAATATACAGAGAACCAATAGTGATGGGAAGGAATCCAGGACTCATATCAATGATTTGGACCAGAAAGAAGAAATAAACATTCAATCAGAACAGAATGAAGAAATAAGAATTCAAAAAAATGAGGAGAGGCTAATGAATCACCAGGACAACTTTAAACATTCCAACATCTGAATCATAGGGGTGCCAGAAAGAGAAGAGAAAGAGCAAGAAATTGAAAACTTATTTGAAAACATAATGAAGGAGAACTTCCCCAATCTGGGAAAGGAAATAGGCTTTTAGGAAGTCCAGGAAGCTCAGAGAGTCCCAAAGAAATTAGACCCAAGGATGCACACACCAAGGCACATCATAATTACATTAGCCAAGATTAAAGACAGGGATAGAATCTTAAAAGCAACAAGAGAAAAGAAGACAGTTACCTACAAAGCAGTGCCCATAAGGATATCAGCTGATGTCTCAAAAGCAATTTTACAGGCAAGAAGGGGCTGGAAAGCAGTATTCCAAGTCATGAAAGGCAAGGACCTACATCCAAGATTACTCCATCCAGCAAAGCTATCATTTAGAATGGAAGGGGAGATAAAGTGCATTTTAGATAAGGTCAAGTTAAAGGAGTTCATTGTCACCAAGCTCTTATTATGTGAAATGTTAAAGGGACTTATCTAAGAAAAAGAAGAAGATAAAAAATATGAACAGTAAAATGACAACAAACACAACTATCAACAACCAAACCAAAAAAAACAAAACAAAACAAAACAAAACCAAAAATGAACTAAAGCAAACAACTAGAACAGGAACAGAATCACAGAAATGTAGATCACATGGAGGGTTATCAGCAGGGAAGGGAGGGAATAGAGGAAAAGATACAGGGAATAAGAAGCATAAGTGGTAGGTAGAAAATATACAAAGGGAGGTTAAGAATAGTATAGGAAATGTAGAAGCCAAAGAACTTATATGTACGACCCATGGATATGAACTAATAGCGGGGAGGAATATGGGTGGAAGGGGGTGTGCACAGCAGAGGAGAATCAAGGGAGGGAAATGGGACAACTGTAATAACATAATCAATAAAATATATTTACAAATACCAATGGCATATTTCATAGATGTAGAATAAATATTTCAAAAATTTATATGGAACCAAAAAAAGACCCTGAAAAGCCTTAGCAATCTTGATAAAGAAGAACAAAGTAGGAGGGATCACAATACTTGGTATCAAACTATACTACAGGGCCACTGTAATCAAAACAATCTGGTACTGGCATAAGAACAGACACATAGATTAATGGAACAGAATAGA
This sequence comes from Phyllostomus hastatus, assembly GCF_019186645.2. NCBI lineage: Eukaryota > Metazoa > Chordata > Mammalia > Chiroptera > Phyllostomidae > Phyllostomus > Phyllostomus hastatus. The sequence continues at coordinate 1,217,056 of NW_025333735.1, read as the reverse complement.
GAGCCCAGAAATAGACCTATGCCACTATGGTCAACTAATATGTGACAAAAGGGGCATGAGCATACAATGGAGTGAAAATAGCCTCTTCAGTAAATGGTGTTGGGAGAACTGGACTGGTACATGCAAAAAAATGAAATTAGACCACCAACTTACACCATATACTAGAATAAACTCAAAGTGGATAAAAGGGTTAAATATAAGTCAAGATACCATAAAAGTACTGGAGGAAATTATAGGTAGTAAAACTTCAGATGTTCCGTGTGACAATATTTTTGTCAATATATCTCCTAGGACAAGGGAAATAAAATAAAAAAATAAACAAAAGGGACTACATCAAATGAAATGGCTTCTGCATGGCTAAATAAACCATCATTGAAATGAAAAGGGAACCAATTGTATAGAGGAACATATTTGCCAGTGATACATTGGACAAGGGTTTGATCTCCAAAATATATAAAGAACTCATATGACTCAACAACAGGAAGACAAACAATCCAATTAAAAAATGGGCAAAGGATCTGAATAGATACTTTTCAAGGAGGACATACAGAGGGCACAGAGACATATGAAAAGGTGCTCAACATCACTAGCCATCAGAGAGATGCTAATTAAAACCACAATGAGATATCACCTCATAACAGTCAGAATGGCCATCGTTTATAAATCAACAAACAGCAAGTGCTGGCAAGGATGTGGAGAAAAGGGAACCCTAGTGCACTGTTCGTGGGAATGCAGATGGGTGCAGCCACTGTGGAAAACAATATAGAATATCCTCAAAAAACTAAAAATAGAATTGCCTTTTGACCCAGTGATTCTACTGCTGAGAATATATCCTAAGAATGTTGAACCACAAATTCAAAGAACTTATGTACTCCTAAGTTCATAGCAGTGCTGTTTACAATAGCCCAGGGCTGGAAACAGCTTAAGTGCCCATCAGCAAATGAGTGGATCAAACAATGGTGGTACATTTACACAATGAAATACTATGCTATAGAAAGAAAGAAGGAACTCCTACCTTTTGTGACAATATGGATGGAACTGGAGAATATTATGCTAAGTGAAATAAGGCAGCCAGTGAAAGACAAATATCATATGATCTCACCTATTAGAGGAACCTAATGAACAAAAATAAACTAACAAACAAAATAGAACCAGAGACATGGAAACATGGAGCAGATCAACTGTGACCAGAGGAGAATGGGAAGGGGAACAATGGTGGAAAGAAGGGGAAGGGGCTGGACAAAGGACATGTGTTCACCCATGGACATGGACAACAGTGTGGAGATTGACTGTGGGACTGGGGGTTGGGCTGGGCTGAGGAGAGCGAAGGGGGAAAATTGAGACAACTGTAATAGAATAACAATACAAATTTTTTAAAAAGAATTCTAAAGCACTGTGGTTCTCTACATCCTTCTCCTTCTCCTTCTCCTTCTCCTTCTCCTTCTCCTTCTCCTTCTCCTTCTCCTTCTCCTTCTCCTTCTCCTTCTCCTTCTCCTTCTCCTTCTCCTTCTCCTTCTCCTTCTTCTTCTTCTTCTTCTTCTTCTTCTTCTTCTTCTTCTTCTTTTCAAACAGAATAGTATAGCCCAACAGAGAAGACTGATTTGGGACCTGAGTGGCTAAAACTTGGAAGAATATCTCAGGAGGAAGAGAACATCTATGGTAATTTTTATTTTATTCCTTAAAAATGGCACATGCTTTTTGAAGTGTGGTGTGATTTCCACACCTTCACTGGGTAGTTTTCCCATCAGGACTAAAATGATCAGCACATAGAAAAGCCTCCCTAGATTTTATCTTCTCTCTTTTATTGTAACTCAATTAAAAAAAGTGTGAGTTGGGGAATTTAGTTTTACAATAAGTTTTCCCACATCATGGGGCACCTGACATATGACCATGGACATACATATTCTTGGCAATAATAATGTAGCATTCATGAAATGACTGAGACTTATAGAATCCAGTCACAATTCTAGTCAGGCACAAATAACCTCTACTACATCCAAGCAGAGCAGTGATTACTCAGACTGTAAACTGCCAGAACAGCCACTCGAGCTCATCAGAAGAGAAATAACCCAGAGCTGTTTCCAAACTGCATAGCCACACCCTCTGTTTTCTCCACTTGCATTGCACCTGAGCCCCCTAGGATTATCATTAACTAAGGCCTATGTAGAGCCTTAAGTTCTTAAAAAGGACTCTTCAGTTTTATCACCAGTCCCAAACAATTAGTTTACTTTTCAGCAATGTTTCACACCAAGCAGTTTATTTGTTCCTGGTAAGGAGTGGAGAGCAATAAAGCCCCAGGGGGAGGAGATCCTGGGTGGTTACCAGGCACTCCACCAGCTAACTGATTTGGTTTCTCCCTCAGCCCTAGAATTTCACGCCTTAATAATATTTGAATCACTATGTTGTAGGGAGCAGGATAATGTGGTCAAAAACATTGGAGTTTAACTTACATTGGAGTTAGACTCGCATAACTTCTCTAAGTCTGTTTACATTATTATACTTTTGGTGCCATTGTGATTAACTTCAGCCAGGGTCACTCACAGATAATGAAAACCAAGATTATCAAATCCATGGATGTGAACATACATAATGCAATTTTAGGGTTCGAGTAGCAATAATGGCATTGGGTATTCCAGGTTGAAATGTTTCATACTTCTGGATTGTTCTAGGGACCAGATTTGCTAGTAGGCTGCAGTAGGCTTGCTACAGGTGGGAGTAAGTACCTAGGTCTCCTAAGTCAGATATTAACTCTGAGGTGGCTGATCTGAGAATACAAATCTCCAAGGAAGCCATAAAGTGGTTCATGACTATCTTCCACTTGGACTGTGGGTTCTTGAAAAACACCATTTCATTCAATGTTGTTTTGTTACAACTTTGATGAGATGCCATAGGAACTTAACTCTCATTTATATAAATTAGCCTATGGGAAAACTGCTTTTATTATATGTAATTTCCACTTAAATCTGTAGAACCTACCCATGACATTAAGTGAAGACTTACTGCATATGATTCTATTTAAGGCTAGCCCATTATTTCTTTCTTCTTTCTTGCTTTGCCATTGGGGATAACAGAATCACTTCATCCAAATGAAGCCATCTAGTATCCTATTGAAAGCTGTGTAAGTAGTGGCTAGTAAATCTCTATCATAACCAATTAGAGAATGTAGATGCCTAAGCTGTATAAGCACAATTCATTTTGCCAGTAACTATGTGTGCCAAACTAGTAGGCAAGTCATTGAGCTCTTAAATCGAAATTGAGAAATCTGAAGGTTTCTTACTAGTTTGAGCCAATGTGTCAATTTCTACTAAAAAGCTGAAGCTCAAGTATTACTTTAGAAAGAAATATATCTTGAAACGTGAACAATACCATACCCTTCTATTTTAGGAGTATTTAAACTGCCTTTCCAAAGTACAAGAAAATTTTAATTAATTACCAATCTGCTTATGAAACTACACCGAGTGCTGTGTAAACTGAAATAAGCTTGGCTTCTGGCCTTAAGAGGATTTCAATCTCCAATATACACCATAGATGATAAAGATCACATTAAACTATGGGGAAACATAACAGAACGAGGAATAGAGAGGCTTCCAATTGTTCTTTAATTTCATTTTCAGATGGCTAAATTTGAATAAATAATTGTAACCTGCATAGGTCAGCAGACTGTGGAGCAATGAAGAAGGATTAAATGTGCTTATTTCTAAATATTTCTCAAAGCGACCTACTTTTTTCCATCTTTACTCCTATGTACTCCAGGCTGCCATCATGTGATCCTGAAGTATTGCAATATCCTTCAAACTGGTCTACAGTCTTGCCCCTTTTGGCAAATCATTTTCCCAAGTGGAGTCAGGAACTTTTTAAAAGTGGGCACATGATTGGCTCACTTCCCTTCTTAATATCCTTCAGTGGCTCCCACCGCTCTCAGACTAAGTCCGAACACTTTGGGCTTACCAGCCCCATGTGACTTAGACTTTGCCTACCTTTCTAGTCATTTTAGCCCTTGCAAAATATCCCTCAGCTTCTAACACAGCTGATTAATGCCTTCTTCTCCTTGGTCTCAGCTTGGGCAATTCTTCTGAGACAACTTTTTTGACTTTCAAAGTTGTATTGGCTGATCTTTTTATGTGCACCATAGCTCTCAATAGTTACCTCTCTTATAATAACTGTATAGGAATACAATTATTCACTTTTGAATCTCCACTGGTTTCTAAGTTTCATGTGGACAGGGCCATAGATTTGTTATTTACCACTGTAGCCCTAACATTTGACAGAGTTGTTAAAAAAAAGTAGATACATAGTAAACCTTATGTTGAAATAGGGGGTGGTTTTTTAGTGGTTTACTTGCTTTTTTTCATTCATGTCTACAATGATTCCCAGTGTAACTCTGTCCAACACAGCTTGCTACAAGAAGAAATATTCTGTATCTTGGTTGGCTAATATAATAGCCCTTAGGTGTGTGTGGTCATTGAACCCTGTAAATGTTGCTGGTAGAGCTAAGGAACTAAGCATTAACTTATTTATAATTATAGTTAATTTAAATTGCTACATGTGGAAGACTGTACTGGGTGGCATAGCTCCAGAAGAACTTTGTCAGATTCATACACAGTCAAACTTTTTCAGGATATAGGTCAAGAGCTATCTTTTCCAATAGTGGTCCCTAGCTACATGGTACTATTTAAATTTAAATTAATTAAAATAAAATAAAAGTTAAATATTTAGTTTCTCAATCATGCTAGCCATATTTCATGTGCTCAAAGGCAAAATATAGCTAGTGGTTCTCACATTGGGCATCACAGAATATTTCCATGACCACAGACTGGAGGACACTGGTTTGGAGAATGGCTCACCTGACCAGAAACAAAGATGCATGCTATCCCCAGTGGGTGGTTTGTTACTACCATCCTCCTACTTGGTTCTGCCTGTGAGGATGACTTGGTTAGAAAACTGGGGTCACATTGCCACCAGATGGCTGATAATACCCAACTTTTGCTCACATTATGTGAATGGGATATTGACCTCTAGGTCCTGGGGCAACCATGCATTAGGAACACTAATGAGAACAAAGCCAGGGAAGGTAGAGTTAACTCAGGCAGGCATTTTCTCGTGAGAGAGTCAGGGCCAATTTCAGAGCTCCCAACTCAGGCTTCCTATTTATTCCCAGACATTTCAGCAAGGAAGGTTGCAGTGACCTCTTGGCCCCTCACTGCTACCTGATTCCCAGAAGGTACCCTCTTCCCAGAGCATCTCTCTTTTCTCTTTATTTGCATTTGGCTCTGAGATTGACCAACTCTCCTCCCCCACAATGCAGCTATTGGCAGCTACTCTAGTCTTTGTTGCCTCCAGAATGGAACCACAAAGCATCTCTGGAAGGCCACCCAGAAGCTTCAGCTGGCTCAGTGTGGCGCTGTCCATCTGCCTAAAGGCACTGGGCATGCTGCGCCAGGAACACCTGCGCTCTGAAATTTGCCCTGGCTACCTAGTCACTTCAGTGACATTCAAGGTGCAGTCCTGAATGCCCAGGACTGAAACTGCTGCTTGGGAGGTTGTCTCCTCCCCCTCAGCACCATCCCAGCAGCGGGATGCTGATCAGCTAAGAATAGTCCCAAGCAGGAGGTGAAAGTCAGGGCATTTTCTGAGGAAGTTGCATCCCTCCTAGTTTGACAAAGCCTGACTTTTCTGTGTTCAGGGACACAGTGGAAAAGCCATCTGTTTAGTTAGACTTCTGCCACGAAGGGTTGTTTCAGGGAATAGATATTTAAATAGTGTTTCTCCTCCTGTATATTTGGAACTCTAAAAACACATTAATAAAAAATTAATTAACTACAAGTGTTTAATTTCTATTAGGAATTTTTTTCCAGTTAACTTTCTTTTCAACTTTGTTACTCCTCCCCCAGGATAGTCCCTGTTCCTTCACCCAACACATCCCCCCTTCGTAGCCCTAATTTCTCAATCTTTGGTCACAAGAAGGACTTTGTTTTAGTTATTTTACTTGTTCCCTTAATTTCCTCGTATGCCCTCTCCATCCTAGCTTTTTAAAACCACAACCATTAAAAAAGTTCTTTTAAAGAACACTTAAATATTATCCTCCCTCCCCAAAAAATGTCTTGTCAGATTTCTTCCTCTTGTTTGCTTCAGAAAGTGGGGCTTTGATTGTCCATTAGAGAGTTGTTTACATTTCTCCAAAAGCTCCATTTAGTTTCCTTGACAAGGTGGAATAAGTGACTGGCTGTGATGGATAGAGGCACCTGTCCTAATGGCTGCTCACACTGTGCCCACCAGTGCAGGTTACATTGATAAATTGACAACAGTTGGGACATGCTCTGCTAGCAGCAAGAATGAGGCTACGAGGACAGACACAGGCGGTTAGACAGTCTGCTTTAATATTCCTGAGAAAGGTGTACAGCCTCCTGATCTAACACCCCAACAGCTGTGGTGAGGAATTAGTGCACAGGCAGAATTTCTTTGTTACTGTGACACCCTCTCTGCTAGTTAGTCTAGAATTCTATTTGTTGTAACAGATTCCTCTGTCTTCCAGTCTATATGCCTGAAATTCTTGAGTTGGGTGCCCTAATGAAAACGGCATTGTAAGATTTTAATTTTGTGTTATTATATATTTTTTTACTTATTGCTTCATTGAAGACTTTTCTTTTCCCTCTGATAAGAAAAACAACAAAATGCTGCCTATTAGCATGGGTTGATTATTAGGAAAATGTGGGAAATAGCCTTGGTCAAGGCTAAGGTGTTAATTATCTGGAATGGGGAGCTCAAGAGGTTCCAAATTTCTAGCAATGCAGAGGTGACTGTCTGTCACTAAACCCTACTTAGCTGGGGGTCTTAGAAGGTGTTCAGTTCTCTATCCGGCTTACCCTTTCATTTTCTTTTTTCCACTCCTGTTGCTTTTGCGTTATCTTTAATAAGACAGGCCCAACAGTGAGTCCCAGCAATGGCATCTTCTCACGTTGAGAAAGGGCCGATGCAGACACAAGGCTCTACGGGCAGATCCCTGACTTTGCAGCCTCCCTTAGCAATGTCCTTCTTCTCAGATAAGGTGGGAGCACCCGGGCAAAGTGGTGGGTGGGTCCGCTGACGCAGCTGGGCCAAGAGCAGCAGCAGCAGCAGCAGCAGCAGCAGCAGCAGCAGCAATCTGGACACGGCCCCTCGCTTCATCCATTACATGCTTATCTTAACTGAAGACTAATCTAAAGGAACAAATGACCACAGAGAAAATGCTCCAACTTAATACAAAGTCATAAAAAAAGAATGCAGGAGCAAAAGAAGCATGGACGTAATAATGCTTTCCTGAGCCTGGCTTTTAAATGGCCTAGTTACTGATTTTATGATAAGACACAGTTTGCCTTTATGATTTGCATGGGTAATGAAGCAATTAGCTGCCATCATATATAAAACATGCTAGTTCTTCATTAGACACTAAACAAAATGTCATAACACAAGATGTATAGCGTGGCAAGGCTCAAGTGACTTGCTTGTTCTGTTTACTTTGCATGGAGTTTTGCTGGAAGCTGGTTGCTGCTCGCATCACATTAGAAGGCTAGACTGTGGTTAGTTTGATGTGAAATTCTGACTGGTTGGCAGTCACCTCCACTCCCCACCCCCTAACTGCTACTAAATTTCATTTCAAGTTATAATTATTGACATTGGAAACAGCTACTGGGATCACAACAACAAAGCAACAATTATACAGGATCTGGTGTTTCTCATGCAAATTACAGCAATAAAATACAGGAAAATCCGGCCCACTTACAGGCCAGTCTTTGTCTTTGGAGAACACAGTCTGAACTATTTGGTTAACTAAATTAAAATGTAAATCTTGGCTGGCTTCTCTTCTTAGATAGCGATATGAAACAGTTTCTAAAAGACAGAAAAAGCTTAAGGGACCACATTTTAAACAACTTGTCATGAATATATTTTTTTAATGAATTAAGGCTGAAAAGCTTAACTCTCTATAACAATCAAGGATTCTAAAATACTGCTCATACAGGAAAAACAGAAGGGGAGACAGTGGCCTGTGTATTTACCCTTACCTATTTGTTTATAAGGGAACTTGGGAGCTTGAAAGATGTACAGTCCCTTGCATTTTCACAAGTAAAGCCATATCTCTCTTATTCCCAGTAGGTGTAACATGTATAATGAAACATAGAACCTGGAGAAGATTAGTGAGCATTAAAACTGAGTACTTTTACTTTATTAGAGTTGCTTTCCTTCCTTTCTTTGTCTCTTCTTTCATATAAAACCAAGCCCGTGAAAGTGTCATAGTCAGGGAGGTTGAAATTAAAAAGTCAACCACAGTAGTATTTGCATTAAGGAGCTGTGAATGCAGCCACTCTGAGAACTCTCGGAGTTCTGCAAAGAACAGGAAACAATGATTTGAATCTATAGGCAAATGGTTTGGTTTCTGATCCATTATCATTACTGCTTTTAAAAAACAAAACTAAACTAAACAAAGACTCCCTCATCCCACATAAAAAAGGGTTGTATCCACAAGGCCCAGAAAGAAAGCAATACTACAGAAGACAACATCAAAGAAAAGAAGAAAAACCACTGCGTGTGCCCCTGGCCAGGATTCAGCTACAGACAGCATCTGCTTTGAAAGCCATCCCTCTGAGTTTGACCACAAGTAAACTGACCCTTGTGAAGCCATGACAGTGAAGGATACTGACGTTTAATTTATGTATTTAATTTTTTTATACAGGGAAAAGCAATTGTGTGATCACATCTCATTTATAACACATCTGATCTTTAAAAGGCAATAATTTTACAAATGCACTTTAGCAATAAGAATACTGTTATCATAAGCATGGAGCAAACGCTGTGTGGGCAGTCACTCTGACTTATAGCAGCTCAGTACAGCCGCTGCAAGATAACCAAGAGTAATGGTTTTTGATAATCAGGCCACACTATTAATATAACATGAACCACAAGTGCTTTTGTACTGCAGCCCCGGTTAAACTAGCAAATCTCATTGGAATATAAAGAAAGGGTGGGGAGTCATGTTCTGTTTTCTGCTGCTTCTGCATGGAAAAATATGCCTCATGGCGCAGTCTTAGGTGTTCTCATGTCTCAGGAAATGTGGAGCCGTGCTGAAGAATGCCTCCCTTTAGAACCTCGGGTCCTTCCTGCTCAGTTCGAACTCAATGACTACCTGCTATGTCAGAATTTAGGTCCATGAAATGTAGCAGATGGATTTCAAATGGCAGTGCTGTTGGCTGGGGTAAAGCTGGTGGAACATGCTGAGGTCCATAGCAAGCTGGGTTTATGCTGGTTGCTCACTATTGAAATACTGCTGGGTGAAAGGGGCTCATTTTGGCCAGTGTGAGCAGCGGGAAACGCTGCCCCTTCATTGTAAATGTTCACATGAAGGAAAATAGGAGAGAAGCACTTCTGCTGGTAAGAGTCAGGCAACATAATCATAACAAGTAAAAACAGGCTTAAGCATGTCACTACAATGTTTATTCATATGATGACATTTACTGTAACTTTCCTCTAAAAGGCAATGTTTTCCTCCAATTTTAACAATCCAGAAACCATTATGAAGTTATCTTTGCACACATGATGTGTATCTCTGTCACATAGCACTCCGTTTCCTAGGACATGTGCAATGGGGGTGAAGGATGTCTTCAAAATCAATGCTTGGGCTATTTCTGTAAATTTAAAAAGGCATGCATTCAGTAAAGAAATACATGGTTCCTGAATTTCACATTGTGGAGAGAGAGTTAGAAAAGGTTGATTAAAGGAGCTAAGACTCTGTGAAGTGAGACTGAGTGCCTTGTTCAATCATTTGAGAAATTCTTTCAATGTCATGTTGTTGTTTTTTTTTATAAAGCTATCCCTAATAAGGCAAATTAAGAGTGAATCTTTTTGGACCTCTCCAGTGTTCCTGGAAGAAGATGAAGGTAAATGTCTGCAGTGTTTTGATTGTGATGCTCTTGTGCCAGTTGCCAAATATTGCTCTGCATTTTCAGTCCATTCATTCATTCATTCATCAAAAGTTACTGAGTACTTACTATGTTCCAGCTAATGGACAAAGCATGGAGAGGAAGGATGAAATAAATCAGCTTCAAGGAGATCAGCATCTGGTAGGAAAGAATAGGCATATACATAATTAATTACAAAACTTGGTAGAGCATGATAAGGTGAAGCATGATAAGGCTTCAGTGGAAAAGATTACCTCAAACAAGATGGGATGAAGACATTAATGCATTTAATCTTGAAGAATTTGTAGGCTTTGCATACATATTTTATTTTCCCTGCTATGTTGTAAATTAGTTGAGATTAGTCACCAAGTCATATGTATATGTATACATATATGTATATGTATGTATACATATTATGTTAAGCAGAATGTCTGATCTCTAGATGATTTATATCAATCTATACTGTCTATAGAACACCAACTGTTTCAGGCATCATTATAAGCACATTTTATCATATTTAATCCTTGTAGCAACTCTTGAAGTAAGATTTAAATTATCCCCATTTTTACAAGGAAAACTGAGGCACTGAGAGGTTAACTGAAGTGTCCGAGGTCATGACTATTAAATGGAGAGCTGGACTGGAGCCATTGCATTCCTCACTTATACATTCCACTGCCTGTGGTTGACAAACATTGCTTACATGTTAAATAAGCTAGCAGAAGTTGCTTAGCAGTTCTAATGTGATTTCATTTACCACTACAGAAGTTTTAGAGAACACTTAGCACAGGAAACAAAACAAAAAATCATCAAGGTGCATTGAAATTGGTTTATGATTAAATTATTAATCTCTGCAAGAAAGTCAAACACTTGCTCACAGTATATTTATTTTCTAGAAAGCCTTGAGGTTGAGGAGCACCTAAGAGAGTGTTGACTTACGATGATATTTTTTGAGAAGTTGTTGCTGTTTAATGAATACACAACATCATTACTCTTGGTATCAAGTCCAGCATTTATCCTTTCATTCTCACTATACTATGTAATAATACACAACTACAGTATATTCAGATTCTATGAACTTGAGTCTCAAGCACCCTTGGTATCCTACATGAAGTGCAGAACAATCCTCTGTCAAATAGAAAGCTTTGACATCTAGTTCAGAAGATGATCAATAGCTTCAGCTTCTCTGCAAAAATCGGATCTCTCGGTAATGTAGGTTGGGATTTGGTGGGCCAACTATGTAGAGAATGAGCAATGACACTTTATAAGCAAGCAGGTGATCCCCCCTTTCAGTTGGAGAGGCGAGGAAACTGGAGGTACTCAGGTGGAGCAAGTGTCTGCATTTCACTGGGTTCAGTCTGTTTAAATCCTTTCTCCACAATAAACTTCTCTGTTTCAAGAATAAGTTGTGGGAAAAAAAGTATATGAAACCAACTGATGCATTTATTTTTCTAAAAATTGGAAAAGAACAAAGAAAGTTAAAATACCTAGTCTGTTGAGGTTGCTGAAAAATGGTTATTCTTGTATATCATTGCACAGAGTATAAAAAATGTCTTCTTGGTAATTTGGAAACTTAACTAGAGCTATAAATTGCTTTGTCAAAGGGACACCTAATCCCATGGCTAGTAACTCATCATAAGAAAATAATTAGCTACAAACATAAAGATTTGACAGTAATGTACATCTAAAATTATTTAAAATATTTTAAAAATTAGAAATGGACAAAATTTTTGTACCTTGGGAAATGAATAAATTCTAGTATATCTATAAAATAAAACACAAAAAAATCACAGGACAAAGCTGTATGTATAATATCGTCTTAACTTAGGATAAAGAAAACACGCCATAGAATAAACAGATATCTGTGTGGTAAAATTACTGATGCTTTTTTCCTTTTCATAGACTTTATCTACTTTCCAAAATTATGTAATGTGAACATGTATTGTGTTTATGTTGGGAGTAAAAAGTAAATACAAGTGTGGTTTAGAAGGCTATGGGGCATGCTGAAGATCCCTTCAGAAAAACCCAGACATTTTGTGTGAAAATGAGGCTTGTACCTTTTGTTCCCAATATTTACTCTCAATTGTTGAAATCAGTGATACTTTCTCCTCACGTTTCCACAGTAAATTCTAGGAAAGGCAAGACTTTTGGATGGGACATGAGAAAGAAACCATTAGAAGAACTTAGAAAAAGAATGAGTATTTGGACTACACGTCCAAGAGAGAAATACAAGAAAATTGATTTGGAGAACTTATTAAAAAACTTCAAAAATTTTCTTCCTACGGAGTTAATCATATCTAATTGTACTCAGGGTGAATTAGGTTTTGGGCTGTGGACATAAGCATAACAATATAGATTGCTTTTCACTTGTAAGTGATAATGCCTAGCTTTAATAAGTTAAACATTGTGGAATAGATTTCAGCACGGAGTTTTCAAGATAAGAGAAAATAAGAGGGAACAGTTTTTAAAGTAGGCAGGAACATTCCTTGCCTTGAACTTCTCTAGCTAAGTATTAATTTGTACATGTCTACAGTGGAACAATTCTGGCAGATACTAATTACTATGCCATTGGTTTATGATGACAAAACCACTGACCTGTTCCATAAAAGCTTCTTTTTAGCTTAAACAAATAAATCAAATAATTGTGATTTTCCCAAATTGTCATGATGCAGGGTCATTCATTTTCAATTACATTCTTGTTCAGATGAGTCTGCAAAATTTAATTCCCTTATTTTCACATGAATTCATTCATTTATTCAATATTTACTGAATTCTTTTATGTAACAAGAAACAAAAATTTTATTTGTTCTTTATATTTTATTTCCAACTCCTTAGGGACTGTTTTAACCTAATCTAATTATTTTTCTCTTATTTTCCTAACCAGCACCAAAAATGGTATGTGTCATGTTTCTTTTTTAACTGAAAGTGAATTAAAATAAATTTTGAGAATTTTATTACATCTCTTGAGACAATTGGAAACATATAATAATTTACCACATAAGAAAACTTGCCTTTATATCTCTCTGCATGTGAATATATGTATTTAGCATTGGAAAGAAACATCACAGATAATCAGAAAAACAACAAAAAAATTTTTAGTCCTAAAAATGTAACTGTCAATATGATTTTTATATAATAACAGAAAACATTGAAATATTTTAGTTTGTTCAACTTTTAGACTTGAGTAGCAATAACAAAATATTTATGTTAACTATACTTGTGGCTCTAATTTCATTAACATAACAACATAATTAAATTTATAATTTAATTAAATAAAGTTTAATTAATAATTAAAATAACAGCAGACAGTACAATCTAATGGCACAGTCTACTAGAGTAGCCCTGGCACAGGAAAACATCTTAGAATAACAGAAAACTAACAGTAGAACCAACTGTCTGTAATACCGTCCTGTCATTTTAAAGATAAAAGAAAATGGATATAAACAAATTGAGAAACTTGTTCTGTATTCTCTTGTCAGCCACTAGTGAGCCTGGTGTAAAACTCAAGTGTTTAGGCTTCCTTCATGGTCACCTTGCCTCAACCTGCATGAGGCAAATTGCTCTGCTGAAACTGTAATCTGTTGTGTAAATGGTTTCTTTGCTAGCTTTTCTAGTACAGACCAACATACCTTTAAAAAAGCTCAATGTCAAAAAAAGAAAAGAAGGAAAAAGAAACAAAGAAATTATTTACTAGTGTTAAAAATCCAGGTAGATAAAAATTCATGTTTACTGTGAAAATAATACTACTCATGTCCTGTGTAGTATAAAGTATATGTAGAATACAATGCACGAAAAATAACAAGTTTTTGTAAGGTCAAAGGAAGTAAACATGTAATAACAGGAAATACCTAGGAAAGGGTAAGAACGTTAATTTATGTTGGACTATAATACAACAAGATACATACTTTATAGAGTAACTATTAAAATAATAAAATACTAGCAATTTAACAGAGAGAAAATGGGAAAATTTAAAATACTTAATTTATTCAAAAGAAGACAATGGACAGAAAAAATAAACAGGAAAAAGAAATAAAAAGCAAGTAGTAACATTACAACTATAATATAAATATCAATAATGACATTTAATGTAAATAGCCCCAAAATTCAATTCAAGATAAAGATTGTCAGATCAAATAAGAAACAAAAGTCAACTATATGTCGCTTACATGAGACATATCTTATATATAAGTACACAGAAAATTTGAAAATAAAAGCATGGACAAAAGAATAATGCAAACCTAAACCAAAAGCAAGCAGCTATATTTATAATGGCATCAGAAAAAGGAATATTTTTTGAGATAAGCAGTGACATTTCAAAACAATAAAAGGGTCAAACTAACAAGTACATATAATATTCTTAAATTTGTGAGCTCTTAGTAACATAGTTTCCAAATATACTAGTCAAAAACTAGCAGAATCAAAAGTATAAATAGATACATCTATAACCATTGTAACAGTAGAACACATCTCATTGTTTAATAAAGCAGATATAATTCAATAAATACATGAAATATCTGAATCTAACAATACATATTATGTTCAAGTACATGTAGAATATTTACCAAAATTGACCATGTCCTAGATTATGAAACAAGTCTCACATTTTAGAATGAAATCAGTATATTTTCTGATCTAGTGGAAATAAGCTAGACATCAATAAAAAGTAATATTTAAAAAATCTAAATGTTAAAAAATCAAGCAACGTATTTATAAATAATCTATGTAGAAAATAAAAAATCACCTGGCAAATTGAAAATATTTTAAACTAAATAATAATGAAAATATATCAAAACTTTTAGGAATTTGCTAAGGCTGTGATCAGAAATAAATGTACAATCTTAGTGAATATAGTAGAAAGGAAGAAATGTTGAAAATTAATAATGTCAGAATTGATCTCAACAAACATGAGGGGAAAACTCCACAACTAATGAAAACAAAAAACAGTATATTACAGAAACAATTAAAGATAAAAGCTGAGAAAAATGGAACAAAAACAAACCAGAAAAAATAACTGCCAAAGCCAAAAGTTTGTTCTTTGAAAAGACTCAAATTGATAGACTGATTACCAAGGAGAGAGAAGATAGTGATATTAGAACTGAGAAATGGGATAGCACTCAATCCCAGAGATATTGAAAAAATATTAAGAGCATAATGTGAAAAACTTAATGCCAATAAACTTGAAGATTTAGATAAAATAGATACATTTCTAGAAAGAAAAGCTTTAAAAATGTAATATAATCATAAATAGAAAATTTGAAAAGTTTTTATATCCATTAAATTAATTGAATTTTTAATAAAATTCTTCCCACAAAAATATCTTTAAATGAACATGGATTCATCAGTGAATTCTTTCAAACATGTAAAGAAAAATACACCTAACTTATACAAATCTTTCCAGAGAATAGAACTGAAAACATTTTCTAATTCATTTTAAAAGGCCAGGATAACCTTGATATTAAAACCTGTCAAGGACTTTAAAAAAAAAGTACAAGTGCAGGCCAATTTTTCATGCAAATATTGCCGCAAAAGTTATAAATGTATTAAAAATAGAATTTAGTGATATAATAAAATGATAAATAAATAATAACCAAGTAAAGTTTATGCTAAGAATGCAAGGTTGGTTTACCATTCAAAAGCTAGTCAATAAATCACCCATATTCCCATATTAATAGAGTAAAATAGAAAAATAATATGATCACATCAATGAATGTAAAATATATATAAAATTTAATATCCATTGATGACTGTATAAAAGTCCTTGATAAACTAAGAATAGAAAAGGATTTACTTAATCTGATAAAGACATTTAAAAAAATATATAATTTCAATGATTGGCAAGGTATTTGGCTTCCTTTAAAAAAGGCTGATCATTGTCTGGGAAATTAGGGAGGATTAGGGATTACCAGGTGAGAGGTTACCAAGTGTCCAAACCAGTTAATAACCTCTAAGAATCAGCCTGCAGTGTCAGCTTTCCCAGGTTCGAGGGTTTGATTCCCAACATCTTGCCTAGTAAAGTTTTTGAGTTGCTTTTTTAAAGAATTTGCCTTTCTTCCTTGTTCTATAAAGATATCTGACAGGATTTATCCCATTTACTTTGAACACTTGTGTATTTTTGTAAGTGTACTAATGATTTATTAAGAGTAACACAAACATAAACTTTTTATCACTAATTAAAAATCAAAATAAAGCCACTGGCCCTCAAGTAGAAAATACAATCCAAAGTATGAGGGGAAGAAAAGACACAGGGTGGCTGCATGGAGGGACGAGTTCAGAATACACAAGTCTCCTGAAGGTTTACAGTTTCTATTTGAGAGGCAGACAATACACTCACAGAAGTTTATTGCTTAAGAAAATATTAAAAACAAGAAAAAAACTGGAGTAACCGAACTCTTCTGAGAAACCTGAAAGAAAAATTCTACTAGCATTCTTTTTATTATAATTAGATAATAAAAATTATAATAAGGAAAACAATGCAATGATACCCACTTAGGCTGATCTTTTTCTTTACGTTCATAGCAAGATACAGAGCTTTTATTTTCTTTAACTCCCTTGACATCAGTCAAAATGGGCCACTCTCTGGAAGAAGGAGCATATTTTTCCATGTAGTAAGTTACCAAATTTGACATGCAGTGAGGAAGAAGAACTTTTTTCAGTGCAGAAGGAATCCGGTAAAGGTCCACCATCTGTGTTGGGTTGAAAGGTGTGGTCCAATATGGAAACCAAGTTTATGGGAACCAGAAGTGTTTCTTCGCTGCCTGTGGGTAGGCTGGAGACACCTGGAGAAGGGCACCAGAGGAGAAAGATGACACGTAGGCAGTTTGGCATGGATCAGTTTAGAAATAATTGTCAAACCTGGTTGAATATTTGCATTTAGATAGAGATTTCCTTTGGTGTTTCCCCTGTCTGAATGAGTTAATACCAGTAAAGAGAACTGAACAAAATGAATTTAGGAGAATAATTGTTTTGGTTCCAGTTTCTGCTTAAGAAAAAGTAACAACAGGAACTGTTAGTTACTTTTCCCTAAAGACTGTTTACACTGCAGTGTGGCCTGACTTTATGAGCATATGTGTCTCTTATGCACTGTTATAATTATTATATTCCCAGAGGCTAACATAGGGCCTGAAACATTG